>NC_072004.2:14223064-14525161 GCF_028885655.2 Pongo abelii | reverse complement strand
AGAACTTAAAGTATAATAAAAAATAAAAATAATAATAATAAATCAACTTTACTACATAAATTAATTTAAAAGTAAAATTTAGAAATGGATGAGCAGAGGAGACTAGACTCAAATGGTCCTGGCAAACATTCAAAGACTAGAAAATTCTCTAGTTTCATAAACTTTTATACAATGTATACAATGCAGAGGGGAAATGTAAAGACTTCCAATTAATTCTATGATGTGAACCTAACTCTTATATAAAACCCTAAAAAGATAGTAGAAAAACAAGAGAACTATGAGCCCATAGTATTGTCGAATACAGATACAAAATTTATAATTAAATGACTAGGCTACTGGATCTAGTAGGGTATTTAAAATATAACACATCAAAAATCATTTGAGTTTATTCCAAAAATGTAATAATGTTTCATAATAGAAAAAATTCTATTCACAATACTATTAATAGATTGAGGGATAGAATCATGATTATTTCAAAGGTTGTCAAAACATATTTAATAGAATTAGACATTTTAACTTGTTTGGGAACCTTACCAGAAACCTACAGGAAACACCAAATTATAACCATCACTGATAGTGTTCCACATTTACTGCAGGTCCCAGACAGTGAAATTAGGTTATAAATATGTTTAGGTAGATAAAGTTGCCTTTAATATCCAAGAAACACAATTGAGAAACTATTAGGTTATAAGAGGTCAACTGTGGCAGCGGCTGGCCATATGCTTCCTTTCTGGGCACACAGCTATACTACATTTAAGCAGGGCATATTTCTGAGGCAGTGAAATGGAGGGAAAATGATATAAGCATCTTCTAAGCTTTGCTCATAAAACTACTGTTTTAATCCTCCAACCCCTTTCTAATGTACCTCATTTGTGGCCAGATGCCAAGGATCCCAGGAAAGACTCCAAGGTCTTCAATGAATGGCAGAGATACTAAGGGGAAGGATCCTGGATCCCTGAATGACTATGTGAAACTGAGACCCCACCACCACCACCACAGGCCAATGGTGGTCTGAACATGGGTGCAAAATAAACCTTTATTCTATTAAATCACTGAGGTTTTGCAGTGTCCGTTATAGCAGTTGGCCTACTCTGACTAATACATCAACAAAATAATTCAATATAAGATTAACAAACAAATATTAAGTTTTCCTATGTACTAGTAATAACCATTTTAAATATGAGATGGATGAGATGATCATGTCACAAGGCTCCCTACACATACACACACACACACACACACACCCCCCAAAAGTATTGTGTAATTAGGATTAAATTTAAAAAGAAATGTGTGGCCAGGCGTGGTGGCTCACACCTGTAATCCCATCACTTTGGGAGGCCAAGGAGGGCAGATCACGAGGTCAAGAGTTCAAGACCAGCCTAGTCAATATGGTGACACCCCATCTGTAATTAAAAATAAAAAAATTAGCCAGGAGTGGTGGCATACCACTGTAGTCCCAGCTACTTGGGAGGCTGAGGCAAAAGAATCGCTAGAACCCTGGAGGCGGAGGTTGGAGTGAGCCAAGATTGTGCCACTGTACTCCAGCCTGGGCGACAGAGTGAGACTCCGTCTCAAAAAAATTAAAAAAATAAATAAAAAATAAATAAATAAATGTGCATAATTTATACGAAGACTATAAATTTTTGGGAGAGACATCATGTAAGACCTGAATAAATAGAGAGATATGTGATGGACCTCAACAGGAAGCTGGGATATTGCTACCCCGTTTGGAAGGAATCTCTATTTTTCCTTATAGAACCCTAAAAGTAGTAAGTGAACTGATTACTTTCAGCTTTAAAACTCTGCCCTCTTTTGTATTGCATTACTGATCTCATTGGTTTTGTGGGGGTGCCAGAGATTACTTTGTGCTGTGAGAGGACTTGACCTGGCTGTGTGTAATGGCCGGCAGTCACAGGTAAGAGCTACAGTGTCAGAGGTGGCTAATGACAGTTGTTTGAAGTAAAAGGTTTTTATTATGGAGGCTACCCATTTCTTCGTACATTTGGATAAGAAAACATGGTTTAGGCCCTAAAAACTGCATGCTTTAATTGCCCTATTCATTAAAGGGCTCCACCTTAAAACCAGTAATCTGATTAAGAAACAACCTAAATTTAAAAGCAGATATTTTTCTGGCAACCTTGTTTTCAGATAATGGTGTTTAGGTCAAAGTTCTGTGCCTTTGAGATATGAATTTTCTATCTTGTTTTACCTAAAAGTCATGTCTTTGGAAGTGATTGATAGTCTAAAGGAAGGAGAGAAACTATTTGAACACTGACAAATAAAGAATCTTTTAAATCTATAAAATCTGTTTCTGTATTTATGTTGGTAGGTCTTTATGTTTATATATGTCCTGATATATCACTACCAAAATATATAAAACAGCTCTAATTAATTGGCTTAAAGGAAAGTAAGCTCTTACATCAAATATTTTATGGAATAAAAACCAACTCAAATGCCTTTTTTAGTTCACTTGACTTTAGTAATCTTTGGTAAATAAAACCAAACTAGTTTCAAAATTCTTTTCAGTAATTAAAAATCTTAAAGTCATGTTATGTTAAGTAATTCTAATTCTAAGTTTTTCACTGAAAATAAGGGTTACTAAGAGTTACAGTAGTAGTTAATACATGTAATTAAAACTACTAGATATATGAGAGGCTGAGGCAGGAGAATTGCTTGAACCCGGGAGGCAGAGATTGTGGTGAGCCAAGATAACGCCATTGCACTCCAGTTGGGCAATAAGAGCAAAACTCCATCTCAGAAACAAAAACAAAAAACAAACAAACAACAACAAAAAAACAAAACTACTAGATATAAGAGAAACAATTTTATATACAAAGTGTATAAAGAAAGATGTGTTTTGGTAAATAAGTTTATTTTTAAAAAGGAAGGCATAGTTTTTGCTTAAAGAAAATTTTGCCTAGGCCAGGAGTGGTAGCTTATGTCTGTAATCCCCAGCACTTTGGGAGGGCGAGGTGGGAAGATCACCTGAGGTTGAGTTTGAGACCAGCCCAACCAACATGGAGAAACCCTGTCTCTACTAAAAATACAAAATTAGCCGGGCATGTTGGTGCATGCCTGTAATCACAGCTACTCAGGAGGCTGAGGCAGGAGAATCACTTGAACTCAGGAGTCGGAGGTCGCCATGAGCCGAGATCACACCATTGCACTCCAGCCTGGGCAACAAGAACCAGACTCTGTCTTTAAAAAAATTAAAAATAAAAGAAATTTTGCCTAGTTTAGAGGGTATTTAAAGGTTGTTTCAAAGTGAGAGAAAAAAATGATGCAGATAAAACTAAATGGATAGAAAGAGAAAGAATAGAAAGGTGTGGAAGGAATCTTTCATTCCTGGGTGGCCACGTGGTATGGGGCTCCAACTTTGCTGTGCTCAGTTTCTAAAGGAAAATGTGAGTAGTGAAATTTAAAGATGGCTCCAACTCCCAGAAAGTTGGTTTACTGGATGCATACTGAAATGCAAACCAATAAGGAAAAAGCAAAATAGGCAACCCCTTGGTTATTATTATCTGTAATAGCCAAAATGAAAGTAAAAGAGAGTGCTGGGTTGGGCCATGAGGCTGGACCAAGCTCAGATGCGGATCTGTTTGAATTCAGGTTATAACTGCCGAACAGATTCTTCCTGCCAGCTGCACAAATAAAGACCATAGCACTGGAGTACGGAAAGAGTTTAATTGATGCAGGGCTGGCCAGAGTTATTACTCAACTCAATCTCAATAACAGAGTTATTACTCAACTCAATCTCGTTGAAGGCTCCTAGGTTAGAGATTTTCCAAAGGCAGTTTGGGGAAAGGGGTGGGAGTGAGTAGGAAGTGATTGCTTACTGCTGATTGGTTGAGATGGAGATGAAATCATAGGTGGTTGAAACTGTCTTCTTGAGCTGAGTTGTTCCTGGGTGGAACCATAGGAGGAATTTGGCAGGTCCAGGCGGAGCCATCGGGTCCGGGTGGAGACATTGGTGTCAGACATGCAAAAAACCTGAAAAGATATTTCAAAAAGCCAATCCAAAATAGTGATGTTATCTGCAGGAGTAGTAGGGAAGTTGCATATCTTGTGACCTGTCTACACCTTAGCAGAATTCAGGCTCCTTTCCTCCCGCTAGCCTGGTGGTCTCTCATTAGCTTTACAAAGGCAGTTGAGTTTCAGGGAAGTGCTATTATTGTTGAAACTTCCTAAATGTCTTCTGAAGTTAGCTTGGCTTAAGCCCAGGAATAATTAAGGCAGTTTGAAAGTTAAAGGCAAAAAGGGGGGTTGGCTAGATCAGATCTCCTCCACTCCCATAATTTTCTCACTGACAAAAGTTTTGCAAAGGTGGTTTGAAGGTCACTAACCTCAAAGCTACCTACAAAAGGGAAAATGATTTCAGGGCAACAGAAATTACCTGAGACCTGTGGTTAACAAGAAGGAAGTCATTGTGGGGTAAGGGCAAAACCAAATAACTATTGAAACCAGAGGGTATAATGTGATGGAACTGTTGCATTTTATAGAATGGTATCATCAGCTCCCTGAGGAACATTTACCAAAATGGATTATGAGAGTAACCAATTTAGGGGCAGTATCCTTAGTTTTAATTGCGGTAGAGTGGAAAACCATGTTTGGGTTGATGCAGGACCCACAGCTCACTATTGAACAATTACAGATGGCTATACATGATCCAGACACACAGGAGGTTATTCCTGTAGGAACAGCCAGCCTAGTAGATTGGACAAAAGCCACTGTCAGTTTCTGTCTACCCTGAGAAGGAGCACTGTCCAGCTCCACCTATAAATGCCAAGTAGAGCATCCCATATGAAGCAACTGATATGCTTCATATGCAAGTCATGTTGGACTGGCTTTATGACGATAGGGATATTCACTCACTGAATATGCCCATTGCCCAGATCATGGTCAAAGGTGTGGTTAAGAGGGCATCCTTAACCACATGTTACCTCTGCAGAATCTTAACAGTTGAGAAGCTTTAGCTTACAGATGCCAATAAAAACATAAGGTTAATTAACAAGAGAGGAGAGAGTCATGGGACTCCTCCCAGCAGGGTAGAAATCTTTAGAGGGTTATTAAGAATAAAATGAAATAAATAAAAATTGAGGGGGTTAAAACAGAAGTTTAATAGAACACTATTGAATATAGGGTGAACTAAAGGGAGCCCTTGCTGGTCCCCGGAAATTAAAGGGACACAAATCAACTTTCTGTGCTTAACTCAAATGGGAGAAATTTTTTAAAAATAAAAAGGCAAAATTACAATGAGAAAGCTGACATTGTCTGGGGCATTGTTGAGGCACGTTAATCAAGATAAAGACTGACAAAAGGGCCTGGGTCCTTTGGCTCAACCCTCTGCTGGGAGCCCAAATTATTTTTCACAAGAAAGGGTAAAATGGACTGGAGGTGGAAAAGAAAATTTCCTAGAACCAGAACATAAAAATGTAAAGGTTGATATGATTATGAAAGTTGGAAAGTTTCAACAGGCATTATGTAACGTAGTTGCATCTCCTTCACCCAAATGTTTTATGAAAATAAATATTATATTTGGCTTGGGAACGTTTCCCCTACCTAGTACTGCAAAACAGAAGGCACGTAAACTTGCCCTTCGAAAAGTACTAAATGGGAACCAGTAAGATTGCCTGAGCTCACAGAGTGTAGAGTGGAAGCTGGAATGCTAGTAAGTACAAATTTTCTATTCCATAGTCCTTGTGGAGCATTTCCTGGGGGTTTGGGGTGATGTCAGAGAAATACTAATAGGAATAGCAATGCCCCAAACAGTTCCGTGATAAAATGGAAATGTTTCATATAGGATCTTGCTATCTGGGGAATGCAAAGAGGAGCAGGGACCCTCTTTTTCCCCAGGGCTGACTCTGGAACTATGTGAGGAGCTGCTGGATTCTATAGTGCCCAATAAACAGCTCTCGTCTTGCTGAAAAACAGCTGCTTAGTTTGTGGATGGCAGCTCCAAGGTGAAGAGACAAAATATCCTGTTTGGAAGGCTTGCTACTCTGATTGAAGAATCATCAACGAAACCTTTTTTCTTTTGAGCTCTTTATAGCTTACAAAGTATACCTTTTTTTGAGCAAAATTTACCTTTCTCTGTACCTGATTTCTCCAAATTTGGAAACAATTTTAGTGCAGTCTTTTTTTATGGCAATATAGTTATAGTCCAGTAAGAATCTGTTTTCTTTTGTATCAGGACACAATTGGAGATGCTGGTTATTTTACCAAGGCTTTGACTGGAAATGCATATTTTCTGTTATGACAACACTGTTTCGAGGAATAGAAGTTGACTTTATACAGTGAATAAAAAGCCTCTAGGACAAACTGACTTGGTACTTTGTCTAAATGGTTCCATTACAAGGTTCATGTCCTGTAGTGAGTAAAGAATGTCACTTTTTGACAGGCCCAGAAACCCCAAGATATTAATATTTTGGGACCTCAACAAGAGAGAAATGTGTACAGGTATTACAAGCACAGTATTTTGGTGAATCCTTGGCTTGGATTCCGGCCTTGAGGCTTTTAAAAAGTCTAATCTGAGATTGCTTACAAAAAAATGTTTCAGCAAAGACGATATAAAGGGCCCTATGTGGCCAATCACTATTCTTGCTGCATTTTGTAGAAATAATCAGGCCAAGTATAATGAGACTAAAATTAATTTTGCAAATAAATTGGTCCGATTATGATTCAGCCTTGGTGGAAATGGGGAAACTGGAGAGAGAAAAGTTTAGATTCTAGCCCTGACCATTATTTTTGAGTTTTTATTATTTGTGTACAATTTGGGCAAAATTCTGAGTTATTTCCTGGCCACAACAAGTCTCTACAGAAGTACTGAGTCTTCCTTTTCTTCATGATCCTTTTAGTTTTCTCCCTAAAGGAATGGGTTCTCTTTTGTTTTTGTTGTTCTGGCTTACAAATTCTCTTTTGATTGTAATCCTTCTGTGCATTATATTTCTACTAACCAAATTATTAATGTTATGTATCTGTCTTTGTTTTACTTCTTCTGAGAAAACCAAAGTCTTAGTATTTTAAAGATTACAGACAATTCAACAAAGCCTGTAAATCCCTCTCATTTGGAATCCCACTGGGCCTAATCTGTTTTCCATTGCCAACACACTGCTGCTAAAGCTATCCCATATCAAGCATTCTCCCTAAAGGCTCAGCAACTATTGTGGAAGAGAGGTGCATGTGAGATTCTAAAAGCTGGATTAGGGAGGTGGAGTATGGAAGCCAAAGCAACTCCATGTTGGATGCTAGTCAGCCATGTTGACTTCTGAATAACCCCAGTTCCAGGAAGGCCTCTAAGATTTCCAGTTTATCTATTATTCCTTGTGTAAGACAGGTGCTTACCGTAAATCCTGCCCTGAAGTCAAACAACCTTGATGTTATCGTACTTCAATTGTCCTACACACCCCTTCTGAATCACATATACCATTTCTCTACGGTATAAAAGCCCTGACTCTGGAGGGGTAATTGCGTGGGTATCCACCATTTAGTCTAGCCTCTGCCCTAGACACAGACATGGCTTCCGTTTATAAGTCCCTGTTAACTGTTTTTTTTTAAATAACTGTCCTTGTCAGTCTCCTTCTTCAGCCTCTCAGCTTCCTCTGACTTCAAGGATAGGTTTACATAGGCAGAATAGGAATCTTTTCTTTTTTCTTTTCTTTTCTTTTTCTTTCCTTCTTTTTTTTTTTTTTTTTTTTTTTGAGATGGAGTTTTGCTCTTGTTGCCCAGGCTGGAGTGCAGTGGTGCGATCTCAGCTCACCGCAACATCCACCTCCCAGTTTCAAGCGATTCTCCTGCCTCAGCCTCCTGAGTAGCTGGGATTACAGGCATGCACCACTATGCCCAGCTAATTTTGCATTTTTAGTAGAGACAGGGTTTCTTCACGTTGGTCAGGATGGCCTCGAACTCCTGACCTCAGGTGATCCACCCGCCTCAGCCTCCCAAAGTGCTGGGATTACAGGCATGAGCCACAGTGCCCGGTTTTTTTTTTTTTTTTTTTTTTTTTTGAGACAGAGTCTTGCTCTGGCCCAGGCTGGAGTGCAGTGGCGCCATCTCGGCTCACTGCAATTTCCGCCTCCTGGGTTCAAGAAAGTCTCCTGCCTCAGCCTCCCGAGTAGCTGGGATTAAAGGTGCCCACCATCATGCCCGGCTAATTTTTGTATTTTTAGTAGACGTGGGGTTTCACTATGTTGGCCATGCTGGTCTTGAACTCCTGACCTCAGGTGATCCACCCGCCTTGGCCTCCCAAAGTGTTGAGATTACAGGCGTGAGCCACTGTACCCGGCAAGATTTTTATTTCAGTATCATTCATTATAGAAAAAAAAACTGAAAAAAATATATATTTATCAGAAGGTGAATATGTCACACACTATTAAATATTTTGCTGCAATTACAAAAATTAAGTTAAAAAATTTGCATGCAGAAGGTTCTCCAAGAGACACTGTAAAAAGTAAAAAGCATATAGCAGAATAATTTATAAAGATTATCAGAGTTATATTTAAAAATTGTTAAACAAAATCAAGTATTTCTACCTACACTTTTATATGAATATAAATGAATAGGAAAAGATAAATATTCCTCACCAAACTGACAACAGTGAGAAAATGGGAGAGGACAGATTAAAAGGGAGTTTTGAAATCTCTTTCTTAAATACTTTTTATTAACAAGAAGGCATTCATTAGTTACTGAAGTAGTAAGCCAAGAACTAAATAAGAGGCAAAATGAAATAATAAAACAATGAGTAAGTCGATTGTGTAATAGGAGCATTTAATGAAGACCACAACTCAGCTTGTACAGATCAGAGATATGAGAAACTGAATACTACCTTCCGCTGTTCTTAGAAAAAGAAGTTCCTGCAATGAACATAGGGGCGCATATGTCTTTACAACAGAATGATCTATATTCTTTTGGGTATATACCCAGTAATGGGTTGGCTGGGTCGAATGGTATTTCATGCTGATCAGTTCCTACTTGATCAGCTCCACTCTCAACTATTTCACATTGCTTCACTCTATCCTGTACCCACCTTAATTTTCCTTATAGTAGCTTCTCACCACATGACCATATGTGTGCATGTATGTAAGTATGTACGCATACATTTTCTTTGGTCTTTGAGGAATCACTGTCTTCCACAATGGTTGAACTAATTTATATTCCCACCACCAGTGTATAAGCGTTCCCCCTTCTCCACATACTGGGACCTAACGGAGGGCAGAAGGTGGAAGGAGGGAGAGGATTAGGAAAAATAACTAATGATCACAGGGCTTAACACCTCAGTGATGAAATAATTTGTACAACAAACATGAATGACACAAGTTTACATATGTAACAAACATGCACATGTACTTCTGAACTTAAAAGTTAAAAGAGAGAGAGAGAGAAGTTCCTTGTCTGAACCTGGATTAGGATACAAGAGAAGCCATTTGATCTGGGGAGGATACCCGTTGGATACTCCATTTCCTTAGCACCTCAGTAAATTGGTGGGATTGTCCCTATGGTTTCTATTGCCTCCACAGGTATCTGTGTGGGGGTGGCAGCAGCGGGGAGGATTTCCAGAGATCTGCTAGCTGGCCACATGGGCAAGCAAACTACAGCCTTTTTCTATCTTGATGGGCCTTCGAATGATCTCTGCCGTCTTCAGGAGTCCTCGCAGGAGACTCTGGACTGGGCATGGAGGATGCCAACCACCAGCTGCAGATGTTGAGGGCAGTAAGCAGCAGCACCGTCAGGAGCATTTATGACACCTTTTCCAATATGTTGCAAGTGCTGCATCCCAGAAAACACTGAAATCTACCACAGATAGCAGACTCACTAGGGTCTGCAGAAGATTTGCAGATTAGTCAAAACTAAAGTCAAAGGCTGGGCACAGTGGCTCATGCCTGTAATCCCAGCACTTTGGAAGGCCGAGGCAGGCGGATCATGAGGTCAGGAGATCGAGACCATCCTGGCTAACATGGTGAAACCCCATCTCTACTAAAAATATAAAAAATTAGCCAGGCGTGGTGGTGGGTGCCTGTACTCCCAGTTACTCGGGAGGCTGAGGCAGGAGAATGGTGTGAACCCAGAAATCGGAGGTTGCAGTGAGCCGAGATTGTGCCACTGCACTCTAGCCTGGGCGACAGAGCAAGACTCCGTCTCAAAAAAAAAAAAAAAAAAAAAAAAAAAAACACTAAAGTCAAAAACACAGACGCCTCAACCAACCGTTTTATTTTTCCTCACACTCAAATGACATGGTAATTGACCCTTTTTGGAAATTTCACTTGTAGCTATCTATTCATCTTACTCTCTTTGTCTATCATCAAAATATTTCATCCAAGTTTCCCACAGGATGTTTTAAATCACTCTTTTCTGAACATCATTGTAAATTAAATTACTCAGTACACCTTGTATAACATTCCAGGTTTTAAAAAGATCCACTTGCTAAGAGCCCTCTTGTACTACCTAGTCCAAAACACTAAATTCATTCTTTCTCTTTCCTTGAAAAGTCTCCCTTTAGTCCAGGCTTCTTTTTAAGATAACTTCCAACAAATAGCCTTGAACCCAGGATTTCTACCTTTAAGCATACATTACTGCTTCTGCAAAATCACGCCATATCTATTAAAATTCCTTAATTATCTTGTTTTATTTAGTCCAACATATGTTTGGGCTTAATTTGGTTACTCTCCTAAGCTCTTAGAGTCTAGCAGGAATTTTTTTTTTTGTGATGGAGTCTCTGTCACCAGGCTAGAGTGCAGTGGCATGAGCTTGGCTCACTGCAACCTCTGCCTCCTGGGTTCAAGTGATTCTCCCGCCTCAGCCTCCTGAGTAGCTGGGACTACAGGTGTGCACCGCTACACCCAGCTACTTTTTGTATTTTTAGTAGAGATGGGGTTTCACCATGTTGGCCAGGATGGTCTCGATCTCTTGACCTCGTGATCCACCCATCTCGGCCTCCCAAAGTGTTGAGATTACAGGCTTGAGCCACCGCACCTAGCCAGGAATGTATTTTTTAATGAGAGGTGAGAGATGAATCACATGGTGTGACTAAATAGCATTTAGATGTAGCTCCAAACAAGTGATCTGCGTGAGAAAAATTGTTTGCTCTTTACTTACTTTAACTTTTTGCTTTTTGAGGAAAATACCAAAAGGTGGTCTTAGGAGTAAGGTGAGGAGTAACATCTCTCAAAAGTAAGCAAAGAAAAAGGAGGAGGAATAAGAGGAGGAAGAAAGAGAATATAACAAAAATAATTCTACTTTTTTTCCATTCTCTCTGATTGGTGTTCAGACAAGAGTTGAACAAAAGGTGGTGTCTCCTTATCAATGAAATATCAGGGTGGATATTCTCTGTTGCATCACTGAGTCTATGTACATGGTGCCGAAAAATAAATTACTCAGTTAAGTTTGATTTTCTTTTCTCTGTCTCTGTCAGTGTCTCTCACTGGATGATTTTAAACTGCATACCAGATATTGAATTCAGTTGTCCAAGATGCTCTGCACTCCTCCTCCATTTTGTAATATCCATGATGCTTTAGGAAATAATTCCAGCTCCAGGAATGAGAGGAGTATTGATTAATCAAAGCCAAACAAGATAATCACATCAGATTCTTTGAGGAACTTGGAGTGACACCAGTCAAGGCTTGGGTTTTTCCTTGCACCAGTTATGGGTCCAGAGCAGACACAAGACAATTATAGCAAAGGGAAGAATTTTATTTCAGGATTGAGGGAGGGACTCTTTTTTTTTTTTCTATCCTTAGATCCTACAAATTGGACTAGGGCCTACTGCTAGCCCTGAACAGAAGCCATTATTATGGGCAGCAAAATAAAGAGGCCATGAGAAGCCATGTCCTTGATGGCATTGTTGAACTGTTGGATTAACCAATCTGAAATTCCATTCCCTATTATTAGACTTCCAGTCTTATGAGCCATACATTTATTATTTTATGCCAATCTGAGTGGCATTTTCTATTACTAATAAAAGCACCCTAACTACCTAAAGCCAAAGTAAATGCTTACTTCTAATTATTTGGCTGGGGAAAAAAATGTCCCTTGAGCCAAACAGTCTATTGTCAATTGCCTAAATAATTCGGCGACCTGAGAATATACTTCGAGCATTTAGGTGCTGAATCTAGAACATACTGCTGTGCACAGGTTGAATTGGTGGTCTATTTCTTGGCCATAGACTGACTCTAGGTCCTGTGATCTGCATGCACATTAGAGGGAAGGTCAGGCACTGCTGAGCTGTCAGCCTGAATGGACCATTAATTGACCATAGTCAATATAGTTGTATATCCCTCATTTCCTTACTTTCACCAACAGTAAGAAAATAAAGATTATTCTCTAGAATGCAAGCGCTTTAGTGAAAACAGCAAGAATGCCTTTTTGTGGAAGGCTCCCACTCATCTATTATTGCTTCCTTCTACCACTACCGCCACATTTCAAGCTTAAGCCTCTCCTTTTTAGTGTGTGACTATGAAAACAAAGCCTGTGTCTATGCCCTTGCTTAGTAATTGCATCCTTGGTAAGTCAGTAGTGAACTTGGAGTGTAAGGCATATTTTATTAGAAAAGATTTATAAGTAAACAGCTAAGTCGCAGTGCTGAACTTTCTCTTCCCCCTAGCTGGTCACTCCTACCTTGCTTAACTCTAGCTAAACCATTGGAATCCTTGGCTGAACCATTAGAATCCTTGTCCTTCAGAGTGATGGGTTCTGTCCGACTGACTTAGAAGGACAAGCCCCTTACAATTGATGGCTTAGTCCGATAGATTTCACTCTACCTAACAAGAGAAGCGAACCCTCCTCCATGGTACTCTTCCTTAGGTCAGCTCTCATCATTTTTCCTCTTCACCTGTCTAATCCTCTCTTTTTCTTATTGTCTTTATCTCCATGACTATAGATTCAATTCAACCCAGTTAATAGTTCTGGAGCACCTGAGTGAAACTTGGGATGTAACCAGCCTCTTGTCCTGTGTTAGGTGCTGAGATATTTGAGAGACAGGTGCTAATTTCCTCATGGAGCTTGTATGTTGATTTTGAGGACACACACACATACACACACACACACACACACACACACACACACAATGTTTAACTATGAAAAATGTCATATGAGCAAGCTTAACAACATCTTACCAAGTTTGATACATGGAGAAGCTTGTGAAGAAATAGTAAGGAAAGGCCTTCCAGAAGGGAAATGTCTGAGCTATGTCTTAGAAAAAAATAGAATTAATAAACAGAAGAAAGACCATTCCAGGCAGATGAAGCAAAGTTGTGAAGGCAAGGTAAAAGAAGGCATATATGGGGTTACCTGTAGGGAGGTAGCATGAGCATTAGGAGGAAGGGGTAGTAATTAGAGATTTGGTAATACAAGTAGGTCATGAGAAGTCTTGTGTGTTATTATAAGTGATTTTTGAAGTTATGTTTAGAGGAATTGTATGATCTAATCAAAATATTTGTTAAAGTTCAACTAACTGTTGAACTAAAGAATCTCTAAATTTTAAGTGGATTAACACAACAACAAAAAATTATTATTCATGGTACAATCTAATGAGGGTGTTAATTGTTGGATGGATTTCCTCCAAGAAAGGATTCAGGGACTCAAACACCATAAACCTCGTGAATTCACCATCTTCACTCACAGCTCCTAGAGTTTCTGTAGTTGGGGAAAGAGGCTATATGGAAAGGTATAGCAGTAATTACCCACTTTAGCCCCAAAAGACACAGACACACACACACACACATATACACACATAAACACGCAAAATTTCTGTCATACTCCATTGACAAGAACTAATCACAAGCTCAATCTAAACGCAAGGGGGGTCCTGGCATATGTGCCCCTGGAGGCAGCACTTCCCTGCAACAACTCAACACTGTGAAAGAGAAACATCAAGCTTTGCTGATCAGGTCTCTGTCTCTGATGTGAACAGGGAAAGAATATGATTAGGTTAACATTTTAGAAAGCCCATTCTGGCTGCAGGAAGGAAGACGTGTGGAAGACAAGAAAGAGTAGAGAGAGGAGGACCAGTGAAGAGGCTGTGGCTCCCACATGGGTGGTAAATGACAGAGGTCAGCTACTACTACAGCTCAGTAGTGGTAGAGATGGAAAAGAAGGAAAAGAGAAGGAATCAAGAAACAATTTGGAGATGACATCACCTGGACTTCGTGCCCAAATTCAGGGTGATATATTCATAGTGAGGGGCAGAGAAAAGTGTGGTTTGACTTTCTAACTTGGGATATGATCAACTGTTTGGTCCATGCAGCAAATTCCAGGAGTATAAGAGAAAAAGCTATTTGGAAGTAGAGGAGAAAGGTGGGATTATGAAATCTGTTTTTTTCATAATATGCAAAACTTGAAATTATCTAGTAGAAGTTATCTTGTACATATATGAAGGAGACCTTTTGTAAACATAGGCCTGGAACTCAGAGAAAAAGCCTATATTGAAGATGGGGATATAGATTTGGAATTGTAATTATAGAATCATATTATATAGAACCCATGAGAGTTGAAACTTGGGGCGTGTAGCTGAGAATTTGTTCCCCTGAAACCTTCAGTCTTTCTCTGGCCCCCAATATATTCTTTTCAATCAACCAACCTCTAGTTTATTGTCAGATTATCTTCCCCAAAACTCACATTGTTTTTTCTAAATGCATGATTTGATTAGATTCTTCATGATTTCTTAAGTGTAAAACTACCGTATGGTCAAAAATTTTTGGACTTCCAGTTAAGATGTAAGACTAAGCAAGCTCAAAATTTTCCTCCCTCAGTCCCATTATTAGAAACATTTGCATTTGTGAAGACTGTGTTAACTAAAGAATATATATTTACACTTTAAAATGGGAAATTTTCAGAGTCTAGAATCAAAGAGTGAGTACACTCAATGCCTCAGCCACCAGAGGGAACTGAATTGTATCTATGCCTTAGGAGAGGAAATTTTACTTCCCTGTGGAGCAATGGTAAAGTGTATAGCAGAAGCATAACTGAATTTCCTCATCGCTAGAGGCAGAAGAGATAAATCACCCACTGGCCCAGGGTCTGGACCTAGAAGTGAGCCACACACCATGCAATTGGTGGAAATAGAGTAACTTGCAAGAAACGAACCCTGAGCTCTGCTATGTATTAGTTGAGATCTAAACTCCCATCAATCACTGTGAAACACAGTCCAGAATGAAGAAACAACTTAAAAACAGGTGTGAACCTAGCAACCATCTCAAGGCTGAAGCAGAGGCAATTTTGCAACACCTCCCTATCCCCAATCCAGAATGTCTTTTTAATCCAGTTTACAGGCTGGAATTCTAAAGATGAGCTCACAGTCAAAAATTACAAAACATGCAAGAAACATTCCGTCCTAAAACTTAGTAGATGAGAAACCAAACCATAATACACCTAAGGAAGTAGAATAAATCTAAACAGAAAATTAAATCAATATCTTAACATTTGTTAAAAGAAAGATACAATGAAGAAGTGAACTTTCTATTCAAGGGAAAGAAATTATCATTTGAAAAATAGTTTTAAAAGAAACAAGTAGAAATCTTGCAAGTAAAAAATATAGTCAATATAATTTAAAGCTCAATTGAATTTTATCTAATATAATATAATGTCCATGAAGGCAAAGGTGGTTTTTTTTTTTGTCTGCTTTGTTTATTGTTTAAACCCTAACACTTAGAACAGTACCTGACACATAATTTGCAATCAATATATGTATTTTTAATGGATAAATAAATTAGTGGGTTAAATGGTAGATTGGCAGAGAAAAATTAGTGAGTTAGAAAATAGAACTAAATAAATCACACAGAAAACATACCAAGAGACAAAAACATTAAAGAAAGAAAGAAAGTTAAGAGGCTTGGACAAGAGAAAGCAATACTGTATCACAACATTCATCTAATAAGGATTCCAGAATAACAAAACAGAAAGAATGGAACAAAGGCAATATTCAAAGGAATGCTGTCCAGTAAGTTTACAGTATTTAAAGGGTATAAAGAACTCCTAAAAATAATAAAAGTTAAACAAGCAAAGAAAGAAATGGGCAGGCCATTAAGAGGCAATTCGCTGAAAAGACCCAAATAGTACAATTAACATATGAAAAGATGCTCAGGCCCATTAGTAATCAGGAAACTCAACAGAAAACAACAGTTAGGGCTCAGTGTGCTGGCTAGAGCCTGTAATTCCAGCTACTTCGCAGGCTGAGGTGGGAGGATCACTTGAATCTAGGAGTTCAAGTCCATCCTGGGCAACATAGAAAAAAAACCAGACAAATAAAGAAAACAACAATTGGACACTATATCTTGCCCATCGGATTGGAAAGAATTAAATAATCTGATAACATCAAGTGTGAGAAAAGGGCAACTTTTATACCATGTAGGTAGGACTATAATTTGAAGCAATTCATTTTGACACTAATTAGTCTAGCCAAAGATGTGCACACTACAACACAACACAACACATTTATTTCTAGTTGCTACCCTAGAGAAATTCTCACCTAAGTGTCCAAGGTAACAAATGTTAACAACAAAATTCATTGCCACATTGTATGTAATAGTGAAATGTGCAAACAGGCCAACTGCCCTGAAGTGACTGAACGAACAATTAAACTGTGGTTTATTTACACCATGATACTATTATACAGCATGTCAAATAAATTAACTAGACCTGCATGTGTCATCAAGGATGAATTTCCAAGACTCATGATGAGTGGGGAAAAAAAATGAGGCTAAGATAGGTATATTATGACACAAAACAGTACTATACATACATTGCTTAAGGAGACATGCCCGTGTAATAAGTATACAAAAAACATGCATGAGAAATAAATGCTTACTTCAAGATGGTGGTTATCCCTAGGGAAGAAAAAGAGACAATGTGTGTGTTGCAGAGAGCAGGTACAGGAAAGTGAGATTTCATTTCAATTCATATAGACTTTTAAAAAATATATGATGCAAGAATTGAAAAATGTTTACTCAAACTCAGTTATATTGTTGTTTGTGCTTTTTTATCTTTAGCATTTTTAAAATTTTCAAAATAACTTTTAAAAGAATGAGAACAAAGTAAAGACATTTTAGGCATGAAAATATTAACAAAATTTACAACCTAGAGACCCTTCCTCACACACCATAAGTGGATTTACGTATTTTAGTTTAAGAAACAAAAAGAAAGAAGTGAAATATGAGAAACAATGGTGAGCACAAAACATTGAAATCATGCTGGAAATTTTAAATAACCATAGATAGTAAAAAATATATATTGATTATTACTATTAATGTTTTGTTATAAAATAAAACAAAAGCAAAACACTAGATGAAATTACAAAAAGATGGGAGAATGAAAGTTGGGAAAAAATGAAAGCATGCTTATTTTTGAACGTGCTTGGGGGAGGAAAGCGATATTAATTGTAGGCCTTGTTAGCAAAACATAAACTTCGGCATATATGTTCCAAATTTTAGCTGATGACTAAAAGTATATAAATACAATGTATGATTTCCAAATTGAAAGGAAAAAAGAGCAAAATATAAAAAGCTTTATGAATTCAACAGGAGGCAAAGAGTATCAAAAACAAACGAAAGAAAAAGCATGTGAATGATAACTGCAAAATAATATTTAAGTAATCAAAATAAATGTGATTCGATTTAATTCACACATAAAAGTCAGATTCTCAGATTTGATAAAGAAAAAAGTAGATATTATGCTATTTGCAATAAACATTAAAAACTATCTAAAGTCCAGGTGAGTGGCTCACGCCTGTAATCCAAGCACTTTGGGAGGCCAAGGTGGGAGGATCTCTTAAAGCCAGGAGTTTGAGACCAGCCTGGCCAATATAGTAAGACCCTATCTCTACCAAAAAAAAAAAACAAAAACAAAAAACCTGCTTAAAAACTATACCTGAAGTTCTAAAAATAAAAGAATGGAAGAATATATCAGGCAAATAAAAATAAATAAACAAATAAACAAAAAACCCCACCACCCCCAACAAAAACAAAACAGAAAAAAAAGATGCAAGAGAAAAGGAAATTGAAATAGCAATAATAAAATCAAATAAAATAGAAAGCAAACCAAAAACACTAAGAATTATTGAAAGGAAAATAAAAGCCACATGCTGATCATAATCACTAATATTATTTATATATTTTTTTACAAAATTAGAATTCTATTAAATATTGCTTACTATTTATTTTCATCTATTTTATTTAATTTTAATTTAATTTTATTTTATTTTAAGAGATGGAGTCTTGCCATGTTGCCCAGGCTGGACTTGAATTCCCAGGCTCAAATGATCCTCCTGCTTCGGCTTCCAAGGAGCTGGAATTATAAGTGTGTGCCACTGCGCTCAGCTTTGTTTTAATTCGCTGATAGAGGAACATTTCATCATTCCCAGACATTCTTCAATACCATGATGTCTAATACTTTCCATCATATGGATGGCCTATAATTTATTATTTTTATTGTTGGACATAAGGAAGATCCTTTGTAATTTTTTGGTAGTATAAATAACACTGTAATGGACACTGTTTTGCATAAATCCTTATGTAGTTTACTGCATGGTTTTGCATTTGTCCTTAACAGATAAAGAGTATAAGGAGCTAAATATACATGGGTGGAAAATTATTTGTTTAGCATCTTCAGATTAACCAGTGTGATGCATTATAGGAAAGAGTTAGACATATTTAGATATGCAACAAATTTGACTTAACAGATATTCCCTTTTATTGACAAGAATGTCCAGAAGGAGCAGGAGAGCATCATCTTGGCTCTTTCTCTTATAAGTGTTGGTCGCTTTGGTCCAGCTGCTATGCTGAGATCTTTGGAGACACAGAGATGGAAAGACAGAAGCCCTGTCCTCAAGCACCTGTGAGCTTCTCAGAAGACAGCACATAACAGATGAACAACAACGCAGCGTGACAATTGCTCTAAAGCAGGTGCCAAATCAGTTTGACTATGACTTTTCAGCCCTGCATTTGTTTTTCACTTTTCTAATCAAATCAGGGTTAGAAGTTGTTCAAAATAATGGAAATATTGGTAGTATTGATTAACAACAATTGAATACTACATATTTGAAGTATTCTTATTATATATTTGTGTTTCTAGAAGCACTCTTTTCACTTATATGGCTCTAGGTTTTTGATAGATTCTCAAGTAGCCAATCTACATACTTAATCTCTGGCCTTCTGAGTCTAATCCATCAGTTTAATCCTTCAAAAATTTAATTGGGGCCCGGCGCTGTGGCTCACACCTGTAATCCCACCACTTTGGGAGGTCAAGGGGGGGTGGATCACGAGGTCAGGAGTTCAAGACCTGCCTGACCAATATGGTGAAACCCTGTCTCTACTAAAAATACAAAAATTAGCCTGGTGTGGTGATGGGTGCCTGTAGCCCCAGCTACTTAGGAGGCTGAAACAGGAGAATCGCTTGAACCCGGGAGGCGGAGGTTGCAGTAAGCCAAGATCATGCCATTGCACTCCAGACTGGTTGATAGAGTGAGTCTCCCTCTCAAAAAAAAAAAAAAAAAAAAAAATTTAATCTCTCCCTTCTCTTCCTGAGAACAGTGACTCCCCACTGCTGTGTTCCACGGCACATAGGATATTTTGCTAATGAGCTACCTTTAGGAAATGCTGAGATGAAACCAGGACACGAAAAAAAGATCTAGACTTTTTTTATCATGGTGAATTTTTACAGCAGTAACATGCACTGAAAATCAAGGCAAATGATGGGGAAAGCAAGCAGTATCAACAATGGCCTCACCATAAAACACCCCCTAAACCATGGTCCCTGCAATCACAGACCTTCTTGCCAGAAACGGGCAGCTCCGGCCACATGTTGGAGAAGACATTTGCACACAATGAAGGGAAATGAATTAACTGTAACCTAATATCATCAGTCCCAGTGTTTGGCTCATTGAGCAGTGATGAAAATTGGAGAGCAGATGTTAGAGAATCTCAAGGAAGTAGTAATATTTCAATATTGTTCTGTAAACTAAAAGTACATCCATGGTCAACCGGCAAATATTTATGAGCACTCCATTTGGTGCTGGAGAGAGATGGGGGAGAGGGAACAATGATCAGAAGAAGGCTAAGGCTTGACCCAAATCTCTGGCAAGGTAGAGAGGTAAGAAACAATAAGGTCAGAAGTGTTAAGTCTTCAGGCATACATGTATTAGGAAGTTAGAAAAGGGAGAAAGCCCTTTTGGCTGGAATAGTTCAAGATGGTTCCATGGAGAAGAATTGAATAAAATGGGCCTTGAAATGATGGATAGGGTGGGGGCACCTCCTTGAGCACCAAATCATGGAAGTTGCAGTAAGCCAGGCCAACTTGAGTGCTTGGGGTTGCTTGTGCACCTCTCTGGCAGCAGACGACACACTGTGGTGCTCTTATTGTCTGTTTACATGTCTGTCTCCTCACGTGCCATGAGCCCCTTGAGTCCAGGGCTTCTGTCTCTCTATCTTCATACCCACAAGACCTTGTGCCAAGCCAAGAGGAAGGCCAAGAAAGCGTAAGCCACGAACTGTCATGTGCCTCAAAGGAAATGGAAGGCACAGGTTGGGCAAAACTAGGATATCAGGTTAGTCGGGTAAAGTTAAGTGTTAGAGAATTTTGAAAACCAGCCGAAGAACTGAAGAGCAAAATATAATTTATATGGAGCGTGAATTTATTAGCTTGCCAGGCAAGGAGAGCTGCATTACTCTGGAGCAAGCTTGGCAACTCTCCCTGAATGTGCATGTGAGGGCATGGTGTAGACAAGGTAGGATTCTGAAAAGTCCTCTTTGACTGATGACAGAGGAAATTTTGAAACTTCCCTTGGGATTGATCATTATTGCAATGAGATGTCACTGGGGCATCCATTAAACAGGGCCAGTTCACACAGGTCCAGGGGGAACTGTGTGAGGCTCAAGCGATCATAAGCTCATTCTGAACTCAATCCCCTGTACACTAAGCAGAGACTGAGCAGAGTTCCTTCAGCACCAACACGCGATAGGGAGGTACTGTAGATTCTTGAGAGGGGGAGAAAATGATGAAGATGGTATTTTAGATATATGACTAACCTGATATTCCACTACTGCCCAACATGTATCTTTCATTTGTCAGAAAGACATGGCTGGTGTCTAAGTTTGTTTGGGCTGCTATAAAAAAATGCCGTAAACTGGGTGGCTTCAGAAATTTATTTCTCACAACTCTGGAGGCTGGGAAGTCCAAGATTAAGGCAAAGCAGATTTGGTGTCTGGTGAGGGCACTCTTCATAGATGGCACCTTCTGGCATATCTCCACATGGTGGAAAGATCCAGCTTGCTCTCTGGGGTCTCTCTTAAAAGGGCACTAATCCCTTCATAAGCACTCCACACTCATGACCTAATCACCTCCTAAAGGCCCTAACTCTTAATATCATTACCACCAGGTTAGGATTTAAAGATGAATTTGGGCCGGACATAAGTATTCAGTCCATTGTAACTGGTATGATACTGATGTCACTGTCAGAAATGATTTTGGTTTGCTTTACACAGTTTCTATCCCTTGAACATATTTTTAAGCACTAACTATTTATGGATATAAGGCTGCATTTAAAAATGGACATTATTCACTATATACAGTATTCCAGAATTCCAGTTTGGAAGCTAGGTCCACTCCTAGCATCTGTCCATTCCACCTTCCTGTAGAGAGAAAGGGATGCTTAAGGCCTGGCTAATCTAGTAAGGAATTGTTTGGGTTGGGGCAAGTCGAGGGTCAGTGTCTGGGAGAAATGGGTGCAAATGCATCATCTGGGTGAGAAGAGCTGAGGCCGGTCTCAGGCTCCAGAGCAGGGAGCTAAAGGGATGAGCACAAGGAACCATGAAGAGATGCTGGCCAAACGTGGCTAGCACAGGGCCATTCTGGGCCAGCAGTTGCTGGGGCTGGGGTGTCTGTTGATACTCCCTGGGCTTCCTGAAGTTCCAAAGGGCTTCAGTTTATGTAAACAGCAGGGAGCAGGGCCAGCTCATGATTTATTACATATCTTTCTTTAGACTAGACTGAACACTTCTTCAAAGAAAGCTTTTCCACTTATTTCACATCCCCAAGCATCTGGCACATTGACTCACAAATGTGGATCCTCAGTACGTATCAGTTACATTTTACTAAGAAGACATTTTCTCCCAAAGTCAAAAACCAAAGGAGATTTGAGGTCAAGGTACAGTTTGCGCTATCAAAACCCACAGTTAACGCCTTCTCCCTTCCCCCGACCCTTGCCTCAAATCCCACAGAAGGGAATTTCACATCCTGAAAAGGGATATTCCCCCCTCCAGATTTATGCCCTGCATTTTCATACAGTGGGTCCTCCTCTGGAAGAGCCCTCCCAAAGCCTAGCCTTCTCTGTGGACGTCTGCTCTCTCGGGGACCACCTCCCCTGCCCCGTTACAAATCTAAACCATGCCAGATCACAGACTTATAAACACATCTCTGCTGAACTAAGCAAGGGCTTTTCATCAGAGATAAAAGTGGCAGGGTGGTTTTTCCACATATGCCCTGGCTTAGGGCCAGCTCTATTCCAGTGGACATGGGAACAAGCTGGCTGGAGCCAGGGATATGCCTACCTTCGAGAGCACCGAAAGAACCAGGCCCTGTTACTTGTTCACCTCGCTGCCCTACAGCAGCAGAGAAGATGCTTTCTGAATGGAAACTTAAATATTGCACATTCTTGTGCTTGCCTACTGCCCATGGTTATTCTGGAGCAAATCACTATTCTGTTTTACAATCTTGATTGAGGTTTAACTTATATACAATGAAAAATGCCCATTTTAAGTGTACAGTTGGGTGGGTTTGGACCAGTGTGCCCCTGTGTTACCACCACCATAATCAAGATAGTCCCATGACCCAGGCATTTCCTCGTGCCCCTTGGAGCTCACTCCCACCCTGAGCTCCAGCCTTTTCTAGAAATTTATGCAAATGACATCAGACAGTATGAGCGCTCCTGTCTGGCTTTTTCAGCTCATCCTTTTTTTATCCAAGTTCTTGGTCCCTTTTTAAATCCTAAGTAGTTTTTCCTGGTATGGGTGTGCCAGAATTTTGACCTGTTGATGGTTATTTGGGTTATTTCTAGTTTGAGGGTGCCATTGAATAAAGCTGTCGTGGACATTCATGTGCAAGTTCTAGTGTGCACATTTTCATGTTTCTTTGGTAAATACCTAGAGTGGAATTGTTGGGTCATATACTAAGTGTATGTTTCACTGAATAAGAACAGATCACTGTTATCCAAAGTGGCTATACCATTTTGCATTCCCACCAGCCATGTATCAATGTCCCCATGGCTCCACCCACCAACACTTGGTATTTGTCAGTCTTTTACTTTTCACTTAATTAGCATCTTGGTGGTTGTAAGTTGTACTTCTCTGATGCCAAATAATGTTGCAATCTCTTTTGTGTTATGATTGATCATTCATAGCTTATTTTATGACTTGTCTGTTTAAATCTTTGAGACGAGCCATTTTTTAAAAGCCTTGAGTATAATGGAAAGTCTCAGACTTAAGTGCTAAAGGACCAGGGTTTGGATCTTTATGCTATACATAGCTGTGAGGCTTCAGGAAGTGATTCATGGACTCTGGGTATCAGTGTCTTACCTTGATTGTAAAGAAACAATGACTAGATTATCTTGAATGTTCTCTTTCTACTCCAGAGTTTATGACTACAATCTCCATTTCTTCATTTACAAGACAGGCACATCCCTGGGGCTTGAAGAAACACATAGCTACAGATTGTTAAAATACAAAGGGACATTGGAGATCTCATCCTCTCCAGCATATATGCAGGTACGAAAAATTGAACTTGGCCAATATCATACAACTATTTAATGGCATAGATGGTACTAATCCCAGAGTTCCTGGCTTAAACTGTTAAAACAGAATTTGAGAAATCAGTGTATATCCTTTTGCTGACTTCAGAGGAAATTCCCTGGGTATAAGAGCTGGGCAATGTAATTTTGTTTTCGTTTTCTCACCAAAACTGAGACATGTTCATTTGTACCCCAGGTATTCATGGGAGCGATAGAGGGAAGGTGATGAGAAGGATCTGGGTCCTGGGGCCAGGAGTCTTGACTGGGAATTGCTCTACCCCGTTGCTGCAGGTGCATTCCCATTAAGACCCGAACCCAGCAACCTCAGCCCTGGCAGCCTGTTTACAGAGCTGTAACTGCTATAAACATTGCCAGGCAAATTACATTTCACTCCAGTGTCTAGAATGAATTCTGTAAACTGACAAGTACTTAGGGGCCAGGGTATATTCCCTCGTAATTATGGCACGCCGCTCCCATGGGTGTTAATGTTTATAGAAGGCTAGTTAACCTTGCACAGGCTCTGGGATCATGGGGCCATGTGTGCCATTCAGCTGCAGAATTGAAGAATGCATTTCCATGTTTGCAACATGTGTACTGATGCAGAGGGGACAATCGTGGCTTGTTCTTGGGGCCAGGGCAAGGTCGCTGGACCTGGCACGCATGGCCTCCAGTGCCTTGATTGCTCGACCAAGGCTTCACTTTCCCTGAACAGCCCCAATTTAATGGACTGTGATTATTGAGCTTACACTGTAACTCTGTGGTGTTACTTGAGCAAATGATGTAGTTATACATTTGTTCGTAGCTTTTCAAGACCCCTTAAGAAAGAAGGGTCCATTGTAAACCTTTGAAACAGAACCCAGACATGCTGAGAGCCTTGGTGATTGTTTCAAGTAATATGAAACTGCTTTTCATCACGCACTCAAGGGACAGCAGAGAAGGGTAAGACATGGTGCTTTTGTTCCGAAAGTTTACAGTCTATCGTTTTTGGATAGACAAGGCAGGCATACATGAAAAATTCAATAAAGTACAAGAGAGTATGTGCTAAATCTCAGCTGTGGGGTGTAGAGGTAAGTCCATTAGAAATTCAGAAATGTGCAAGATTGCTGTGGTCTGGCTAAGCACGGGGAAACTTCAGGAAGGAGATGGGAGTTGAAATGGCCTTTGATGGTTGTTGGGGTTAGGATAGAGTAGATCAGAGCATAGAAATTGCAAGGTGCGTTCAGGTCAGAGAAAAGAGACTCGTCTGGGCCGTACATGGTGGCTCATGCCTGTAATCCCAGCACTTTGGGAGGCCAAGGTGGGCGGATCACGAGGTCAAGAGATCGAGACCATCCTGGCCAACATGGTGAAACCCCGTCTCTACTAAAAATACAAAAATTAGCCAGGCGTGGTGGCGTGCGCCTGTAATCCCAGCTACTCAGGAGGCTGAGGCAGGAGAATCGCTAGAACCCGGGAGGCAGAGGTTGCAGTGAACTGAGATCGTGCCACTGCACTCCAGCCTGGTGACAGAGCAAGACTCCGTCACAAAAAAAAAAAAAAGAGAGAGAGAGAGAGCAGTCTGATGGAAGTGAACCAGAGCATTGAAGCCAGGGCTGGAAAGCATGGGTCATGCCCCGATTGTGAAAGCCCTTGACAGCCAACAGACACTGGACACAGAAGAGAAATGTGTAGGTACTTGTATGTTTGTTCAATGCCCTCCAATGTCTTCCTAACTCAGAGTAAAGACCGAGGTCCTAACGATGGTTCTGCATGAGCTGCCCTCTGACCAATCCCTCACTGACCTCAATATCTACTACTTTCTCCTTTGCTCACTCCACTCCAGCTACCCTGGCTTTCTATTTCCTAGAACACTGGAGGCAAGTTCCCATGTGAGCACTTTTGCATTTTCTGCTCCCTCTTCCAGAAATGCTTTTCCTCCTAGTATCCACACGGCTCTCTATCTTTCCACTCTGTTGCTTCAATACCCCTTTGTCAGTGATCCTTCCCTCAGGACTCAATTTAATATCACAACAGCTCTCATCTTCGACTTCTATTATCTTTCTCAGCTTCATTGTTTTCCAGAGGCATTTTGCCATCTAACCTCATATATGTATACACAAATGCAATATATGTATGTGTCTGTATAAGCATGTATATGTGTATGTGTGTATACATACATATATAATTACTTAGTTTTATTGTCTCTCCCTTCTGGAATGTAAACTCATGAAGGTATAGAATTTTGTCTGTTTTGTTCATTGATGCATCCCCAGCATCTAAAATGATGCTTACTCAATAAATATTTGCCAAATGAACAAATGTGTAAATTTTTTTTTTTTTTTTTTGAGACAGAGTTTCATTCTTGTTGCCCAGGCTGGAGTGCAGTGGCGCCATCTTGGCTCACTGCAACCTCTGCCTCCCAGGTTCAAAAGTGATTCTTCTGCCTCAGCTTCCTGAGTAGCTGGGATTACAGGCACCTCCCACCACTCCCAGCTAATTTTTTGTATTTTTAGTAGAGATGGGGTTTTGCCATGTTGGGCAGGCTTGTCTCAAATGCCTGACCTCGGGTGATCTGCCCACCTTGGCCTCCCAAAGTGCTGGGATTACAGGCGTGAGCCACTGTGCCCAGCCGTAAATGATTTTTTAAAAACTGATATAATATGATAAAAGAGCTGTTCTGGGTGCACTAGCATACATACTACATACATACATACATACATACATACATACATATGTGCATGAAAGAGAATAGAGGAAGATAATGGATTTCATAGCATAGTCTACCTTTACAAGACAGGTTAGAGCAGGTATTAGGGCTTCTTTGTTTCAAGCAACAGAAATTAAGCCTGATTTAGGCTAATGGTAATTTATTGGAAAGGATCAGGAGCTCACAGAATCAATGAGAGGTCAGAATACCAGGCTAGGAAATAAAGGAAAAGAAAGCAGCCCTGGAGACCAGGTATCAGAGACCACAACATCTGTGCACAGCAGGGACAAAGTGTCAGGAGGCTGTGCTGAATGCAATGAGCACTGATTGTTTTCAATTTCCTTGTTCCCCGACTCAAGAATTAAATTCCACTGAGGGAGCATCCAACTGGCCTAGCTTGGGTCACATGCCTGTCCTCAGCACTCATTGTAAAGATTTACTGTGTCTCGGTGTTCCAAGCATCCATTGCTTCTTCCTAATTTTACCACCAGTTTCTTTTTTATCCTCAGTTTTCTCTCGGCTCAGTAGAGTCTGGTAGAATCATAATCAAGAATTTATCTCTCCTCTGCCAAGGAGTTTAACTTGATTTTCCTTTCATGTTTTTACTCAGGAGGTAGATCTTGAGGAATTAAAAAACGAAATTTTGTTATGGTGATCTTTTTATATCTTAACATAATGAAAATAACTTTGAAGTACATGGGACATTGCTGTTTATAAAAATGTCTATGTATATTATCTCACGTGACTCACGTAACATTTCTGTGAGGTAAATAGGTAGGTGTTGTCCTCAATTTATAAATGAGAGAACAGATGATGGAGAGTTTAAGTAATTTATTTAAGGCCATAATGCCAGGACTGTTTTAATATCAAATTTTGTTATAATGATGGCACTTGCTATGTATTAAGCACTGCTATGCTTGTTCCATGTGTTGATTTAATTAATTCTCACAACAACCGTGTGAAGTGAGTACTAATAGTTATTGTAGTAGAAGAAGAGTAACTTGCCTAAAATGACATCTTTATAAAGTAATAGAGACGGGCTCCTACCCTTTTGTCTGTACCCTTAACCTTATGCTATTCTGCCTTTCATTGTATTAAATTAGATGTTGACGGATATATATGAAGTCAACAATATTCATGTTTACCAAAATCCCAGAAAAAACTTGTGGTTCAAGTTCAAAGGTTCCAGAGATTCAATGTCTGCTCCATAGTGGTTATTCAATAAACATAAATTGAATACATGAATGAATGAGTGAATGATTGAAAGTTATTTTCCTTGCAGACCCTTTGCATCAAGAGACTTGGTCTTTCAAACAACATTGCAGATTCTAGGACTTGGAAATATTTCATTATAATGATTATTGGCACATTTAATTTTCTGCTTTCTTGGTCACAAAGGAGGAAGCAGATCCCTTTCATTGTCCCCCTTCATTCTTCTGATTCCAGACATACAACATGCTTAGGAAAGAAACTAAAGATATCTTTATGCTTTGATATCCTGCCTCTGATCTTGCTGTGACTTGTTAAATTTGTTAAATAGAGAAAAGTCTTCTGACACGGAAAATAATCCTAGTATCACGGCCTTCATCCTATCCCATTGGAAACATGGGAATGCCAACCTTGGTCATCCATACCAAGGAGTTTCCCCATCTGTGGGTGCCTTTTGCACATGAATATTGAAGTGAAGAAGAGGCACATTTTTTGACATGGAATATTCACTAGCTCTCTACACTTGGCACTGTGTTAGACTCTCAGAATGCAGAGATGAGTAAGACATGATCGTTACCTCTTAAGCTTGCTACTGTTGCTTCTGTTTTGAAAGGTTCAAGTTGGTCTGTGTATAAACCATACTATTAGGGGAATAATATTCACAGGAAAGTGCCAACAAAGTGAACTTGATTCAGAATTACCTGATCTGAAACTTGGGAAACCAATCAGGCAGAAACAGTGAATGTGTATCCCATTGGAAGACAAGAATCTAGCTGAGTTACCTTGGTGTGGTGGCTCACGCCTGTAATCCCAGCACTTTGGGAGGCCGAGGCGGGTGGATCATCTGAGGTCAGGAGTTGGAGACCAGCCTGGCCAACATGGTGAAATCTCGTTTCTACTGAAAAATCAGCCAGGCGTTGTGGGTGACACCCGTAATCCCACTTACTCGGGAGGCTGAGACAGGAGAATCGCTTGAACCCGGGAGGCGGAGGTTACAGTGAGCTGAGATCACACCACTGCACTCCAGCCTGGGCAACAAGAGTGAAACTCCATCTCAAATAAATAAATAAATAAATAAATAAATAAAATACTACCGAAATTAAAAAAAAAAAAGACTCTAGCTGAGTAGTGCTCAGGAAAGTGAGAAATTAGAACAAAGTGAAAGACATTAGCAAAGGCTAATAGTGGTTCTATCCCCCCAAATTCTAGAGTATAATAGATATTTAATGTCATGTAAAAGAGCTACACAAAGAACTAGACATGTGCAGGTGCATGTGACAGGTACATATATGATCAAATAAATGTTTCAATTATTGCCTTCTTTTAGGGGTACAAATGTACTAAATTCTACATGAAAAGACTATCTTAGCTGTTGTATCTTTAAAATGTTATGTTTCAAATAACAGTTATATTTCAAACTGATATAACTGCTGACAGCTGGATCCAGGAGGAAAGCCAAAATGCGAGGCAGGATAGAACAGCCTTATCCTGTCCTAATCATTCTGAAAAGACTTCCTAAAAAATGGGTATTTCAGCAGCTGCTCGAAGGTCGGGACCAAGTCAGCTTTGCTAAATTCAGATTAAGTACCAAGCATCACTTTAAAAAATGCAAATCCGTATCTTTAGTGTGGTTTGCAGCTTAGATTATCTCTCCTTTACTCACACTTGAACGTAAATCAGCTTAAGCAGATATTTTCTTTATGCTGATGGAATAGGATAAAGAACTTAGAAAAATAAAGAAAACAATTTAAGGAAGATGGGTCCTACCCTAGGAGAGGTCAGAGAACACTAAGATTTTCATGAATATTTTAGTTTTACTTTTCCATGAGTAAAATTATTGACTGTAAATCTAAGTCATTGAGATTTTCATATGCAAATGAAGAGTCTGCAAAAGTCTGACAGGTACTCCTGCATTACCAAGTGGGTACAGAAAATGACCATCACCAGAACACAGGATTTTAATCCTCATGTTCAAGGACAGTTTTACTCCAAGTATGGCATCAAACTTATTCTTGGAAAAACACAAGAATTTATCTTGGAGAAAGAACCCCCAAATAAAGATCCCAGATTTTATGAGTAAACCATTCCATTCCCCAGACCCATAGTTTCACACCTCCGTGGGCTCTCTAAACATCAACAAAAACTCCAAGGATTTGATGGGAAAATGGTGTTAAGTCTCATGTTGTTTCAGGAATTTCCCAATATGCACTAAATTACCTTTGGGGCCATATGAGGCCAAGTGGTAGGAAATCATTCCATTGGACACAGATGGCAATCCTAATGTTCCCAACAGCTGTTGCACACACACGAAATCAGATTGGGATTAACACTTACCTTCAGAGTGGTTGCGCCCGGATGGGATGGCTTCTCTGTAATATATACCAAGCTTAGCTTATGTCTCTGAAACCACATGACCTCACAGGTTTTGGGAACATTTGATCCAGGAAATCTGAACTTAGGCAGAAATCATAAAGCATCAGGTACATGTTAAGCAGGAATTTATCTGCTTTTTGTCTGAAGCAGCCTCACATCCATCCAGCTTTTGTCTGACTCTGAGTGAAATATTTATAGGCAAGCTGCTTTCTAAGGCAGAGTTACAGACCTATTCAGGTTGGGTGTGAAATGTCTCCACCCGTTGAACACCTGCTGAAACCTAAATTCTAAGTGTAACCAGACCCAAGATGGTTTGTATCACCGTGAGCTTTAGCACCGGTATCAGGATGGTAACCAAAGCAGAATTAAGATCTCCACAGACCCCTTTAGTCTTGCCTTGGGAAAGAGAAATACTGCCTTTAGTGAGGTTACCATTTTATAGCTTCTGAAATTCTCTTTGACATTATTTTCAGAACCATGGCTCAATCTTTCACATAGACTTACAACTGCATCCTTAGAGGGTAGATTTGATTCTTTGAAATAGCCAAAGGTCATTCAGAGCTAAGCCTGATGATTTAGGAAGGGGATTGAGTTGGGTGATATTAACATATGTCAAAATGAGGTGTGACTTTTAATTAGTAAGGTGGATTTTATTTTATGGCTTATACATATGGTCTTCGGGTAGTTCCCAAACTTTTCTTTTTAATAATGCCAATATTGTAGCAATTTGAATGCTTAAATTCTAGAAGGTTTGCTTATAAATAATCAGTTTTACTACCTAGTGTAACAGTTTATATTTGACCCTAATAAGGGCAAAGTTATAGAAGGATGACAAGAAGCCCTTTTTGGGGGGATTAAACAGAAAGAAATAAGCAAATGCCTAAGAATTCCTGATGCTTAACTCTGATACTCTTCAATTTTCAAAATTAGTAGTCAAGAGCCCACATTTTTTTCTTGCTTTTAGGTCTTACCAAGGGTCTACTAACCAGCTTTAAATTTGCTCCTGTTATTCTCTTTCATGTTCTCAAAGTTTATGGTTTATCTGTAAAGAACAAAAGCTCAGTAGCTTGAACTGAGATATTTATTTCTCTTTCATTTCATTCAAGTTTAAGCCGTCCAAGGTTAAAATGCTGACTCCTGAATTTTGAAGTCTTGAGCTCCTTTAATCTTTTTGTTCTTTCTTCACACGTGGCTTCCATATTGACTCCAAGATGGTTGCTCCAGTACCAGCCATCACATCTACATACCAACCAATGGAAGAGAAATTACTTTTCTTTCAAGGATGCAGTCTGGACATTGTATGTACTGCTTTATCACTTCTGTTCTAATTCCCTTGACCAGAATTTATCTGCAAGCAAAGCAGGGAAACAGTTTAACCCCCAAGCATGTGTCCAACTAAAACTTGTGAATTTGTTATTAAAATGAAGAGGAAACAGTGGATATTAGAGAAAACAAGCAGTCTCTGACACACAAAATATTTGATAGAATTTCATTTAATGTGACATACAGTTTTGGCTGTGCCTTGAGGAATTAGGGAAGGGAAGATGCCCCCATCATGGATAGGAAAGCTGCCAGAGTCACCAGTTGAGTGATGACAACAAAGAAGTGAGTAGGTATCTAGGTCAGGTGAGAATACGGGGGACAGTTGGGATGAATTTGTGGACTTCCACACTTTCCGCAAGAAATCTCAAAACTAGTTACACTGAACCTTATGCTATCTGTTAGAAGGGGCAGTCTACTGGCATTTCGATATCAAAGAAGAAAATAACCCCAGAAAACTACAGAATGTAGAGACATCTAGGCTTACCTTAGCCCGCTTTTACAAGAGAATATTCCCAGTTCTGAAATACCAACCTTTCACTTACCAGGGCAGAAGCTTATTCTGACATGTTTGAGATTTGTTTGTTTGTTTGCTTTGTTACAAATGGCTACTGAACAGAGAGGGATTATGGTTAAGGGCAATAACAATTTAAGAATGTGTGAGCCTACTCAGAAACAAGTTAGAAAGAATTTTTAAACTCCCTGTTGTATTTATTTGTCAAGTGCTGTAGAATTAGCTCTACTCCATAAAGTGAAAAGAGTATTTAAAAAGTTTAAGATCAAGAAATTCTATGTCTGGCTTCATCACCACATTGTGGGGATTGATGCCTCCTACTCGGGAAATACCCCCATAAGGCAAAATTTCTCTCTTTTTTTTTTTTTAGAGACGGAGTCTCACTCTGTCGCCCAGGCTGGAGTGCAGTGGCGCGATCTCGGCTCACTGCAAGCTCCACCTTCTGAGTTCACGCCATTCTCCTGCCTCAGCCTCCCAAGTAGCTGGGACTAGAGGTGTCCACCACCACGTCTGGCTTATTTTTTGTATTTTTGGTAGAGACGGGGTTTCACCGCATTAGCCAAGTTGGTCTCGATCTCCTGACCTCGTGATCCACCCACCTCGGCCTCCCAAAGTGCTGGGATTACAGGCATGAGCCACTGTGCCTGGCCGCATTAGCATCTTAATACTTATGAGAATATCCTTCTCACCACTAAGATTCACAAAGTCCAACTGTACCCAGAATCCAAGAACACTGAGAATTGTCTTCATTGTGCATGTGTTGACAATGAATGTTTTATATGTTTTAGAGTAAACTTACAAGAAGACTATAACATAAAAAAATTGAAATCATAACATATGCCTTGATTATACTCAGCAAAAAAAAATGGAAGTGTCATAGAAGAGTAACTCAAAGTTGATTATAAAATATGTAAAATCCACTTGCTTACAAATACTGCTGAGAAGTCAACTGTTGTGAAGATTTTCTAGAGCTGTGATTAAAAACCCAGTTTTGCCAAAAGCCAAACAGTAGTCAAATGGTGGCAGAGTGTAAAATATAACCTATGATATCCCAAATCCTGTTAAGAGAAGAATAAGAAAAACAGGAAGAGGAGAGAAAATTTTAACAGTGTTGGAAAAGATAGGGTGCCACCAGTGAATCAGTGGACCAGAAATGCTCAGTAATTCTTAAATGATACAAAGCAGAGAAAATCAGATCCTCATATATAAACGAATAACAACCAAAAGAGGAAATCAGTGCTCAGAATATGTCTGGAAGGAGACTTCTGCAGGCAAAGAAGCAGTTCTAAGAGCCTATGAGGCCAGAACTAATTGTCACAAGAAGCCGAAGAAGAATGTGAGTTGTCCAACAGAGTGCTTGCTTTTGCAGTTACATATGAGCGATTTTCCTGCTTCCTCTATACTAATCAGAAAGTAGCAGTGATAAAGGTGTCAGGGACAGAAAAACAGCAAAGTGCCCCAAAATACAGTAGCCCTAGAAGACACAGGGAACTCCTGTTTCCTAAACACAAGCCACCAGTCCACCTCCTCCCCATCAGTAGAAGTTGTTCACCATAAACAGAAACAGCATTCTTAGAAAAATACAACTCAGGGACACCCATGAACATACAATCAGTCATTCCCAAACATTTTCAGAAAACAAGTACAAGAGAGGCAACAAACTCAACCCATGCAACTATCATCTGAGAAAATGGATTTAAGTGAGAAAACAGAAGACTCAAATATTTAGAAAATTTTGTGTTACTCATGTATTTGCAAGAGTCAGGAAGCTACTGCATCCATGCTAATAATCAAATACAGTTCTTGGAAATTAATATTTAGCTCATAAATATTTGTGTAATCACTAAAAATTGGAGAAACAAAAGGTATGCAGCAATTGTGAAAAAAAATTATATGTGAGATCAAGCAAGGGATTAAGAATAAAAGATTTAAAAATGAAAGTATTATTAAAAAATTAAGAAGTATAGAACATAAATCTAGAAGTTCTAGTGTCTATCAAATTTAATTTTAGTCTAAAGAACAAGAAAACAAAGAAAAAACTTATTTAAATATTGTTGACATTTATTATTTTTACTAATTTAAGAAATGACACAGCAACACTACTGAGTTATATGGAGATTCTTTATGATATTCTCTCGTCTTTTTTATGTTTGAAAATATCTGTATTTAAATTAAGAAAAAAGACAACTAAGTCCTTGAGTAAAAATTTTTAAATGCCTACAATTATAGCTATCAGAGTGAAATTTCAGAACACAGAAGATGAAGGAGAAATGTTCCTGCAAAGGAAGAGAATCAAGCAGACACAGGTATCTTATGCCAGATGATTGGGGTGTAAAAAGGAGGCATAACAAGATGAGGCAATTTTAGATAGCATAAAAGAAAGCCATGCAACTCTGGGCAAATAAAGTTTGAAAATTCTAAACAAATTACTCATTTCTTGGGAACATGTAATATACAAAAATTGGCTAAAGAAAGCATTTGACTAAATAGATCAATACTATTTATGAAATTTAAAAGTTTTCAAAGACATATTCCTATATAGCCCTCCAAATTCAAATCATTTTATTAGCAAGTTCTGCCACATTTTCAAGGAAACAATAATTCCTATGTTACATAAATGCTTACGGCATATTTTGAAAAAATGAAGTTCCCCTGACTCATTCTACAAAATTAGAATTGTCCTGACATCAAAATTGAATATCAATAGCACACACGCTGAAAAAGACAGTGAATCAAGATAATTTATAAGCACAGATGCAAAAATTGTAGGGAAAATATTGGTATTAAATTCAGCATGAGAATAACAATACATCATGACTTGTCAGGCTTTGTCCCAAGAAAGAAAGTATTATCCAACTTCAAGAAATATAAGAATAAAATTCATTACCTTAGTAGATTAAAAGATAAATATCATCTAATTTTATCATCCACTCAGCAATATTTATTTAATGGCTACTATGTTCCAGGCACCATTTAAGAGATTGGAGGCTGGGCGTGGTGGCTCACACTTGTAATCCCAGCACTTTGGGAGGCCGAGGCAGGCGGATCACAAGGTCAAGAGATTGAGACCATCCTGGCCAACTTGGTGACACTTCATCTTTACTAAAAATATAGAATATTAGCTGGGCGTGGTGGCACATGCCTGTAGTTCCAGCTACTAGGGAGGCTGAGGCAGGAGAATTGCTTGAACCCGGGAGGCCGAGGTTGCAGTGAGCTGAGATTGCACCACTGTACCACTCCAGCCTGGTGACAGAGCGAGACTCCATCTCAAAAAAAAAAAAAAAAAAAGAGAGAGAGAGAGAGATTGGAGACACATCAGTACATCAGTGAACAAAGTACTAAAGATCCTGAATGTCCTATTTCAGCAGACCAAAAATGCTATAGATTAGGTAGATACATAGAAAACAACCAAGTAAACTGGACAGTATATTAGAAGATGATAAGGATCTTGGAGAAAAAACGGAACAGAATAGGAGAGATTGGAATTATCAGTGGGAAAACTTTTCAATTTGAAATAGGATGATTAGTAGAGATCTATCAAAACTGACTCAAGAAAAAATAGGAAATAGGAGTAGACCTACAACAGGTAAAGAGATTGAATCAACAATGTAAAAAACAAAATGCTCATAAAGAAAACTCCAGGCCCAGATGGCTTCACTGGTGAATTCTGCCAAACATTTTCAGAAAAATTAATCAAATTCTCCACAAACATTTCCAAAAAATTGAAGTGGAAAAACACTTTCCAACTCACTCTAAGAAGTCAATATTATTCTGATACCAAAGCCAGACAAAGACATTACAAGAAAATAAAACTACAGATCAATATCCTTATGGATATAAATACAAAAATTCTCAACAAACCAAATCCAATAATATAAAAAAAAATTATTATACACCATGACCACGTCCCCTTTCTAGGAACAGGCATGCAAGGCTGGTCTAACATCTAAATATCAATCAATGTATTGCATCATATCAATACAATAAAAACAAAAAACACACATCAAGAGATGCAAAAAAATCATTTTACAAAATCCGATATCCTTTTATGATAATAATACCTAACTCACTAGAAATAGGTGGAAGCTTCCTCAACCAGATAAAGGCTATCTATGAAAAAAACAACAGCTAGTGTTATACCTCATGGTGAAACACTGGATGCCTTCCCCCTAAAATCAGAAGAAGACAAGGAATTCCCCTCTCACCATTTCTATTCAACATTGTACTGGAGGTTCTAGTCAGGGCAGCTATGCAAGAAAATGAAATAAAAGCATCCAAGTTGGAAAAAAGGAAGTAAACTTTCTATATGCAGATGACATGTTCTTATAATAGAAAATCCTAAGAAATCAACTGACTTAATAACTTCAGAAAGGTTGTAGGATACAAGTTTATTATACAAAAATCAACTGTATTTCTACATACTTGCAATTAACGTACCAAAAATGAAATTAAGAAAGCAATTTCATTGAAAATAACATCAAAAAGAACAAAATATTTAGAAATAAATTTAACAAAAGAAGATAAATTTTATGTTTTAAAAACTACAAGACATTATTGAAAGAAATTTAAAGATCTATATAAATAAAAAAAGTGTGTGTTCATAAATTACAGACTTAATATTATTAGAATGACAGTACTCCCCAAAGTGATTTACAGGTTTAATGCAATTCCTTTCAGAATTTCAGGTGATATCTTTGCAGAAATTGACAAGGTCATTCTAATTTTATATGGAAACTCAAAGGATCCAGAGCAGTCAAAACAATCTTGAAAAAGATGGGCAAAGTTGGAGAACTCACAATTCCAACTTTTAAAACAAAGCAAACCACAATCAAGACATCATAGACCAGCATAAGAATGGACATATAAATCAATGGAGTAAAAGAGAAAGTCTGGAAATAAACTCAAACTGTGGTCAATTGATTTTTTTTTTTTTGAGATGGAGTCTCACTTTTTTTTTTGAGATGGAGTCTTAGCTCACTGCAACCTCTGCCTCATGGGCTTGTGTGATTTTTCTGCCTCAGTCTCCTGAGTAGCTGGGATTACAGGCACACACCACCACACCCAGGTAATTTTTGTATTTTAGTAGAGACGGGGTTTCATCATGTTGGCCAGGCTGGTCTCAAACTCCTGACCTCAAGTGATCAGCCTGCCTCGGCCTCCCAAAGTGCTGGGATTACAGGTGTGAGCCACCACACCTGGCAGTCAATTGATTTTTGATAAGAGCACAAGACCATTCAATGGAGAATAAATATTACCTTCAACAAAATGTGCTAGAACATATTACAATGCAAAAGAATAAAGTTGAACCTTTTCCTCACAGTATACACAAAAGGTATCAAATAGATCTAAAACTAAATATAAGAATTAAAACTATAAAAACTCACGGAAACAAACTGCTTTGGTCTGAATATGTCCCTCAAATTGATGTGTTGCAAATTGAATCCCTAATAAAATAATGTTGGATAAGGGGTGCATAATGGGAGGCATTCAGATCATGGGGGCTCCACTCTCATTAATGGGTTAATGCTTCTGTAAAAAGGGCTTGCAGGAGTGGGTCTGCTCTCTTTCACTCTTTCCCATGTGACGACACTATGCTTGTCCCCGCGTGCTCTTCTTCCTTCTGCCATGTGAAATCGCAGCAAGAAGTTCTTCGCCAGATCAAATGCTGGTACCTTGATCTCAGACTACTCAGCCTCCAGAACTGTGAGAAAATGTGTTTCTCTTCTGTACAAATCATTCCATCTGTGGCATTCTGTTACAGCAGCACAAAATGGAATAAGACACAAACATATAGATAAATCTTTGTGACCCTGAAGTTGGCAATGGTCTTTTCAATATGATATTAAACACAAGAAATAAAAAAATAGATAAATCGGACTTCATCAAAATTAAAAATGTCTATGCTTTAAAGGACACTATCAAGAAAGTAAAAAGACAACCTACAGAATGGGAGATAATTGCAAACCATATAACTAATAAGCAACTTGTACCTAGAATATAAAAAGAACTCTTACAACTCAATAATGAAAAGACAACCCAATTGAAAAATGGACAATAGATTTGACTAGACATTTCTCCAGAGAAGATATGCAAATGGCCAATCAGCACATGCAAACATGCTCAATATCATTCATCATTAGAGAATTGCAAATCAAAACCACAGGAAACACTACTTCACATTCACTAGGATGGCTGCAATCAAAAGTCTGCTAATAACAAATGTTAGTGAGATTTTGGAGAAATTGGAAACTTCATACACTGTTGGTAGGAGTGTATGAAAATGCTGTAGCCATTTTGGCAAACAGCCTGATAGTCTTCAAAACATTAAACATAACCAAGTAACTTTGCTCCTATATCCAAGAGAAATGAACACATATGTCTACATGAAAACTTATGTTCATGGCAACATTATTCATAGTAGTCAAAAGGTGGAAACCACTCAAATGTTTGTCCAAGGATGAATGAATACACAAAATATGGTATATTTATACAATGGAATAGTATTCAGTCACAAAAAGTAATGAAGTATTGATGCATGCTACAACATGGATAAACTTTAAAATATTATATTAAGTGAAAGTAGCCAGTCACAAAAGACCACATAATATATAATTCCACTATATGAAATGTCCAGAATAGACAAATCAATGGAGAGAGAAAGAAGCAGTTGCCTAGGGAAGGGGGAGAATTGGGGGGTAATAGCTAAGGGATGTGGGGCTTCTTTTTAAGGCAGTAAAAATGTTCTGAGATTGATTGTGATGATTGTTGCACAATTCTGTGACTATATAGAAAGCCATTAAATTGTGCATTTTAAATAGGTGAATAGTATGGTATGTGAATTAGTTCTCAATAAAGTTGTCACCAAAAGCAGAAAATGTTAATGAGCTAAGAGAAAATGTCTTAATCTGATAAAAGATAAACATCAGAAAACAATAAACATTAAATTAAGTTCCCATTAAAATAATAAAATTGGAATGCTAGCTTCTACTGCTTCATGTATAGCCAAGTCAATGCATTGAGAAGAAAAAACAGAGATCTAAAATATTGAAGAAAAAAGGAGAAAACACTCACAATATTTTCAAATGGTAATGTTATCTATCTAGCACATTTAAGAGATTCAGCCAAAAACTATTAGACCAGCATAAGAGTTCAGCAGAGATTGATATATCAACAAGCAAAAATTTTTCTATACATCATTAACTTTTCAGAAAATGTTTAAGAAAAAACATTCCAATAACAATAACTACAGGAAACATAAAACACCTAAATTAATGGATAAGATATGTATGCATCAACCTACAGAATGGGAGAAAATTTTTGCAATCTATCCATCTGACAAAGGTCTAATATCCAGAACCTACAAGGAACTTAAACACATTTACAAGAAAAAACAAACAACCCCATCAAAAAGTGGCCGAAGGATATCAACAGGCACTTCTCAAAAGAAGACATTTATGTGGCCAACAAAAATATGAAAAAAAGCTCATCATCACTGGTAATTAGAGAAATGCAAATCAAAACCACAATGAGATACCATCTCACTCCAGTTGCAATGGCGATCATTAAAAAGTCAGGAAACAACAAATGCTGGTGAGGATGTGGAGAAATAGAAACACTTTTACACTGTTGGTGGGAATGTAAATTAGTTCAGCCATTGGGGAAGACAGTGTGGCAATTCCTCAAGGATCTAGAACCAGAAATGCCATTTGACCCAGCAATCCCATTACTGGGTATATACCCAAAGGATTATAAATCATTCTACTATAAAGACACATGCACATGTATGTTTATTGCAGCACTATTTCCAATAGTAAAGACTTGGAACCAACCCAAATGCCTATCAACGGTAGACTGGATAAAGAAAATGTGGCACATATACACCATGGAATACTAAGCAAACACAAAAAGGATGAGTTCATGTCTTTTGGAGGGACATGGATGAAGCTGGAAACCGTCATTCCCTGCAAACTAACACAGGAACAGAAAACCAAACGCTGCATGTTCTCACTCAAAAGTGCGAGTTGAACAATGAGAACACATGGACACAGGGAGGGGAATATCACACACTGGGGCCTGTCAGACAGTGGGGGGAAAGGAAAGGAAGAGTATTAGGACAAATACCTAATGCATGTGGGGCTTAAAACCTACATGATGAGTTGATAGGTACAGCAAACCTCCGTGGTACGTGTATATCTATGTAACAAACGTGCACATTCAGCACACGTATCCCAGAACTTAAAGTTAAAAAAAAAAAAGATCTGTATGCATAAAACTATAAAATAATACCGAAGAACATAAAAGAAGAATTAAATAAGTGGAGAGGTATTTCATTTATTGGACAAAAATCTTCATATTATGCCGATTTTAAATTCTGCCCAAATTAACATACAAACTCAAATAATTCTTATCTGAATCACTGTAGAATTTTATGGAGTATAACAAGCTAATTTTAAGGTTCATGAAGAAGAGACCATATATAAGAATAGCCAAGAAAAATGTCAATAAAACAGAACAATGAGAGGCAACATGCCCTGTCCTATGTGAGCATTACAGTTTGCTGACTTGCTGTTCTGTTTGAATTTTTATATCTTGTTTGGATCGTTTAGAAAGAGAACGTGTGGATGCATTCCTTGTAATACATATTGCCACCTTTCTTCTTTCTCACAATATTTGTCAGGAATTATTTGGTACTAATATCAAGACATATGAATGTCTGAGCTGCATTTTATAGACAACACATTATAAATCATTTTGGGTAGGGAAAAAGTAAAATAAATATAATAATAAATAATAATAAATAATAAATAAAAGAGGAGCATACTATCTTTATGAACAAGAGACATGAGCTAGAGGCAAAATGAAGCAGGACTTTTTTTTTTTTTTTTTTTTTTGAGATGGAGTCTCTGTCGCCAGGCTGGAGTGCAGTGGCGTGATCTTGGCTCATTGAAACCCCCCGCATCCTGGGTTCAAGCGATTTTCCTGCCTCAGCCTCCCGAGTACCTGGGACTACAGCCACGCGCCACCACGCCGAGCTAATTTTTGTATTTTTAGTAGAGATGGGGTTTCACCATGTTGGCCAGGATTGTTTCGATCTCTTGACCCCGTGATCAGCCAGCCTTGGCCTCCCAAAGTGCTGGGATTACAGGCATGAGCCACCGCGCCCGGCCGAAGTAGGACTCTTTAAGAAAACCAGTGTGTGAATTTTTCTGTGGGTCATTACCTCCACTAAAATCCAAAAGACAAGTCACCTTAGAGTTGGTTGGAATGGCCTGTCTTATCAATACCATAGAACAATATCCCCCATAGAACAATATCACCTCACATGATGGTCAATGTCATTTGTTTCATTGCTGTAAAAAGGTTGAGCTCATGCCTTTTTAAAACCAGATGCTTTTGACCAAAACTCTTATCCCATTTCCCTGACTCAGCAGGTGCTGGACACTAAAGGGACTTTTACTAAGGAGGCTAAGCCTTCCATTTTATTTGAAACAGATGCACAAAAGGAACTTACGAGGAAACTAGATTTCATATTTTATGAAATAATTACTTTTTGTGTACACATTCACAAGGCACTACATATAAATAAAAGGTAAATGTAAGTGGTAAATGTTCCCAGGGCATTCTGTTAAGACCCCTGTTATCACACTTGTCTGCAATTATTTTAATTAAATGTTTACATGTCCCAACTTAGTGCTTGTCAAATCACAGACACTCAGTAAATATTTGTTGAAGAGATGGAAAAAGAAAGAGAGAGGAAGAAAGAAATTCCCACCATCTCAAGACAACAGGGGTATATTATCTAATCACTGCTTTTGTAGTTATTTTCAGTCTATGACTTGAAGATGGGTTTCTGTTTCAAATCATCAGTAGTCAGTTGGGACCCCTCACACACGGACACTTGGGTACCCTACCCTGGTCACCCTGGCTTGATTGACAAAATCCAGAGGTTTGTTATCTTCAAAACTTCCTGTTCCTTCAACTGACACAGTGATTTTCTCTCTCAAGAGCACAAGCATCTCTGTTCAGGGATAATCACCTAAAGCTCAAAGCTGTCCACACACTACCTGATGGTGAAATCTCTTTTCTCATGGCCTTCTCTTTCAGCAACCTCATCAAAATATGTGCGGTAATGTTCTGATTCTTCTTAAACCTAGTTACAGTCTCATTTCCTTAACTGGGCTCCAGATATCCCATTACTGTCAAAATTAACCTTCAGTCCATAGTGATCCTTACTCCAAAATTACGGTCTTTTCTCCCAGGCTTATTTAAACTAATTTTCCCCTGTCTCAGCGGCTTCATGCTCTATACTCTTTAACTGCCAACCGCATCATGGATACTAATAGGCCTTCTTCAGTTCACATTCCAGGGACAAATTTCTTTAGAACTAGACTTCTGCCTTCCAGTTTAAAATTGTTTCCATTTTCCCATTAAAATACCTTTTAAAACAGGGGAAAGACAGGAAACTCACAGTACTGTAAACTAAAATTGACAAGTAAAAGAATATAAGGGTCTAAGAGGAATCTCTATTGACTAATGAGGCTGGTGGCGAGGTCTGTCTAGAAAATTCTACTCACAGGATACTCCTTCAAAGTATCTCCCCTCTCCAGCTTCCTGGCAACTCACCAGGAAAAGTGTTTCTAAGCCACTATTCACCTTTAAAGGATGAAGAATTGATTCTTTATATATTCAACGAAAAAAGACAAATAATAAAAAACGTAATTTGTTTAGCAAGATGTTCACAAATTATTGTTATTATTTTACAAATGACATATTTTCAACTGCAGGTGAACATTGGAGTTGTTCTTTTTATTTCTTTTTATTTTTTATCATCGTCATCATTATTATTAGAGACAGAGTCTCACTCTGTTGCCCAGGCTGGAGTGCAACGGTGCAAATCATGGCTCACTGCAGCCTCGAAGTCCTGAGCTCCAGTGATGCTCCTGCATCAGCCTCCTTAGTATTTGGGATCACAGGCATGTGCCACCATGCCCCACCTGGTTAATTTTTAAATTACCTGTAGAGACAGGGGTCTTACTATGTTGTCCAATCTGGTCTCTAAGTCCTGAGCTCAAGCAATCTACCCGCCTCAGCCTCCCAAAGTGCTGGGATTACAGATGTGAGCCACCACAGCCCAGCCAGAGTTGTTTTTAAATATAGGAGTACTTCTAAGTCTCAGCAACCTTTTAGGTCTTAAAAGCCTTCCATGGGGAAAAAGACTTCCTGGTCTGCCCCAGACATGGAAAGAAAGAGGAAAGGACCAAGTATGAGGAGCAGAAGACTGGACGTCGTTTCCCTCCTCAAATCCCTTTGGTGGGTCCTGATATACTGAATGGAAATTTCAAAGCCTCTGCTCTGGTGTAACAAGACCACACGTGATTAGACCCTACTCCTCGCAAGCCTCCCTATTCTCTGGGACCTCCCTTCCCACTGCTGTCCCTGCTGCTCCTGCCCCAGCCACACTGGCACCCTTCCTGTCCCTTCCACATGAGGCCTTTGCTGCCCCAGGCCCTTTGCACTTACGACCACCTCTGACACAAACACTTGCCTTGCCGGCCAGCCACATAACTTCATTCTGACCAGTTCCTACTTCATCAGCCCCACTCTCACTACTCTTTCACACTGCTTCTCTCTATCCCTTACCCACCTTAATGCTCTCTCTCTTTTTTCTTTTTCTTTTTTTTTTTTTGTTTGAGATGGAGTCTCGCTCTTGTCACCCAGTCTGGAGTGAAGTGGCACGATCTTGGCTCACTACAACCTCTGCCTCCCAGGTTCAAGTAATTCTCCTGCCTCAGCCTCCTGCGTAGCTGGGACTACAGGCGCCCGCCACCATGCCAGCTAATTTTTGTACTTTTAGTAGAGATGGGGTTTCGCCACGTTGCCGAGGCTGGTCTTGAACTCCTGACCTCAGATGATCCGCCCGCCTTGGCCTCCCAAAGTGCTGTGATTACAGGTGTGAGCTGCCGTGCCTGGCCCTTAATTCTCCTTATAGCACCTTCTCACCACATGACCATATGTGTGCATGTATGTGAGTATGGATGCATACATTTCCTGTCTGCCCTTGCTAGATTGTTGTTCAAAGTGAGCAAAGACTACAGATTTTTCACTGCTATATCCCTTCGCCTGGAACAGGGCCTGCCATGCAATAAATATTTGTTAAATTCATAATACATCAGTAATGGGAGAGGGAGAAAGGATTTGTTGAAAACAGAGAAAATGGGGATCCTCCAATGACTGCTTTATCCAAATCACAAACCCATGAAATTGATAACCCCTTCCCAGCACAACCGTTAGTCTATTTCTACATACACTAGTGAATAATGTATTTTATAAATATCAAATTGATGTATGTGGAAAATTAGCTGGGATCAATACCATAGAATGAGCCATAAGTATGAACAATGACAGAACTCATGGCATTGGAAGAGATGGGAACAGAAAACCCCACACCACCAATCAGGGATTCAGTTCAAAAAGGTAAAGAGTAAGAAGGTTTTCTGAAAGCAACTTGGGCAGCTCCAAATCACAGATGGCAAGCCTGCAGGGCCAGGCAGGGGACATAAACCAGTGAAGCTGCCTGAGATGGAGCGGGGAAGGGCAGGACTGTGGAGAATTGGACAGCAGATGCAAAGGAAGCAAATAGCTGCGACTCAGCTCCATTCATTGTTAATGTTGGAAAAGAACCAGCTTCACCAGATCTTCCAATGTTTCAAGATATAATGAAAATCTGATTTGTGTGTGAAAACTACGTAGCAACCAACTTCTTTTTTTTTTTTTTTTTTTTTTGAGACGGAGTTTCACTCTGTCGCCAGGCTGGAGTGCAGTGGCCAACCTCCGCCTCCCGGGTTCAAGCGATTCTCCTGGCTCAGCCTCCTGAGTAGCTGGGATTACAGGCGCACGCCACCACGCCCAGCTAATTTTTGTGTTTTTAGTAGAGACGGGGCTTCACCATGTTGGTCAGGATGGTCTCGATCTCCTGACCTCGTGATCCACCCACCTCAGCCTCCCAAAGTGTTGGGATTACAGGTGGGAGCCACTGCGCTGTGGCAATCAACTTCTAAAAATTAAAGCACTCAGCTGGGGCAACTCTGAGGTAACAAAATGCACCTTCTAGAGTGTGGAATCCGTGGGTCCCCAGCTTGCAACCTCTGCTCTTTAAGAATAGTTGAGAGGATACACAACCCAGCCTGAGGATTGGCACTTGGGTTTACATATAATGTGAAGATAGTTTTGAGTCAGTTTGCTCAGCTGTTGAACAGGAATAATATCTGCATCATGAAGTTGTGGCAAGACTCTGATGAGGTGACCTAGAATACCTAGCACAGGAACATAGTACCATTAGTTTTTCTATTAAATGGTACCTTTGCTCAATAATTGTACCCTCCTGCTAAAGTATTGTATGTATACAGACTGTGCATATGCCATAATGCATTGCATTTGTTTTCACAAGCTGAACACCCTCATGTAATAAGAACCAGATTGAGAAGTAGAAATTACTCCAAATCCTCCCAGCGAGGATATCCCCCCTTCTTATTCTTCTTTCTTTTTTTTTTCTTTTTCTTTCTTTTGAGATGGAGTTTCACTCTTGTTGCCCAGACTGGAGTGCAATGGCCCCATCCTGGCTCACCGAAACCTCCGCTTCCCTGGTTCAAGCAATTCTCCTGCCTCAGCCTCCCGAGTAGCTGGGATTACAGGCATGTGCTACCACACCCAGCTAGTTTTGTTTTTTTAGTAGAGATGGGGTTTCTCCATGTTGGTCAGGCTGGTCTCAAACTCCCGACCTCAAGTGATCCACCTCCCTTGGCCTCCCAAAGTGCTGGAATTACAGGTGTGAACCACCGTGCCTGGCCTTTCCCCATTCTTAAGAACAACTTCTAGCATGACTTCTTTTACCTATGTTAGTTTTGCCTATATTGTATTTTATATAAGTGGAATCATGCAGAATAGATATGTTTACACACATACAGAGTTTTGTGTCTAGCTTATTTCACTAATATTACATTTGTGAGACTTGTTCACACTTGTAGATTGCCCAATCTAATTGCTCTACGGTATTCTGCTGTGTGAATATTCCACAATTTCTGCATCCATTCCATTATAGATGGACATTGGGTTTTCCAGATTTTGACTATTACAAATAATGTTGCTGCAAACATTCTAGTATAATCTTTTGGTGAGCTTGTGTGTGCATTCCTGTTGGGTATATTCCTAGGAATCAAATTGCTAAGCCATAGAGTGTTGGTGGGGAGGCAAAACTTTACCTCTCCCCTCTTAGGGTCTCCAGCTGGGCCTGAGAATGAAATTGACTTAAGACTGATTAACATGTGAAAAGCAGACAGATTTTTTTTTAGATGTACATAGGACCCCAAAGGAAAATTAAAACCCAAAGAATTGGCAACACTTAAGCGCTTATCTACTGGGGTGAACAGACAGATAACTGTGGAAAAGTAACTAAAATGTAGGAGGCGACCAAAAGAAGATAAGAGTCATTTCAACAAAGTCTGTCCCTTACAGATTTCTCAGTGCCAGCTCCTTGCCTTTGGGGATAAGGATGTTCCTTTCCTTCCTCCTGGTAAAGAGAGGACATCTTTCTTTTCTTTTCTTTTTTTTTTTAAATAGGATTGTTTGTTTGTTTATTTTTGAGATGGAGTCTCACTCTGCCACCCAGGCTGGGGTGCAGTGGCACAATCTCGGCTCACTGCAACCTTCGCCTCCTGGGTTCAAGCGATTCTCCTGTCTCAGCCTCCTGAGTAGCTGGGATTACAGGCACGCACCACCATGCCCAGCTAATTTTTGTATTTTTAGTAGAGATGGGGTTTTGCCATGTTGGCCAGGCTGGTCTGGAACTGCTGACCTCAAGTGATTCACCCGCCTCGGCCTCCCAAAGTGCTGGGATTACAGGCGAGAGCCACCACGCCCTGCCTGAGAGGGCATCTTTCACTTGGGAGTTCCATCTCCTGTTTTCAGGAAGAAAAAGGGAGGTCAGAGTGCCCCTCCTGCACCCGCTGGTCTTCAAGTGCCTGTAGATCAGAGTAACCTTTGTGTCAAAGTGGCATCTTTGGAGGTGGCATATTCTGCCACCCTTCAGTATGCATGTGATTATCTTTAGTTAATACTATGAAACATTGTACAAAGCATTGTACTCCAACTATCAGTGTTGCTTCTTCACACTCTCACCAACACTTAGTATGGTCAATCCTTTAATTTTAGCAGTATTAGTGGGGGTGGTGTCATAATGGTCGGTTTGCATTTTCCTTTTCACTAATGAAGGTGAGCCCCTTTTCTCATAATTAGTGGCCACTTGGATATTCCCTTTTACACAGTGTCTGATCAAGTCTTTTGCCCATTTTTCCATTGGGTTCTCTGCCCTTTTCTTAATGATTTGTAGAACTTCTTTTTATTTTTCTGGCTAATAGATTTTTGTGGAGTGGACAGAGAGAGAAAGGGAGAAAAAGAGAAAGCAGTTGAGAGAATTTCTTCTTCTATTGCCTGCTTTTTGACCACTTTTATAGTCTCTTTTTAAAAAGTTCTTAATTTTTAAATAGTTCCATTTATCTTTTTTCCTTTAGGATTAGCATTTTTTGTACCCTGGTTTAAAAAAAAAAAATCCTTTTCCTTCTCTGAGGTTGTAAAGGTGTTCTCTTGAGTTGTTACCTAAAAGCTTTATTGTTTTAGCTTTTACATTTTACATTTAAATCTGGAACTGATTTTGTGTATGTGTGAGTTAGAGGTCAAGATTGTCTTCTTTTTCCATATGGTTACCCAATGACCCAGCACCTCATTGTGAAAGACCATTCTCTCCCTACCATTATTTTTTTTAATTTTTATGCTGCTGACTCATGTTGGATTTGTGGTCAACCAAACAGTACAGGTGCTTTTCATATGGACTGCATTACACCAGCTCTCCTATCCTGCACATATTGCACAAGTATTTTAAGTGTTTGTTGGTTGGTTTACCTAAACATGGGACTTAATATTTATTCTTGATAAATTTTATCCTATTTTTTTCAACCTATTATTTCCATTGGTCAATAAATTTATAAAATTTTATGTTACATTCCAGTACATGTATCATACCCAACAGGTTTAATAAGCATGCCTTTTCTCTTTTCATGCAAAGTATTTAAAATATGGAAGAAGACCAAGCCTTATATATATAGTCCCTGTGTCAAGCCGCTAAGGAATGTCCTCTAGGTAAGCACTGATCGACTCATCAGTCATTGGGTGACACAGTGATCAGTCAATTATCTGCGTATCATGCAGCCATGTTTCCTTCTCCACCTGTCTTTCATACCTTTGTGTTCATTCATTTTTAGACCTACTTTAGGTCACCAATATATTAATACTTCCCCCAAATCAGTGCCCAAATTCAAAACAGCGCCCAAATAGCAATTCAACAGCACAGTAAAATCTTTCTCACATCCAGAAAGCAAATCTTCTCAATGGCTTAAAAACATGCCAGGTCCCCTAGAAAGAAGAGAACCCAACAAACTCCTAGCCAACCACAATACACGGGATCCCTACCCCTAAGCCACCACCCCTAATACATACCATAACAACACTTGTCAAACACGTGCTTATTCTTGTCCCCTTCTTGTGGCAGGCCAGTGTTCTTTGGGGGAATTTTATGGGGAAACAGTTACCACTCTCGTGCATGTGTTCTGGGAGAAGCTGACTTCATCTCATCCTTTCCCATTCTCCAAGGGTAGAGTACATGACCTAGACCAGAGCCAGTTGGCAAACTATTTAGTATAAAGAGCCAGGAAGTAAATATTTTAGGCTTTGTGAGCCACACAGTCTCTGATGTAACTATTTAAGTCTGCCATTGTAGCACAAACCAGCTATAGACTATATGTCAACAAATGAGCGTGGCTGTGTTCCAATAAAACTTTATTTGCAAAAATGGCATAGTTCGCCAACTACAGATCTAGACTAAGCTAGTCCGTCATTTCATACCATTTGGCCATGTTGATTGGCTCAAGCCAGTCCAATTAGGGCAAATAAGCCTCCATTCTGGGACTCTGAAACATGGGGGAAGCAGGTTTTCTCTCTCCTGGACCAGACAATGCTGAAAATGCAAGGCTGAAGCTGCAGAGGGACCCCACAAGGTGCCCAGAATGGACCCTTCACAGAGGAGGTAGGGAAGAAGGGCAGATTTTGATTACATTCTTCAAACTGTAGATCTAGCCAGACAAAAGCTCTTACGTAACACACACACACAACAAAATCCTGGTTTTCTTCCCCTCAGTCTGATTTGATTTGTGCTTTCTAGTCCTTGCAACTAAAAGAGACTTATTAGACACACACAATGATTCTCAATCCAGGTCTCCCACATCCTGCTTACCAAGCAGGACCCTAGCTGCAATGTAAGTTCTCACTCCTATCCCCATCGAATTGCACCAGCATACTCTATCTTTACTCAGCTGGGTTACATCTCACCTACTCTATAAGGTCTGGGTGACCACATGGAGATGAACAAAATCTCATTTATCACCTATATTTTATAAAGGTGTTATGAAAAATATATCTATAATTTGAGAAATATGTAATAACAATTATCAAAATGATGATTTCTTTGCAATGCTAACACAAAGTATTACGCAAAAATGGATTTTAGTGACAGGACCTTGGAGAAAGTAAGGTAGCATTTTTCAAAAAGATCTCTCCCTGTAACAAGTGTGGCAGACGTTGTTCATGGCCAATCTCTACCCACCAAACTGCCACCTCTACCCTCCTTCTCTGTTGTCAAACACCTGGTTTTGTTCAGGATGTGGGGAAAGAGTTCTGCTCTCAAGAAAGAGGCCTCCTCTGCCAGGCCTGGGATGAACCAATCATGACAATCCCTCTCCCTGTTGGAGAGGGATCTCCCTTTCCTGCTCACCTCCACAGCTTCTCCTGTAGCAGGTGCTCATCTCATGAAACACATTTCTGAACAATAAGACCTGGAGGGGAAGTCTGGTGTATGTGCTTCTGAAAGAACTTTCTATCCAGATTAAGGAGACAAAGGCTTCGCCTCTGCCCCTTCTTTTCCACTTGGGTTGCCACCCTCTGGACCAATGACTAGTGCAGCTGCAGCTATTTTGTGACCATGAGGAAGAGAAGACAGCACCCAGAGAAGCTGACCCAGCTCACTACCATCACTGCTATGCTATGTCAACCTTGGTTCCACCACCAGCTAGTTCTTCAAAGAGATGATTAAACATCTCCACTGATGAAGCCACTGTTCTTGCAGTTGTTCTACTAGTTGCCACTGAAAGTACTCCTGACACATCAGAAATTTTAAAATATGCTTAACTCATCACTGCACAAGAATAACAGAAATCCGGGGGCCTCAAAATAGATACAGAAAGATTGGAAATAATGTCATCAGGCACAGACCTTTGAACTCATCCAAAATGGTCACTTGGTGATACCCGACACTTGTCATTCCTACAGTTTGGGGTGTCACCCATAGACTTTCCATGTTTCCAACCAGCCAGCCCTGCTATTAAACATGCGAATTAGGCAAGGTCAAAAAAAGATCCACACAACAACTTTTTTTGTGTGGGCCAAGGGTTTCAAATTCAAAAGACAACAAAGGCTGTCATCCAACATGCATGTAGTAGAAACAAGACATTGTGGAATGGTGAGAACTGTGGAGAAAGACAGGGCACGAGTCCTGCCTATTTACATTCACATTCACTTTTGTTTAAAACACTAAGCTGACCAAGGAATTTCATGCAAGTCAGATTCAGCCTACAGGCTTCTCTTCTAGGTCATCACTAACTAAAGTGATTGTGTAATTTATTAACCAAACCAGAAAACTTTGGACAGTAAGAAGAGGTGCCAATAATTGTTCCTCCAGGACAACAGAGGTAAACTAGAAGTGTCCCAGCTAAATTGATACACAGCAGTAATAATATTCCCATGCAGAAGGCAAGAGCAGATTTATCTTTAATGGAGCTACTATTGGAGGCCAAGGTAAAGAGCTCAACCACCTCTGGCCCCTCTTCATAATCAAGGACCCCCTCAGGACCCACAAAACCCAGTTGGAAAACTACTTACTCAGTGCAAGGCATACTGCAGTCATTTAGCTGTCATGGTCTAAGAGACAAACCTACTGATTTGTCAACTTGGTGCTCCTCTTACTCTACTAGGTCTCTCTGAGGTCTTTAGAGAGGCATTTCTAGGAAGACAGAGTTGCTTTTCCTGAGCTCTGGTTGTTCTCAGGTCCTTAGATGAACATGGCAGCAACACATTGTGCAAACAAGCAGACTGTGGTCTTGGAGGGTTTGGAAAGCCAGCCATATGCACTGCAGTCCTCGGTCCCAACTTCATGAATGCTCCTTCTCAAAAGCTGGGACTTTGTTCTGCCACAAACGTCAAATGGAGCCCTTGTGGACAGACGTATGCAGTGCACACATAGCGAGCCCTGGCAGAGCCCAAGACATCCTCAATTTATTGTGAGATGAGGCTACACATCCCACCTAGAGCACCACCTCCGGCCCACTCATGCAGTCCTTCAAGGACTCTGGAACTGGAAAGATCAATCCACTTGGTGCTACACCCCAGTTATTTCTATTTACCTCATCTCTTCTCCATAACTACTTCGGCTTCTGCAAGGGATGAGAACTGTTTCCCATAAGGGGAAAATAAACATGTGTGCTGAAAACAGAGAACCAGGGAGGCTGAGGATCTTTAATATCAAAGAGAAAAATGAAATCGCTTTAACCCTTGACTTGCACAATCATCGTAGCTAGAAACGATTGCTTCTTTTTGGAATAAAGGAAAAAGCCAAGCTCCTTAAAAGCAGAAATTACATCTTAACCATGCGTCATGAAGCACCTATCATTTATCACAGAGGCTGATACACACTAAGTGCTCAATATGTTTCTTGGATAATCTCAGGAAAAAAACCTTAGAAATAAAAATTGTAAAGGGTTGAGCAACATACACTTTCTTTTCTTTCTGCTTCCATATAAGGAGATTATAAGTTCTATAATTTTTTGTTTCACTTTTTTAGGAACCCACTGGCAAGGGGAATTGTCATGAATACTTGTACTATGCAACACTTATCTTACACTCAACTGACAACATCTTTAGCTTTGACTCTTTGAAATGGACTCATCAAAACTGCATTCAACCCAAAGCCAATGGTCAGCCAGGGAAGGTAGCAGAAAGGGAAAGTAGCAGAGGGAGTAAGGCTTCCCAGAAATACATCATTCCAAGTTTTTCAACAAAGGGTTCTGTGGCTAGCATATTTGCATTTCAATGGAGCAGAAAGTGTCATTCTTCTGTGTTTTCCCAGACTCTCAGGAGCTCCTTCTTGCAGTTTGATTGATCATTTCAAGCTTAACATCTTTTAAAATATTACCTTGTACTGAGGAGAAGGCGGTGAAAGAGGGCTGGGGTGTGAGGATGGAGGGAAAAGCACAACAATGAACCGCCCCGCAGAAAGGGCCATCGCCGGGTTTCCTGCAGTGGTTACTCCGACCAGCAAGGGCCAGAGTGTGGCTGCTGAGCAGCTGGCAGGAAACCCAAGCCCATACCTGACATGGAATAAAGTCCTACTTGACCTACTCTTTCTCCCTGAGAAGAGCAGCAACGGAGGGATTGTTTTTTCATCATTCAACATTGAGGAATTTCCAAATTTATAATAAATTATATCTGGGGGAGAAATGAGGCATGCGGATGCAGTTAATGCTAACATTCAACAAACAGCAAAAGAATTATACTGTGGCGTGTATCCTCAACCCTTTATATTCACATAGGAAATTGAGAAGAATCAAATAGACGCTGAGACCAGGGCTGCTCCCAAATATCTCTAGTGCTAGGCCCATTGTCACCTTTTTCTCTAACTTCATGTGGCAATAGGCAAGGAGGGACCTCCATCTTTTTGTTTCTAATTGAGGTGAAATTCAGCTGACATCAAATTAACAATTTTAAAGCATATGATTCAGTGGTATTTAGGACATTCACAATGTTGGGCAAACATCACTTCCGTCTAGCTCCAAAACATTTTTATCACCCAAAAGGAAATCCTATACTCATTAAGCAATCACTCCTCCTCCTCCACAATCCCATCCCTCAGTCCCTGGCAATCCTGAACTTACTTTCTGTCTCTCTGGAGATACCCATAGTGGACATTGCATCTAAATGGAATCATACAACATGTGGCATTTGTATCTGGTTTCCTTCATTAGCATAATGTTTTCAAGGTTTGTCCCTACTGTAGCATGAAAAAGTGCTTCACTCCTTCTTATTTACTTATTTACTTATTTTTATTTTACTTTAAGTTCTGGGATACAGGTGCAGAACTTTCAGGTTTGTTACATAGGTGTACACGTGCCATGGGGTTTTGCTGCACTTACCAACCCATCATCTAGGTTTTAAGCCCCACATGCATTAGGTATCTGTACTAATGCTCTCTGTCCCCTTGCCCCCCACTGCTCAACAGGCCCTGGTGTGTGATGTTCCCTTCCCTGTGTCCATGTGTTCTCATTGTTCAACTCCCACTTACGAGTGACAACATGTGGTGTTTGATTTTCTATTTCTGTGTTAGTTTGCTGAGAATGATGGTTTCCAGCTTCATCCATGTCCCCGCAAAGGACATGAACTCATCCTCTTTTATGGCTGCATAGTATTCCATGGTGTATATATGATACATTTTAATTATCCAGTCTAACATTGATGAGCATTTGGGTTGGTTCCAAGTCTGCTATTGTAAATAGTGCTGTAATAAACATACATGTGTATGTGTCTTTATAGTAGAATGATTTACAATCCTTTGGGTATATACCCAGTAATGGGATTGCTGGGTCAAATGATATTTCTTGTTCTAGATCCTTGAGAATCACCACACTGTCTTCCACAATGGTCGAACTAATTTACACTCCCACCAACAGTGTAAAAGCGTTCTTATTTCTCCACATCCTCTCCAGCATCTGTTGTTTCCTTACTTTTTACTGATGGCCATTGTAACTGGAGTGAGATGGTATCTCATTGTGGTTTTGACTTGCATTTCTCTAACGACCAGTGATGAGCTCTTTTTCGTATGTTTCTTGGCCACATAAATGTCTTCTTTTGAGAAGTGTCTGTTCATATCCTTCGGCCACTTTTTGATGGGGTTGTTTTTTTCTTGGAAATTTGTTTAAGTTCCTTCTAGACTCTGGATATTTGCCCTTTGTCAGATGGATAGATTGCAAAAATTTTCTCCCATTCTGTAGGTTGCCTGTTCACTCTGATGATAGTTTCTTTCGCCGTGCAGAAGCTAGATCCCATGTGTCAATTTGGCTTTTGTTTTAATCGCTTTTGGTGTTTTAGTCATGAAGTCTTTGCCCCTGCCTGCTTAGGTTTTCTTCTAGAGTTTTTATGGTTTTGTGTTTTACATGTAAGTCTTTAATCCATCTTGCTTCACTCCTTCTTATGGCTGAATAATAGTCCACTGTATGGATAGATCCAATTTTGTTTATCCATTCATCTGTTGATGGACATTTGGGTTGTTTCTACCTTTGGCTATTATGAATAGTGCTGCTCTGAGCATTTGAATAAAAGTATTTTTTTGAACACTTATTTTCAATTATTTTTTCTATAGACCTAAGAGTGGGACTGCTGGGTCATATGGTGATTTTTAGTTTTACTTTTTTAGGAACCCACTGGCAAGGTTTTTTACACATTAACAAGGGGAATTGTCATGAACACTTGTACTATGCAAAATTTATCTTTTATTTTTTATTTTTTCTTACTTCTTTCAGACACCAAACCAGATCCAGGATTATGCAACACTTTCTAATAAAGGTAACTGTGATTCAAAAAAGTAAGAGGCTGCTTTCTTGTCCTCTGAGATCAGCAACGTCACTGGAGAGAAAGGACAAGAAAAGAAAAAAAAAGGGGGAAATAAGAGAACAAGGCTGGACATTTTAAGCAATTGTCAAGCAACAGGAAACAATTTCTCTAAGGATCCCCAGGAGAGAAACACCCTAGGCTGGACACCCACTAAAGTGTCTCATCTCTTTTAAAGCTAAGGAAAGTCCAGGGAAGCAAGACTGGGGACTTGGACTTTAGAAATATCTGTTTTGCCAGGAGAAATAGCATAAGCAAAACATAGAGGATAGAGGCAGGAAGGTACATGGACCACAAACTGCCCCCCTCTGGCTGGGAGGATGGTTTGTGTCAAGGATCCTGGTTGTGGGGAGTTAGATTAGATCCAGACTATAGGGGCCCCGGGGGGCTGAGCAATGGCATCTATGAAACGAAAAGTCACTGAAGGTGTTTCACCAAGGGCAAGAAGCCAAGGAGGAGGATCCTGTATTGGGTGGAATTTCAGAAGAGAATGGAACAAAGGAGGCAAATGAGATAATTATTAAAATAGCCCAGGCATGATGTAATGAGAACCTCATGGACAATTACCAGGAAATAGGAGGCAAAAGGTACAAGAAAACAAAGAAAGAGTTTGAATAAAGAATCCATGAGACTTGGTGATGCATCAGGGGATGCGGTCATGTATCAGAGGTCAGAGGGAGAGGAAGAGGAACAACTCCAAGGCTTCAAGCCTCAAATACTGGGCTAAGGCAAGACTAGGGGCAACCATGAAATACCAAGATAACATGACTCTCATAAAAGAAGCAATTTTCAATCAGTCAAGTGACTTAGCCCTCCATCAAGGTTATTAAATTACTGACTGTTCTCCCAATGTCATTAAAAACTTGAGCTGGATCTGAGAAAGCAAATGACATCAAGTTAGACCTTCTGAATAAGGTAAGAGCTGTTCTTGTTTGTGTCCTATGAGATCACTGTCATTAAAGTCCAGGAATCTGGGCACTCACTAAAGTGTCTCATCACTTCTGAAGCCAAAGAAGCTTCAGGGAAAGCAACTTGGGGAACTTTGACCTTAGAAATACCTGACACCAGCATTCTGACTAAAATAAACAAACAAAAATGCCTACACACCTGCTAAGAATCCAATGCAGTTCTTAGAGGAACATGTGTTCCTTTCATTCAGAGCAAAACAGTGCCCGTTCAGACCTTACTCTAAACTACGATTTTCAACAGTGCCATGTGAGGCCGCAAAAAATGAAAGCCTGCCGTAGCATGAATGCCTAAAACAAGCAAGCCTGCTGAAGACAGAGGCCTCATAGCAGACTGACACATTTACCTGCATAAAATTCTAAAGAAGCTCTTCATTGCGGGACACCATTAATTATATTAAAGCGCAGGCACTGAACAGGGAAGAATATTTTCAACATATTTAATAACATTCTTATATATGATATAAGAATTGTTATCAATTATATTGTTATCAATATAAGAATATATATCAATATAAGAATTGTTGAAGAATTTTTTCAACAAATGTAATAACATTCTTATATATCAATAGGAAAAAGAAAGATGTCCGCAATAGACTGAATGTCTTTCTCCCCCCACCAAAAAAAAATTCATATGTTGAAATCCTAACTCCCAATGTCATGGTTTTAGGAGGTGGAGCATTTAGGAAGTAATTACATCATGAGGTTAAGGTCCTCATGAATGAGATTAATGCCCTTATAAAAGGGACCCCAGGGAGCTCTCTTGCCTTCTTTCTGCTGTGTGAGGACATAAGGAGAAGTTGGCTGTCTTCAACCTGGAATAGGACCCTCATCAGAAACCGACCATCCTGGCACCTTGATGTTGGACTACTCAGCCTCCAGAACCGTGAGAAATAAATGTTTGTTGTTTAAACCACCTATGGCTATTTGTCATAGCAGCCCAAAATGACTAAGACTGTACCAAACTTGAAAAAGAAGTGAGTGGCAAATAATCCAGCAACCACACTCCTTGGTATTTGCACAAATGAGTTGAAAACTTACATCTACACAAAAAAAAGCCTGCACATGAATGTTTATAGCAGCTTTATTCATAACTGCCAAAACTTGGAAGCAACCAAGATGTCCTTCAGTAGGTGAATGGATGAACAAACTATGGTACAACTACATACATGGAATATTCAGTGCTAAAAGGAACCAACGCAATAGAATATTCAGTGCTAAAAAGAAATGAGCTATCAAGATATGACAAAACATGGAAGAAACTTGTATGCAGATTACTAAGTGAATGAGCCAATCTAAAAAAGTCACATACTGTATTATTTCAATGATATGATATTCAGGAAAAAGGGAAACTATGGTGACAGTAAAAAATCGGTTGTTGCCAGGGGTTGTGGGGAAGGAAGAATGAATAAGTAGGACCCAGATGACTTTTTTTGCACAATGAGGCTGTTCTGTATGATGCTGCAGTGGTGGATACGTGTCATTATACATTTGTACTGACCCATAGAATATACAACACCAAGTGTGAACTGGGATGTAAATGATGGACTCTGATTGATAATGATGTGCCTATGTAGGTTCACGGACTGTAGCAAATGTACCAGTGTGGTGGGGAATGTTGGTAATGGGGGAGGCCCTCTGTGGGTGCTGTGACGTGGGAACTCTGCACTTTTCACTAAATTTTCCTGTGTCCTAAAACCATTCTAAAAAATATAGTCTTTTTTTAAACAACAGAAATGAGCTAAAGCTATAAATAGAGAATTCACAGAAGGAAAAATGCAAATGGCCAATGAATATTGAAAAGTGTTTAACCTTATTTGTAACCAAAGACATTCAAAAAAAGGTACCATTTTTGTCTATTAAATTGACCATACTTTAAAAAGTATCAGGATTCTTAATTACAGATAAACAGACATGTTTATATTAGTCAATGGAAAAGTAAATTGCAATAGCTTTTCTAGACACACTTTGGCAAGACGTTCAGAAGGACTTTAAAAATGTGCATGCACTTTGCCCCCATTCTGCACTGAGAAATGTATGCTAAGGAAATAACCATGAATATTCATCAGACACAGCTGACATCAATAGAAAAATAGCAAATGGCCTAAATGTTAAAACACAGAGGATGGTTACTAAAAGCTGCAATATACCTATATGATAGAACAGTATGCAGCCATTAAAAATTGTGCTGCTGAATGGCAACAAAAGCCAAAATTGACAAATGGGATCTAATTAAACTAAACAGCTTCTGCACAGCAAAAAAAACTATCATCAGAGTGAACAGGCAGCCTACAGAATGGGAGAAAATTTTTGCAATCTATCCATCTGACAAAGGACTAATATCCAGAATCTAGAAGGAACTTAAACAAATTTACAAGAAAAAAACAAACAACCCCATCAATAAGTGGCTGAAGGATATGAACAGACACTTCTCAAAAGAAGACATTTATGTGGCCAAGAAACATATGAAAAAAAGCTCATCTTCACTGGTCATTAGAGAAATGCAAATCAAAACCACAGTGAGATACCATCTCACTCCAGTTACAATGGTGATCATTAAAAAGTCAGGAAACATCAGATGCTGGCAAGGCTATGGAGAAATAGGAACGCTTTTACACTGTTGGTGGGAGTGTAAATTAGTTCAACCATTGTGGAAGACAGTGTGGCGATTCCTCAAGGATCTAGAACCAGAAATACCATTTGACCCAGCAATCCCATTACTGGGTATACACCCAAAGGATTATAAATCATTCTACTACAAAGACACATGCTCACGTGTGTTTATTACAGCACTATTTACAATAGCGAAGACTTGGAACCAACCCAAATGCCCATCAATGATAGAATGAATAAAGAAAATGTGGCACATATACACCATGGAATATTATGCAGCCATAAAAAAGGATGAGTTCATGTTCTTTGCGGGGACATAGATGAAGCTGGAAACCATCATCCTCAGCAAACTAATGCAGGAACAGAAAAACAAACACCGCAAGTTCTCACTCATAAGTGGGAGTTGAACAATGAGAACACATGGACACAGCGAGGGGGACATTACACTCCAGGGCCTGTTGGGGGATGGGGGGCTAGGGGAGGGATAGCATTAGGAGAAACACCTAATGTAGATGATGGGTTGATAGGTGCAGCAAACCACCATGGCACATGTATACCTATGTAACAAACCTGCACTTTCTGCACATGTAGCCCAGAACTTAAAGTATAATAAATAAAAAAAATTGTGCTGCTGAAGTTTATATTGACATACTTAGATGCATGTAAAATAGAGTGATACATTTGTAAAGGAAGTTAAAGAAAAGTGTCTTGCAATCCCATTTATACTAAAATATAAATATTTATCACATATAAATATACACATTCTTATTGGGTTTATGGAAAGGAAAAATGCGTGGAAGACTATCAACTAAAGTGTAAATAGTAGTTATCTGTAGATGGGGGAGTTGTGAATTCTTTTCAAGAAATAGACTCTATGATAAAAGTAGTAATGAAAACAAACACAAAAAAGCAAGACAAAACCTTAATTCTGCTTCTGCAATATATCCACGACAACCATTATGGGCCTTGCAGACCAAGTTTGGTCTCACCCCATGACTGAGCAATGAACTATGTAAGCAATTCTTAGACCGGAATGTAACCATTATCATGTCTTTTTTAGACAAACTTTCTCCAGCTCACCATTTGCCTCTCCCTCCCTGCCTTCTCTAAACAAATATTGACACTAAGGGAGGGTGGAGCCCCCACTAACGTTCCATACTAATGAGTTGTGTTATTGTGAGGGCAGCTGCAGGCCAGACTGCAGCCTCCACATCTGCGCTGCTTGGAAACTGCTTCCCAGGAAGTGAGAAAGACCTCACAGTAGCCATAACTCCTCAGGAAAGAAGAATGAGAACTGCAAATGCAGGGTTTAGCTTTGTGGGTTTGGAAGGTTTATTATAATAGTCCAACTAGTATGCACATCTGGGAATTTGATGTGTTACCACAGGAGTTTTGAAAAGATCTGGAAATAAAGTCAACCTGTGCAAGGCGGGGAGAGGAAACCCCAAAAGCTGCCAGGTGCCAGGAGCTGTGAGTGTCCTGTAAAACAAGACAGGCACACATAAGTGAACACTGAGGGATGGGAAAGAGTCCCTTCATCTTGAATGTGGACCATTTCTGAGATCATGTTCAGATTCTTCACCCAAAGACACTGCCCACAATCCTAAGGCACCTCTGAGAGGCACCATTCTGCCATGTGGGAACTTGTGGTCTTAGGGTGCAGAAAGGCATTTCAGCAAAGCATCTCCAAACCTGGCCCTAAGAACAATGGAGGAAATCAGTACAGATGCTGTGATGTGGGTTCCCTGACCTATCCCCATCCTGGCCTCTTAGCCATACCCTTGGTGAGATGGGCCCCTACTAGCTCTCTGACAAGCCTGGGGAGCTACTTCTTCGGGGTACCACCTGTTTCCTTTTAGCATCCTATCCCATGTTCTGTTGCTGTGGGAGGTTTCCAAGGATCTCTGGGAATCCTGGGTATCACATGTCCTGAAATAATTCATAACATTAGACTCTACAATATCAGAGCTGGGAGGAATGGGAGGGAAGCTCTGACTCCCACGTACAGAGCTAGGGAGAGACTGGAGGCTGGAAGGGGAAGGGAGCTGCCTGCAGACCACCATGGAGTTAGTGGCAGACCTAGCCCTGGAACCCAGGTCGCCTAGTTTCAAGCTATTTTCTCCATGGCCTTGTTATTCACATGTGATTTGTGGCCTAGAGGTGTTGGCACCACCTGGGAGTCAGTGAGAGAAGCAGAATCTTTTCTAAGCCTCACCCCAGACGCTCAGAATCAGAATCTGAGTTTTAATAAAAGCACCGAGTGCACATTCAGGTTTGTGAAGTTCTTCTCTGAGGCAGTGGTGCTCAACCCTTAGTAAACATCAGAATTCCCTGAAATGCACAATCACACATCACTAAGCCCCACCCCTTAGAGTTCCTGATTCAGGAATTCTGGGGTGGAGTTTCAGACTGCATTTTTAACAAGTTTCCAGGTGTTATAATCTGAATGTATGTGTACCCAGAAATTCATAAGTTGAACTCTAACCCCCAAGATGGCAGTATTAAGAGGTAGGGCCTTTGGGTGTGATTAGGTCAAAAGGTTTCCACCTTCGTGAATGAGATTAGTGCTCCTATAGAAAGGGTTTGACTTGATGAAGCCCCTTTGCCCGTCCTTTATGTGAGGACACAGGAGGTGCCATCTGTGAGGAACAGACCCTCACCAGGCGCTGAATCTGCTGGTGTCTTGATCTTGATCTTCCCAGCCTCCAGGACTGTAAGCAACAAATCTCTTGTTTGTAAATTACCCGATCTAAGGTAATGTGTTACAGCAGCCCAAACAGACTAAGACGCAGATGACAATGACTCCTCTGATCTAAGCACACACTTTGAGAACTGTACCTTCTCTACAGCATGCTATTAGCAATCCACTCCACCTGAGGAAGGAGAACAGCCTGTCAAGCAGGCAGCCCAGGGCTTCTCTGAGGCAGGCCATAGGACTGTGCCCCTGGTAGACCAGGGCCAGGACAGCAAGAATCGAGCTCAGGAGCTTCCTCTGATCACCCTGGAGTCCATGCTGAGCCTGCTTTGCAGCAGCCTAATTCTGCTGTCCTAACCCAGAGTCCAGGGTGGAGTAAAGACTGCACTCCACTGCCAGAATCTCCATTTCCATGATGTGGGTGTCACCAGGAAGATGCCTTACATTTAAGTCAACCTTTTGATTCTTCACTTATTGCCTCCTTTGATCCCCTCTGTGCACGTGGGAAGTGAGCAGGTTGTGTATGATTGACCCCCTTCACAAATGAGAAAAACCACCAGCAGAGAAAATGAAAAGGGCACTCACCTAATTGCTGACAAAGCTAGAATGAAAAACCATTTCTCAACTCTTACTTCGTTAATTTTCCCCCACAATAATTCATTGCCCTTTTGGGTTCTATAGGAGTGTGTATAACTGAAGTGTTTCTGATCATATTCCAGATGGGGCAGGTACATTGCTATTCCAGATGAGCGGGAAAGAACCATTCCACTCATTTTACACAGAAAAAAGACACACACACACACACAAATGTACATACACTCAAAGCCATAGTGCTAAAAACATATTGAACTCAGCATCAGTGCTGGAAAGATCAAAGACTTTCAAGGGAGAGACCATCTCCAACAAGAGAAAATCTGTTACTAATTTAACTCTGTATTTTGCCATTCACAAAAGTATAGGCAGTGCCAAAACTTTAAGAGTGCTTTGTTCCAAAAGTTAGTTTTAAGCCAGTTTCTTAAAGTGCTAAATGTCTGCAGGGCATGTAGTTCATAGTGGGTGTCTGAAAGTTAATGCATTTCTTTGAAAATTACAATGATAAATGGTAGGGAGATTTCCCGGGCTAGTCCATAAAATTCTGTTTCGGCCACAAGATACCTGAGGTGCCATTTACCTCTCTGGCAGCATCTCTGGAGGAAAATTCCAGTCAAACTTCTAATTCCAAGCATATAACACAGGTCTTTCCTTATAGTTGTCTCACACTGTGTTTTAGTTGGTTTGTTACTGATACGGTTTGGATTTGTGTCCCCACTTCAAATCTCGTGGGGTTGTAATCCCACTGTTGGAAGAGGGGCGTTGTGGAAGGTGACTGAATCATGGGGGTGATTTCTTACGGTTTTACATCATCCGCCTTGCTGTTCTCGTGATAGTGAGTTCTCACGAGATCTGGTTGTTTAAAAGTACGTAGCACCTCCCCCTTCTTTCTCTTCCTCCTGCTCTAACCATGTAAGACGTGCCTGCTTCCTCTTCGCCCCCAAGCATGATTGTAAGTTTCCTGAGGCCTCCCCAGCTATGCTTCCTGTACAGCCTGTGGAACTGTGAGCCAATTAAACCTTTTTTCTTTATAAAATCCCCTGTACCAGGTATTTATTTATAGCACTGCAAGAACAGACTAATATAGTTACTCATCTGTTTTTCTCCACTTGAAGGTAAAAAAGTAGAAGCTGTTTCTGTCTTATTCATTATCATACCCCTAGTACAATGCCTGATATCAAAGATTAATGAATGAATAAATAAATGCTGTTTCCTGTACCTGGAATGCTCTTCCCCTGACCCACCTGCTTTGACTGGCTGATTCCTACACAAAGTCATGAAACTAAGCCTTCCTTATGTCTCCACCTAAGTCCGAAACTCACCCATGTTCTTTCCATGACACCTTGTGCTGTCCGGTCACAGCAATGACCACATTGTATTTTAAATGCCTTCTCATTTATCTCAGGTATCTTTTTCCCAAATGACACCGACATGCTTAGAGTTTTAAATTAGCTTCTTTAGTCCTTCATTCTTAACATAGAGCAGATAAAAGGCAAATGTTTCAGACTGAAACTGTAAAACAACTACAAACAACGTGCAGGAGGAAGACAACTTCATAAAGAAAGTATTAACATCCTCAGAGAAGGATGTTAAAAAGATTGCTTCTATGAATTATGTAAGAGCAGGGAAACAGAATCCTATATTTAAAGAAAGGAATATTCAAAGAATAAAAGAGAGTTCTTGGGAATTAAAAATATGATATTAGAAATTATAAACTTTGTTTTTCTATTTTTGGAGATGGAGTCTCACTCTTGTTGCCCAGGCTGGAGTACAATGGTGTGATCTTGGCTCACTGCAGCCTCCTCCTCCCCAGTTCAAGTGATTCTCCTGCCTCAGCCTCTGAGCACCTGGGATTACAGGGGCCTACCACCACACCCAGCTAATTTTTTTTTTTTTTAGTAGAGATAGGGTTTTGCCATGTTGGCCAGGCTGGTCTAGAACTCCTGGCCTCAGGTGATCTGCCCCTCTTGGCCTCCCAAAGTGCTGGGATTACAGGCATGAACCACCGTGCCCGGGCAGAAATTATAAACTTAATAGAATGGTTGGAAGATAAAGCTGTAGACATTTTTTGAAAAACAGACAAAGAAAAGGAAAACAGAAAAGAAAATAATGCTAGATGAAGCAAAGAATAAGAACTGAGGTGGTCTCAAGATTATAACTCCAAGTCCCACCAACAGTACACAAGATAGTAGCATAAAGCACATCTGAGACAAGATTCCTTCAGAGCAGAGGGAAAGGGATTATTGACGTGAGCTTGGGACTTCTCCACATGCAATCTGCAACTGGACATCCTCTCTCCAGACCAGAGAGCTTGGGACCAACACTGGCAGACTTCCTCTATACTTCTGGTTTCAAAGGATCACAGTGTGACACAGTGTTTCCTCATTAAGAGTCACATGCATGTTACCTACACAACTTTTATGATACCTGGGACCTCCTATATTAAAATTTACTTAATAATTTTGTTTAAATCAGATTGTCTTTTAATACTTAAATACATTTATCTAAAGGTAATTTTATGACATGGCTGTCAAGAGAAAAACAGTATTATGTTCTGTGGTAGCTAGCCTCCAAAATTGCCCCATTGTGACTTCTCCTGTGCCCTCTTTTAGATCACTTACTTGAGAGAAGCCAGCTGATGCATGGTGAGCAGATTCAAGCAGCCCATGGCGAGGCCCACATGGTGAGGAACAAAGCCAAGAGCCATGTGTGTGCGCCATTTTGGAAGCAAATCCTCTGGCCCCAGGCAAGCCTTCAGATGAAGCAGCCCCCTCTGACATTGTGACTGCAACCTCACTAGAGACCCTGGGCCAGAAATATTCAGCCAGGACATTCCTGAACTCCTCACCCACAGAAACTGTGTGAGATAACAAGTGTGTTTGGTTGTTTCAGGTCACTAAGATTTGGGATATTTTGTTATCTAACTGTAAATAACTAATACATTTCCCACAAATAGAAACTGAAAACAAGCAAATGCTGTTAAATTCTATTTGTGGACTGTTTCCTGATGAAGGTTCTGAGCCTAAGATTTGTTGTCTGTTGTTTAAAGGGAAAGATAGGAGAACATTAGGATTAAAGACTAACTTTAAACAAACACTTGTTCTACTTAATGTAATCAGGAAGAGAAAAACAGAATTGGAAATAGAAGTCTCTCTATGTGGTTCAGTCATTTAATCCAGTATATATATATATATATATATATTTTTTGAGATGGAGTTTTGCTTTTGTTGCCCAGGCTGGAATGCAGTGGCATGATCTCAGCTCACTGCAACCTCCTCCTCCTGGGTTCAAGTGATTCTCCTCCCTCAGCCTCCTGAGTAGCTGGGATTACAGGCACGCATCACCACGCTCAGCTAATTTTTTTGTATCTTTAGTAGAGACCGGTTTCACCATGTTGGCCAGGCTGGTCTCGAACTCCTGATCTCAGGTAACCCACCTGCGTTTGCCTCCCAAAGGGCTGAGATTACAGGCGTGAGCCACCATGCCTGGCTTAATCCAGTATCTTGCACCATCTAAAATGATTCCAGGAACCAGCAATGCCATGTGTCACATAATTGGGAAAGGCCAGTAATGGGAAGGTAAAGAGATAGTGGCAGAGTTTCTAGGTCCAGTTTTGAGCATCCCTAGTGAGTCCTTTTGGCACATGACTTCAGCCCTATAAACCTCAGTCTCCGCTTCAGTCAAAATAAAGGTTGAACAAGATGATGCTTGAGGTCCCTTCTAGTTTGCATAGTCTGCAATTTCCAGTTAGACCCAAGTCATGAATAACACTACTATTCATCAAAATATCAGAAGACAAATGTGTCAATTCACAGAAAGCAGTTTGCAAAACTTCTCTTTACTCGTACATAGCTCAAAATATTTTTAATGTGGTTTCGTGTCAGATTTGTTCATTCACTATTTAAAAAATAAATTGAGTCACATGCTCTAATTAAACAAATAAACAGCATTCCTGATTTCCACATTAAGGGCAGGTCTGATCTTTGCTAAAAATAAAGCCTTTAGCCTGAGTCACATCCAAAGTCATAATAATTAAATACCAAGGAGCAGAAGCTTGGAAAGGGTGAAGTCTGATTTCATTCCAGATGTGCATTTTTCACTAAGTATCAAAGTCACAGAGTTTCTGCGTGAGAGCCAAGGAGGCTCTGTGCCAATCTGAGCATTTTCTTTGACCTACAGAAAGCTAACCTGCCAGACCTGAAATTCCGCGAGAGCTGAGCTAATTTTCTACACTAGCCTAATGTTTTAATGACCATAACTGACTCTAATCTACCTACAAACATATGTGTAATCACAGTGACATTTTAGCCTGGTATTATTTTCATAATACATCCATTTTACTGCATCTCGCATCCAAGACGAAGGCAATGAGGTATTTCCTGCAGAGTAGCCTTGTCTTCCACCAGCCAAACACCTCCTGCTTGTGTTCATTTCAGAGGTTAGCATGGCCGCAAGGTCATTTCCTCGACTGGCTAGTTTCAATGCAAAGAGTAGGAAACTTTTCACCCGTGATGTCCACTGAGAAAACTATATTTGAGGATTATGTACCAGTTTCCTAGCAATTTCAAATTTTGGTTTGACTGTTTTTTCTCTGTTTAGATAGACATGAAAAAAGATTCAACTTGGCTAAATTTAAGGTCGGAGCTTATCCAACTTAATTTGCTAAATTTAAATAATAAATATTAAGGGAAGGCAAAATAAGGAAAAAAGAGGAAAGAAACAAGAAAGCCAAAGAGAAGAAGTGGGGAGTGAGAACAAGACTAAAAGTGAGAAAGAGAAATTATGAACTGATAGAATAATACAGAGGGAAATAAAAGAGGCCAGGTGCAGTGGCTCATGCCTGTAATCCTAGCACTTTCACAGATCAAGCAGGGTGCATCCCTTAAGTCCAGGAGTTCAAGGCCAACCTGGGCAACATAGTGAGACCTCACCTCTAGAAAAAATTTTTAAAAAATTAGGTGGGCATGGTCATGCACATCTGTGGTGCCAGCTACTCGGGAGACTGAGGCAGGAGGATCACTTGAGCCCAGGAGGTTGAGGCTGCAGTGAGCTGCAATCACGTCACTGCACTCCAGCTTAGGCAATGAGCGAGACCCTGTATGAAAAAATAAAAAGTAAAAAAAAAATGTTTCAAAGAGCATAAAAAGAAACAGGAAAAGCAAAGATTTTACTTGTCTTACCTTTTCCGACGCTCCCAATCTTCTCTTTAACACAAAATAACTTCCATATAACCACATTTGCATGGATGGATAGCAGTGGTGAAATGTCCTAGGAAAGCATTCAATTCTGGCCCCACCTGCTCTTCACGAAAGAGTCTGCCCAAGAATAGTGGCTCCTCACAATGGCAGATACAAACTGTATGCTCTCCCTCCTGGTCTCCATGACCTCATAGGAACCCAGCTCTTGTTGAGTTGTTGAAGGAGCCCCAGATGGTTCTTTAGACAGTTACACAATTGTCCTGACCAGTCTGGAGAGGGGGAAAAAATGACATACGATGTTAGTAAGCTCGTTGAAGGCCAGACAAAATTTCATCAAGGATTGTGTTTTCCCACCTTTTTAGAGGAGCCACAAACCATTTATAAAGCTCTTCACACTCTGTGTAAGGAGGCCAGGGCAACTCAGAAGATCCCAAGCTGCTCATTTGTCTCAAGAAAGCACAAGGTCTCCCTCCACCACTCCTTGAGGAAAATTTGGGATATGGGTGTAAAGGTAGCAGGTGATGCATTGAAACATTAATTTGCTTTGGCTTTCCCTGTATCTTTTCCCCTTTCATTTCTAGTTGGTAACCAACATTTGTTTCCTTGCCGTGGGGATTTTAGAAAGGGGGATCATCTAGAGTGGCAGTTCTTTCTGTCTTTTCTAATGCTCAACTTATGGAAGAGGTTCAGTGTCCAGATAGAGGAAGACAGAAAGGGGGGTGTCTTTGAGGACAGCGAGACATGAGAAACACGTGTATGGGTTCTGCCCTGGAGAGGACGAGGTATGCAGCTCCTCCAGAGGCCTGGACATGAATCTATTGAAGAAGCCAGAACTCAGAGGAACTTCAGTATGCTACAAAGAACTCCGGCCGTGTCAGAGATTTCTGGGCCTCATAGGACCCAAAGGAAACTTGTGGTTGGAACAATGTGCAGTTCAGTGGCATCAACAACAGTTGATGAGTGTAGGACCTCTCTACAGTCTTGTGCCACTTCAGATCTGGTAGCCAGGGCTATTGTGCACAGCTGTGTGGACTGTGCCCTGTACAAGAATGCCTGGCCACAGGGGCAAGAAGTATCTGAAATCCAGCCTACATTCAGCTTACCAAGCTATGATGCAGGTGTGCACCCACCAGGTGGAAGGGGTTTCCAACACATACAGTGGTGCTACATGGGCTGGCAGTGGCCTCACTGGTACTTATCATCTTGGTGTTTTTCCCATCCCAGGGAGAGAGAGTGGCATAGTTTGAACACATGTCTCCACCAAATCTCATGTTGAATTGTAATCCCCAGTGTTGGAGGTGGGGCCTTGTGGGAGGTGTTTGGATCATGGGGGTGGATCCCTCATGAATGGATTGAGCCATCCCTTTGGTGACGAGTGAGTTCTCACTCAGTTCACAGGAGATCTGGTAGTTTAAAGGTGTGTAGTGCCTCCCCCACCTCTCTCTCTCTTTCTCTCTCTCTCCCACCCTCCTGCTTTTGGCATGTGAGGTGCCTGTTCCCCCTTCACCTTCTGCCAGGATTGTAAGCTTCCTGAGGTCCCCCTAGAAGCCAGAGCAGATGCCAGCACCATGCTTCCTATAAAGCCTATAGAACTGTGAGCAAATTAAACCTCTTTTCTTCGTAAATTACCCAGTCTCAGATATTTCTTTTCTTTCTTTTTTCTTTTTTTTTTTTTTTTTTTGAGATGGAGTCTTGCTCTGTCACCAGGCTGGAGTGCAGTGGGGTGATGTCGGCTCACTGCAACCTCCGCCTCCTGGGTTCAAGCAATTCTCCTGCCTCAGCCTCCTGAGTAGCTGGGACTACAGGCGTGTGCCACCATGCCCGGCTAATTTTTTGTATTTTAGTAGAGACGGGGTTTCACTATGTTGGTCAGGCTGGTCTCAAACGCCCAACCTCTGGTGATCTGCCCTCCTCGGACTCCCAAAGTGCTGGGATTACTGGTGTGAGCCATCGTGTCTGGCCTCCAGTCTCAGATATTTCTTTATAGCAGTGCATCTCTAATGACTATGAATGAATTGCACACCAGTAGTGGTAGACAAAAATCCGTACTCTCTTTAGTAAAACATTTAAAGCAATGGTCAGCCCTTCTTACAACCAAAACATGGAATGGTGAATGCCCTCATGGGAGCTTCTCTGACTCTCAGAATCACATCTTACAAAGGTAGTACCCTTGATGAACACACAACAGCAGGGGATAGAGGCATCATTAGTTCTCACTCCTAGAGAAGGACGGCAATGGAGACTTATTAGATGTGAGTCCACTTGGGTAAGTTTGAGGCCATCAGATCCACAATGGAGAGTCCCCAGCTGGGATAAAGGTGGAAGGGTGTCTCCCGTGAAAGCTGTTCTTTGTCAGGGAGATGCCACTCTCCATTGTCCTGAGGCACACATGGGCCACTGTTCATCCAGGGATCCCATAACGGATGTCGTCCTGCTTTAACAGCAGCAAGACCTCTGGTCCTTGACCCATGCAAATCTCAATTAGCCAAAATTATTCAGCTGTGTCCAAGCTCTGTCTTCCTTCAAACACCTAATTGTGTGAAAGCCACATTCCTTTGAGCCAGGACTCCCACCTCCATGATCTGACCCTCCCATCCCCCAGCCTCTCCCCAAGGGTATCTCCAGTTTTGTTTCTTCTCTTAATGAACTGTGCCAATCATTAAGGAAATTCTGCTGAAATGTTATTTCTCTTGGCGATCCTTCACTCATTAGCCAGTGAGCCAAGCAAATGTCCCCATTTATAGCTGCTTCCAACTCCCAAGTCCAGCCAGGCACTTCAAGATCCCATCAGCCTTTCCAACCACCCTGCTGAGAAAACACAGTCAGGCAAATGCTTAAGAAACATAAAGGGATGTTAATATTGTACCAAATAACAGTGAGCAAACCTGTAAGCCAATTATTATACATCCGTTCCTCACTCTGGGTCTCTTTTCCCTAACCTCTGTGGAATAAGTAATTAGAGAGAGAGCCACATAATCTAGAGATTCATTTGAATTCCTCAATGGTGAACTCTTCAAAACATGCACATGCTGTTTTTGTTGATGCAATTAAATATCCTTTTTTAGTTGTGTCTGAGTTTTGGCAGAGGTTAGGCATGACATAAAACCAAACTGGGATCTTATTGCTGCGATTCACTTGTCCTAATAAGACATCATCCTTGAAGTTGCATGCAGTGACCCCATTGATAACATCAAGGCAAAGATCCAGGATGTTACAGGCATCCCCCCCACAGGAAGCTGAAGCTAGATACACCCCCACTGACTACACCATCCAGAAATAATTTACTCTGAACTGATCCAGGCTAAATCATGGCCAAATTCTCACAATTCATCCCAGGTTTTTGAGGGAGGATAATTGCATTTAAAAATTCTAATAATCTTCGCTATAAACAAATCAAACTAAGTTATTAAGAACAAGCTAGTTTTTCCTTTTGTTCCTTACCCACTTCTCCTGCTTCTTATAAAACCACATCAGACAAATGAAATCCCCACTGAATAAGCAAAAGTGGAATTACATTAGGTAAATGAAAACAGCAAATGCTAATTCTGAAAATTCACATTAGGTCACTTTGGCTTCATGGGCTGTCCCTTTATGTAAAGCAAACAGACTCCTTCTTTTGTTTTCTTTATTCTCTGATTCAATGCTGCTAGTTTACTGTGTTCAAAGAAACCAAGAGGTAATCCACCTAAGTTTTGAATGTTGGGATTTAAACTACTATAACAAAGAGAGTCAACCAGTTCCTTCTATCCATTTATCCAGCTGATTCCCTACTGGGAATGGTCTAGAGAAAGACCAACAGGAAAAGCAGGAAGCAACGAGGCAGATGAGAGAGGTGCTATGGATGCTGCAAACTGTTCTACAAATGGTGCCTGGTCCTGAGGTGCCCAGGATGTAGGGAACAGCCCATCGTTCATTCCCAGGGCAACATGTTACTGTGGTAGGTCCTTAGGGAGCCCCTCTCCTCTTAGACCAGCCCTTAGCAAGAAGTATTTCAGGAAATGCTGCACCACAGAGAAACCAACCTAAGTCAGCCAAAGCCTGCAGGAGAACACAGGATGAGAAGAAAACAGGTACAAAAGTTAGGGCTGGGGCTGGGCATGGTGGCTTACACCTGTAATCCCAGTACTTTGGGAGGCTGAGGTGGGCAGATCACCTGAGGGCAAGAGTTCAAGGTCAGCCTGGCCAACATGGTGAACCCACCTCTACTAAAAATACAAAAATTAGCCGAGCGTGGTGGCGGGCGCCTGTAGCCCCAGCTACCTGGGAGGCTGAGGCAGGAGAATCGTTTGAACTCGGGAGGCGGAGGTTGCAGTAAGCCGAGATCGCACCACTGCACTCCAGCCTGGAGCGACAGAGTGAGACTTCATCTCAAAACAAAACAAAACAAAACAAAACAAAAAAGAGTTAGGGCTGGAAGATGCCTCTAAGTGAAATGCCTTTCCTGCTTTGGCTTTTCTGAGTATTCAAACCTCCTTCCAGAACCATGTGGGCCAGTAACCTCTGCATCACTGCATCATTCAGGAGTTTGCTGGAAATACAGAATCTCAGGCCCCAACTCAGACCTATAAGTCTGAATCTGCATTTTTCTAATGTGATTCTTATGCATCTTAAAGATTAAGAAACATTTGTTTAGAACATAGCTGAATAAAAACAAACACTTGCCCCGGGCCTGTAGGGAAATAAAAGATAAATATAGAAAGAAAGAAATGATGGGCAAAATATAGAAAGAAAGAAATGATGGGCAAAATATGCCAGTATAGCGCATATTTTAAAAGACAGGGAGAGAGAAGAGAGCCAGATCTACTCAGTGGGACATCGGTTGCCATTTCAAATCTGATGCTTCCCTTTGTTTTCCTACTTGCAGATCCGGCATACACCCACCCAAATTCAAACACCTCTCACTTATCATCCCTCATCAGGATCTACGGAAACCTTCAGGCTGGCCCCCTGCCAATAGTCACTTCCCTCCCTAACGTCTCTAACAAGCCACCTGCAGATCAGTCTTCTCAACACATTTCTGACTTTCATCATCTCACAGTTCTGTTCACAGGTCTACAGTGGCTGCCTGTTAAACATGGCAGATTGAACTCACATGTTTATCTACCCTCTCTGAAAATCTCATTTAATGGAAGGAAAGAAATTAAAAAAAAAAAAAAAGCATAAGCCTACAAGAACAAAATAAGCAGGGAGAACACTTCAGTGTAAAAAAAAGATCCTGTAAGTTTTGGAAGACAGAAAAGAATGGGAGGGCAATTGACTTAACAGGTCAGTGGGAACTTCATTCTATTGTCTTCAGAGGAGGATGCCAACTCAAAAAGGGCTGATTCACCCAATGGAACAGAAAGGTACTGGACGGTCTTCTCCATGAAAATGAGTGCATACATCATGGAAAGGGAGTGACTGGGGGTACAGGAAAAAGGCTCTAACACAGGAGAGCTGCACAAGGAAATCCCAGAGTGGTCGCAAAGGAAAATACCAAGACAACCCAGGCAGGGGAGCTCAGAACACATCGTGCAGACTGGAGCAGAGAGCGGAGGACAGCAAGGGAAAAACAGGAGTGATGGGATTAGCTGATACATGTCATACACATTTTTAAAAGGCTTACTAATTTCCAGGAAAGCAAAAAGCTTTAAAAGGAAAAGCTGGGGTGAGGGGTAGGCTAGAAATGCTTGACTGATAGTCTGTTCATGGAGTGATTAGACCACATGTCCCCACCCCCACTCCATGCAACCCAGCAAGTTTACCCACGCACTAACCCCTATGGGATACCAGTGGCCTGTCATCAGAGAAACTGAACCATCAAGGTTCCTGAAACCAGGATCCAGGTAGAGTACAGGGCAGGGATGATGAGCAGTCCTGAGAACAAGGGAATTAAGTTGAATTTACAGTGGGGCCTTCAACTCCTTGTTTCCGAAGACCCGAGCCTTTACCATCAGAAAGGGGAGACAGGATTTTTCCCTGGAGAAGCTGAACAGCCTCAAGGAAAAAAGTTTCCATTTGCCCAACCAGGAAGCAGGATCACCAGCCTACCGCCCCATGATGAAGCCCACCAGTGAAATCCACAAAGAGCTCCCCGTTCTTTTTTTAATGCTTTGCTCTTAAATTGAAATAGATAGAGGCCAAGATCTCTCCAGGTTTGAGGAAGGCTACCAATAATAAAGATATAGGCCAAAACAAGAAATCTTTTTTAGAAAACAAAGCACAAACTTAGAGAAAACAGAGACAACACAGGAAGCACAAGAAAACTTACTAGAAAAACTGTAATGAAAAACACAGGAAGCAAAAGAAAACTTACTAGAAAAACTTGCAGAAATAAGATTGCCGCCGTGAAACAACCATCAGTCAAGTGTAAAAGGATAAAGACAATTTCCTGACATGGAAAGAATCCAGAAATATACCTCCCATGTGTCATTTTTCAGGGAAGCTACTGGAGGATGTTCTCCATGAAAGTGAGTGCATACCTCAAGAAAAGGGGGTGACTGGGGGTACAGGAAAAAGGCTCTAACACAGGAGAGCAGCACAAGGAAATCCCAGAGTGGTCGCAAAGGAAAACATCAAGACAACCCAGGCAGGAGAGCCACAGAGCACACCAGGCTGACTGGAGCAGAGAGCGGAGGACCGCAGGGGAAGAACAGGAGCGATGGGATTAGGTGACACATGTCAAACAAATTTTTGTTCTTTTTTTTTTTTTTTGAGACAGTCTCACTCTGTTGCCCAGGCTGGAGTGCAATGGCACCATCTCCGCTCACTGCAGCCTACGACCCCTAGGTTCAAGCAATTCTCCTGCCTCAGCCTCCTGAGTAGCTGGGATTATGGGCATGTACCACCATGCCCGGCTAATTTTTGTATTTTTAGTAGAGACGAGGTTTCCCCATGTTGGCCATGCTGGTCTCAAACTCCTGACCTCAGATAATTCACCCACCTTGGGCTCCCAAAGTGCTGGGATAAACAAATTTTTAAAAGGCTTACTAACTTCCAGGAAAGCAAAAGTTTCAAAAGGAAAAAATGTATACTACCAGGAAAGTACAATATTTAGCTCAGTAGTAGCAATATTTACATGGGCACAGAATTATGAATAATGATTTCACTAAAAGGTGTAATAAGGTTTTGTTAGGAAGAGAATGGGCATGTATGTAGCTTGGGGTGTGGTGAAGGGCAAGAGTAGATGGGTGTGAAAGATCTCAATTATCAGCCACCGTAATATTGTCTCCGTAGATAACTTCTAAATTAGCAAGTCAAGGAAAGGCAATGTAAGCATATATTTATTTTAGAAATAGAGAGGATGAACAATTAAAAGAGTGGAAATATTTTGTTTATGGGGAGTAGGGGAAAGGGTAGATGAAGGAACTGCTATTTTCCTTAAAAAGTCTTCAAGCTCTACCTGACTTTTTAATATGTGAAAATCGATAGCTTTTATAAAATGAATATTAGCTTAAAGATGGAGGAGGAGGAGGAACAGAAGGAGGAGAAAAAGCAGAACAAGAGGAGGAGAAAGAGGAGAAGGAAGAGAAGGAGAAGAAGATGAAAAAGAAGTGAAAGAAGAGGAGAAAGAGGAGAGAGAGAAGAAGAATCTGTAGAAATATCTCTGTCCTAAAGAATGAAGTCTAGGTCTCCTGGGCACGATGACAAAATGACCATGAACTTTCACCTGTGTCCATCAGAGTCCCATGAAAATGCCTCAAAAACATAAACACACAGTGAAAACAGTGTGGCTTCCCAGGGTCGGGCACTGGAAAGATGACCATGTCCAAATGCAAGGAATTTCTGCTGGACAAAGTGCAGGCAGAATAGGAGAGGTTTGCCACCTTCTGTAGCTGGCTTCTAGGTCCCGATCGTTTGAAAGAGCAACGCTTAAGGAGAAAAAGAGGGGCACCATGACAGAACCTCATCCTACCCCGTTCACCCAGTCACCAACGTGGCTTCTGTTGCCCATGCTGACTAAACTCCCAGCCAGCACTCTGGGGTGGTATGGAGGTGTGGTCATGCTGTCCTTTACTTCCTGAGATTCTCTGATCTTGTCAAATCCTATGTTGGGGAAATTCCTCAATGTTTTTACCATGTGGATGGCCTTGCAGCATGAGCATGGATTTTCCCCAGTTGCAATATTCCTTTGGTTATTTCTTTTGCAATTTAGGAGCCATTCTTGAGGTCAGGAGCATGTGAAGCACTGGGAAGTCTCACGGTGACTCTCGCAGTTCCCCTCATGGGTGACTTCCCCTTCATGGATAATCACATGGACTGTAGAATTAGACCAAAATGTGTTGGAATACCAATTCCATCACCAGGTGGCGTTGGGAAGTTGCCTCACCTGAGCACCTCAGTTTCCTCAACTGCAAAATGGAAGACACAATAATATCACCCTTGAAAAGTTGTAGTCAAGACTAAAAGCTAATGTTCATAAAGCATACAAAGTATTTTTAAAACACTATAACCAAGGCTGGGTGTGGTGGCTCACACCTGTAATCCCAGCACTTTGGAAGGCCAAGGCAGGCAGATCACATGATGTCGGGAGTTCAAGACCAGCCTGACCAACATGGAGAAATCCCGTCTCTACTAAAAATACAAAATTAGCCGGGCATGGCAGAGCATGCCTGTAACCCCAGCTACTCAGGTGGCTGAGGCAGGAGAACCACTTGAACCTGGGAGGCAGAGGTTGTGGTGAGCCGAGATCTCGCCATTGCTCTGCAGCCTGGGCAACAAGAGCAAAACTCCATCTCAAAGTAAATTAAAAAAAAAATAAAAAAATAAATAAATAAATAAAAAGTATAACCAAAAAGGAATGGCATTTCAAGAAAAAGAGAAAGCATGTGTCAAGAATTTAATGCCCACTGGAATGAGAAACAGTACCATGGGCCCAGTTTTCTCTGACACAGTTACCATATCTCCGTTCAGGCAGATATCCCCAACCAGCTTTTATTTCTAGGCTCCTCTGAAAATCTGCCCTTGGAAATGAGCCCCACCCTTTGTGGTCTGAGTTTTTCCCAGCCTGCAAGATCTATCTTCACAGTGTTCGTCTAACCTTCGCTGCTCAAAAGTGATTAAGGCAGGGTTAGAAATGCCCCCACTCTAGAATAAAATAATCAGCCTCAGGAGCTACTCCAGCCCACACTTAAAAAGAGTTTCCCAATTGTGGGGAGACAAACAGGAAGGCCAGGGAGTGGCCAAGAAAAGACAAGCAAGAGAGACCTCATGCCATGCTCCTGCAGAAAAAGGATCCAACAAACGCCTAACCAAAGGATGACATTAATAATAATAACAAGGCTTTTATGTAGCACATTACCATTTCAAAACACTCCCTCATCTCATCCACTGCTCATAAATACTTTGAGAAGTAATTTAGGCAGGTGTTATACATCCATTTTGCACATGAGAAACTAAGGCTGAGGAGGATTCAGTGACTCACTTAAGGTCCTATGGCCAGTAAAGAACAGCACAGAGACTAAAAACAAGAGGTCTGGGTGCAAATCTCAGCACCCTTTTGTGCTCCCCTAAAGGCAGATGAGTGTAGTCTCTATGCAAAGTAACATGAAGCAACAGTGATGGGAAACTCAGCTCCAGGACTCTGTTCAGTTTTGCAATCAATTGAGAAAAAAAAAAAAAATGCTCCTTCCTGCTTGGCTGGGGCAGCTTCCTCTCATGACAAGGGATATTGGAGGGAACAACACTGTACAGAGGGCACCTGGGCGGTTGTCTCTGGAGGACACTTAGAGGTCAAAAGACACCTGCCCAACTGGCATAGCACAAGTTCGAACTCCTCTAAAAATATCAGAGTGGACACAGTCACCCCATGCCATATGGAACTCATTATCCTAGGAGCCTATACAAATCGAGTATTAATAGGCCAAAGAAGGCTTTGAATAATGATTTGGTCAATTGATCCAAATTGGATTATTAAGAAGGGAGCTGGGCTATTAGTGTTCCCCCTTGTGTTTGCAGAAAATGCTAAGACAGAGATGTATTCAGAGGGCTTGATAGGAGCAGATCCAGAGCAGAGTTTTCTGTGCTCTAGTGCGGACAATTTCTGTGGTTTTGATAAACAGTCCCCTAGAGAACTATTGAAACTCCTTGGCATTGTGACAGGGCTAATGTCAATGAGAGAATCCAATCATAGGCTTTATTTTCTTCCATTTCTAATTTTGAGTCTTACAGACTTTGGAATTGATTCATTTCTGACTATCTAGTTAAAAAAACACACGAAAATATTGGTTTAATATGTCATGTTTTCCAGTGAGCTATGCTAACCCGTATAGTCTTATGGTCTGGATCCTATTAAAGGTCTTTTTCACCTTCAGCAAGGACAGTTTTGGGGTTTTGTGGGGGTTTTTTGGTGATGATCTATTTATAAATTTCCTTGCACCAGAGAAACCCTTCCAGGTTGATTTTTTTTGGGGGAGGAGGGGATCAAAGGACAATGAGGAAGAAAAAAGTGAAGAAAAGGCTTTATAAAGTTTATAGGAACTGAGCAAATAGGAAAGGTAAGAGAACATGCAAGGCACAATGTGAGGTAAATAAAAATGGTGGAGGTTCCACGCAGAGCCTCACTCACTGGGTACTACTTCAGCAAATAAATGGGAACAGAAGACAAAAAATTCCAGAAAAGAAGGAAGTGGAACAGAGAACTAGAAGAACAGAAGAAAGGAGGGAAAGAATAAGAACCTTGAAAAAGAAAAGGATGCAACCTGAAGTTAAAGATGAACAATTCAAGGCAGCAACACTGAGACCTGAAGAACAAGACTCCAAAAGTAGCTAAAGGGCTGTGAGAAGATGAAGGGAAGGGGGGGCTGTGGAAGTGGAGATGTATCCAAGAAGTCCCCAGGAGCTCTTCCCTAGATAACAAAGTACGCAGCAATCAAACCTCAGAACGTCTCTACCCCCTCGCTCTCCATCTCCCCCAGAACCATCTCACACATTCTTAGTCCTAAATTATCTCTCTATTAAGTATGTCTGACACACACCAAGCCGGCTGCCTGGATGGCCACAATCTAAAATAAACAACGACAAGGAAGGCATCCGTGATAACATAGGGCTCTAATCACCCAAGATTCTTATGGTCCGTGTTGCTATCAGCAGCCACTGAGCTGGGAGTCATGCCTGGTCCAGTTAATCCCTCCCATGACATGAGGACGGTTTCCCAAGGAAAAGCTGTAAATCTTTGTCATTCCTCCTCCAGACTTCCAGCTCATTAGAGCAGTTAGAGACGCACTGAGCACGTAATAACAGATCATTAGACGCATATTGGACAGCAGGATCCAGTTGCTATCTAACCACACCACTTGGGGAGTGGTGCTTCTGGGGATTCCAAGACCTAGAGACATTCAGTAGATGCTCAGGGTCACGTAGCTCTAACAAGATGAGGGATGGATGGAGCTCTGCTGATGCAGGGACGTTCTTGAGGGCTTGATAGTACAATCACCCTTCTTCCTGCTGGAGAGGGGCTGAGAACCAGACGTCTTTCCCCAACAAGGAGGAGGGAAGAGGTCCTGGAGACTGTTTCAAATCCCATAGTGAGAGAAGATGAAATCTCTTGTAATCTGTTGGTAATCCTCTAGAGCTGCCTGTTTCACACTACATTCCTAGTCACCCAGTATGGAAAGCTCAGAGTCCCGTCTTAATATCCTTGTGGCTCCCTCTCCTTTACCAATGCCTGCAAACTCTTATCCAGTGGCATTTGCCACTCTGTCTATCCCGAGCATCACAGCCTCGGTTCAGCCTCATTATCTCCAGGGGAACCACTGCCAGTGCTCTCCAGCTGGTCTCTCTCCCCATTAGCCATTCCACGACCCACTCACCCCTCATGCTGATGTCTTCCTAAGACAGAACTTTCTTCCCTCTTCACATGATCTGTGGTGGCTCCTCTTTACCTGTTACTAAAATCTCAACACTTTATTGAGGCTCTCCATTATCCAGCCCCACCTGCCTTTCCACTCCAGGCTGACCACCCTTCTTCAAGTCCTGCACCTGCACCTAGCATCCCTGTCACTTGGTCTTTGCCCTGCCCTGCTCTCTATCTACAGCTTTGCTGTCCAATGTGGTAGCCATGAGTTACACGGAGCTACTGAGCATTTGAAGTGCGTCTAGTCCGAATTGAGATGTGCTGTTAAGGGAAAATATACACCAGATTCCAAAGATGTATTAGAAAAGAAACAATCAAAATATCTCATTTTTAATTATTTCTATGGAGAACGTGCTAAACTGAGAAGTGCTCTACCATCTTGAAGATTTGGTGCAAAAAGTATGTGAAAATGCCTCATTAACAATTTTATGTGGATTACACGTTGAAATGGTAGTGTTTTAGATATGTTGGGCTAAGTAAAGAATATTATTAATTTGATTTTGCCTGTTTCCTTTTTAATTTGGCTACCAGAAATTTTAAAATTCTATATGTGGCTCTAATGTGTGGCTCACACTCTATTTCTACTTCACAGTACAGATCTACAATGACATCCGTTCTAGCTCCAAGTATCCAAGTCCTTCCTATCCATTCTTCAAAGCCCAGATTGAAACTGTCATCCATTAAGCTCTGCACCATCCACAGAACCTAAACTGATCTTTCTCTCCTGTTAAATTTCATAAAACTTATCTTTTATCTTATCAATCTCTGCCCTGAAAATTGCAATTATTTCTGTCTATACTTCCCTGTAATACACCACAAGCCCTTCAAAGGCAAGAGCCATTTCTGATTCATGTTCCAGTTTTAGAGTTGCATGATGATAAAAGCATATGCTTGTGCATTGGACAGACTCGGGCTGGAGCACAAACTCCATGATTTGCCAGCTGTGTGATATTGGCTACGTTACTTAACCTCTCTGAAACTTGGTTTTCATATTATATAGTAAGGATAGAAACAATGCCTATTCATAAGGTTGTAGTAATTATTAAATGAAACAATAAGTTAAAGCATTAAGCATATGCCTATAGGTGTGTATATGTAGTACACATTTATAGAGAGAGAGATTTTAAAGAATTGGTTCACAAAATTTACACAATTATGGGGACTAGCAATTCTGAAATCCACAGGGCAGGCCAACAGGCTGGAAATTCAGGTATGAATTGCTACAGTCTTGAGTCTGAAATCTGCAGGACAGCAGGCTGGAAACTCAGGCAGGAATTTTTTTTTTTTTTTTTTTTTTTTTTTTTGAGGTGGAGTCTCGCTCTGTCGCCCAGGCTGGAGTGCAATGGTGCTATCTCGGCTCACTGCAAGCTCCGTCAGGCAGGATTTTTATGCTGCCATCTTGAGGAGAATTCCTTCTTCTTCAGGAAACCTCAATTTTTGGTCTTAAAGCAAACTGATAGCATGAGGCCCACCCACATTATGAAGGGCTATCTGCTTGACTCAAAGTCTGCTGATTCAAATATTAATCACATCTAAATGATACCTTCACAGCAACAGTTAGACTGGTGTTTAACTAAACAACTGGGCATCATACCCTCACCAAGTTGACATATAATGTTAATCATCACACTTGTAAGAGAATGTGCAATGCATTTTTTGAAGACATTAATGATGGTTTGTTATTTTTGTATCTCACATCCTTAAATCAGAGAATTAAGTTGATTAACTGCTCTTTCTCAGTCCTTAGAAAATCTATGCAGTGGGTCAGTGGATCAGCAAATACTGAATTTACCAAGCACTTATGACACATTGCCAACTGTTCAATGTGATGGAGACAAGGGGGGAATAAGGCAGATCCCTGGACCTCAGGGAGCTTACATTCTAGCATGGGAAAGTAGAGAACATAAACAAGCAACTAAGATACTTTCAGGCACTGACAGCCACTGGAAGGGAGTTAATGGGGTAGAGTTGGAGGATGATTCAAGAGGTGATCGCTTTACTTGTCCGGAGGCCTGACCAAGGTAGGCCTCTCTGAAGAGGTCATCTGTATTGAGGCCTGCAATGTGAAAGTCAAGGAGGCAATGCGACATTGGAACTCAGAGCTTTGCAAAGCACAGGGATGTGCTGAAGTGCTTTGCTCCTGGGGAAGATGTGTCATGGCATCCTAGGAGACCAAGAGAGCTCAGGACCCTCCTGCCAGCCTGAGATGCTTCCCAGTGCCCATTGCTGATGTCACAAATACTTCCAGAACTGCAGGGAAGCTCTGACTAAACCCCACCCCCACACATAAATACACACTCTCCTCCTCTCTGCTTGTCCTCCCATATTTACTTCTCAGTATAAACAATTCCTTCACAGAGAATGAGCCAAAAGTCAACACAGCAGATACTACCCCAGGGAGAGGTAGGCTGTCTTCTGGAGATGCAACCAAAGTTCTTGCAGTTTGTTTCTCTCCAGGCACTAAGCTCAGTCTTTCCACACAATGAGGGAGACTGCAGAAAAGACCTTGATAAACTCCCCATCCACTTCCCCACTCCCCACCCTAGATACTTTTCAGTAAGGCAGGAATTGCTGGCTCTCACTAGACTGTCTACATATTTGAGTCTGGAACATGAAGGACACTGGTGCATCCATGAGCATGCATGGGTAAATATGCATAAATATATGTGGATGCATGAGCATGTGTGTGTGAATATGCATGAATGCATGTACATACGTGTGTGTGTGTGTGTGGACTTGTGTGTTGGGCTAGAGGAAATAGTAGGCAAAGGACACCCAGCCATTCTAGGTGTACAGCTAAGCTGCCCTAATCTGCAAACTAATCTATATTTTCCTAATCTTTAATCCTCAACAAGAAACAAGCAGGATGGTACTTTAGCATATGTACATTGATACGTATTGATACTGGTATTTATTGATCCAGAAGGGAAACTGTTAATCAAGGCAAAGAAAAGCCAGCATCCACAACAGGATGTCTGTCCAACCAGACTGTGCTTATACCCATGAAAGGCCTTTGATTTCCTTTACATGCCAAAGAGGGCCAAAGAAATTCTGCTTAAAAGGCATGGGTGGCCAGGCATGGGGGCTCACGCCTGTAATCCCAGCACTTTGGGAGGCTGAGGCGGCTGGATCACCTGAGGTCAGGAGTTCGAGATCAGCCTGCCAACATGATGAAACTCAGTCTCTACTAAAAACACAAAAATTAGCTGGGCATGGTGGCGCATGCCTGTAGTCCCAGCCACCCAGGAGGCTGAGGCAGGAGAATTGGTTGAGCCTGGAAGGCGGAGGCTGCAGTGAGCTGAGATTGCACCACTGCACTCTAGCCTGAATGACAAAGCGAGACTCCATCTCAAAAAAAAAAAGAAAGCCAAAAAACCAAAAAACCAAAAAACCATGGTTGAGTTGGCCTGTAGGGAAAAAAGATGTGTGAGTTACGAGCAGATCGGGGGCAGACAAGCACAGCTGTGTGGCCAGCATGCACCACCAAATAACGGCCCACCTTGCTCTGCTAGAGGGTTTCTGCTGTTTTCTTCTGCAGGCAATGTCTCATAGAACTTGCCAGAATCCATATATGGTTCCACTTTTCTCTAAAACAGTGTGTAGAATTGATGTATGTGTGCTGTTTGGAGCTGGGCTTACCCATTCAACATCCTGATATGCACTGAGCCACTTTTCATCTCAACATCAAGTTCCCATCCCAATGTTTACATTACAGTGTGTACATCCCAATGTACGTACAATGTGTACATCCCAATGTACAGAACTCCTGGGAATACTTCATATCCTGGATTTCCGACTTTTAGCTTTCTCCTTAGTTGGTCTCAGTAGACCACCATGTTTCAGGACACTCTTTCCTGAAGTAAAAGAAAAAAAAAATAAAGCCCATGTGGAAAAGGAAACTAACAACCAATGAGTTCTAACTATGCAAAAGGCATTTCCATTTGCATTCCCCTTTCATCCCAGCAGCATGTGAGACTAAGGGAGGCAGAGTAACTCTGCTAATGCAGACTTTTTTAATTCAAAGTAATAGAAATTCAAAAAAAAAAAAAAAAGAAAGAAAGAAAGTAATAGAAATTCAAGCTAGCTGAAGCCTAAAAATGAATGTATGGCCTCAATAACTGAAAAGTCCAAATATGGAACTGACAGGTCATGCAAGGCTGATGTGGGCTTTCAAAGGATGTCTCCAGGAACTTTTGAATTTCTTCCTCTTAACTCTGCTTCCCTCTGTGTTGGCTACATCTTCAGGCAGTGTCTCCAAAAAAAGGGATCAGAAAAGTCCACTGGCAGTCCTAGGCTTGCAGTGTCCAAACCACAGGCAATCCAAACAAAAAAAGAATGTCTCTTTTTTCAAATAGTTCTCACAAAATCCGCATAGCTGATTTTCATCAGCCCAGACCAGGTCACACAACCATTCTCGAGCCAGAGGGTGAGATCAGCCTACTCAGGACCACATGGCCTGAGAATGGGAGAGGATGTTTTCCCCAAACAGATTTTGATAGATTTTTTTTTTAAATGTGCCTATCATCCTCAAGTCAAGGGGGCAGACAGACTGGGAGATAAGTCCCTTACCAGAAACTGCAAAAAGGCCAATATTTTAAGATATTTCACTATACACATTTTTTAACCTTAAATTCTTCCATTCTGGTCTCTATGTTGGACACATAGTCTATTGATTTGCTATTCCCCTCCTACCTGCACACATCTTCATTCTGAAAATTACCCATAGTAATCAAAGTATTTTAAGGGCTGGCTTCTTAGGAGTAGCTGGGAGGAGGGCAATGGGGCGAGAAGAAGTTGCCTCTTTGTAGGACATAAACTAGGGTACCCAACTTCAAAATCCTTTTATACCATTTCTAAATGTTTGTTCTGCAAAACTTTTTTCCCTTTAGATGCAAGATGAAGAAAGTTTCCATGATCAAATAAGGCTTGAAGCCATCACGCAGTACATCCTCCTTCTTGGAGAGTCACAATATGCATTAGCACATTAAAATCTCCAAGAAGTTCTTAGGAGAGAAATTAGCTTAACTCTTTTTGATGCAGTGTTTATCAAACTGCCCTATCTTCAAAATGTGTTTTAGGGTTCACCATATACTAACTTCTCCAGAACCCAGTGATACATGTTGTGAAGTGCTGGTCTGAAGATTTCCAAAAACTTTAGACTTTTATCTTTCACAACTGTTGATCAAGTTTAAAGACAGAATAAAGCCCTTTCATAGATTCAATGTCTCAAGAACTATACCTCCCATGGACCCTTTCTCAGGAAGCTATTGGCGAATATGCATCACTAAAATGGAGGAGTAAACTTGAGAAAGAGGAAGACATGGCTACAGAAAGCAGAGGATTAAAGTCAGAAAAGAGAAAGTAGAACTCTTCAGGATAACAGAGAATTCTTACGGATATGGACCTCAGGATGACAGCCACATGTCAGTGTGAAAGGCAACCAGTCCAGACTGGAGCAGATCTGAAACATCCTGGAGAGATTTGTTCAGGAAGATGAAATTGCTAGAATCTTTGATGCAATGTCCAACATCTTAGAAGTAAAGTTGGAATATATACATACATATTTTTGAGACGGAATCTTGCTCTGTCGCTCAGGCTGGAGTGCAGCGGCGCGATCTTGGCTCACTGCAAGCTCCGCCTCCCATGTTCATGCCATTCTCCTGCCTCAGCCTCCCGAGTAGCTGGGACTACAGGTGCCCACCACCACACCAGTCTAATTTTTTGTATTTTTAGTAGAGATGGGGTTTCACCATGTTAGCCAGGATGGACTTGATCTTCTGACCTTGTGATCTGCCCGCCTCGGCCTCCCAATAAAGTTGGAATATCTTAAAAGTTAGACATTGAACTAAGTCACTAAAAAGTTATAAAGAAATACTCCAGAAAAAAAACAAAATGTAAAGAGAAAATATCGATCCAACCAAAACTAGGATATACGGTTGTCGTACGTAGGTACAGAGAGAGAGAGCTGCAATGATGGTTCCAATTCTTCACCTCTTTCTTTACCCACGCCTTTTGCCCTGTAACTTCACAGTTGCCATGTAACCCCACCATGGGTAGGATGGCATAACCTGCCTCTTGATCTTGAGATCAATCATGTCCCTTGCTTTGACCAATGAGATGTTAGCAGAGGCTTCAAATAAACTTTCCTTCTTGTGCCTCTTTCATTTTCATGGGAACGTATCATGGGTAACTTGGTACAAGATCAGTGGCCAGAGAGGCAGAACCAAATTACCCCTGTTGCCAAGTCACACCAGCTGCCTCCAGTCTAGAGTAGCCAATGCCAGTCAACTCCCAGATACATGAGAAAGCTTAGTCTAGGCCAGTAGAGTTGCTGGACATAAATCATCTAAACCCTGCAATTGAGAGGGAAATAGAAGATTTTAGTTTTATGCCGCTGATGTTTTGTGGTTGGTTGTTATGTAGAATTTTGTGGCAATAGATAAATAATACAGGGCAGATGGGGCTGGAAAGGGTGTGATAGTTGGAGGAGGTGAAGGGAAGACAGAGAGTTGAGAACCTTATCTTCTACAGTAAAAAGTCAACTGCTTAAAACTTTAACAAGGAGGAAGAGGTAGAGGAGAAGGAGAAGAAAGAGAGACAAAAATGAAGAGTAGAAAGAGCAGGAATGTGAGCAAATTATTTAAAAAAAGAAAACTGAAGTAATGGTCCTGGCAGAGAATAACGGAAATGAGGAAGAAGAGATGTCTAGCTTTCTTAGCAAGCCATAACTCTTTCATTTATATGGATATATAATGTTATCAAAAATTTCCATAACAATAGATTTTAAAAATAAGAACCAAAGTTAAAACCCCTAAAGAAAAATTGCTAACAAAGTCAAATGAATTAAAAAAAAAAGATCGAAAAACTAAGAATAAAAAATATTAGAGAAAAGATTAGACCTTGGGGAGCCATCCCTGAAGACGCATATCTGGTTAATAAAAATTTTTTTTTTTTGAGACAGTCTCACTCTGTGGTCCAGGCTGGAGTGCGGTGGTGCGATCTAGGCTCACTGTAAGCTCTGCCTCCAGGGTTCACGCCACTCTCCTGCCTCAGCCTCCTGAGTAGCTGGGACTACAGGCGCCCGCCACCACGCCCAGCTCATTTTTTTTTATTTTTAGTAGAGACAGGGTTTCATCGTGTTAACCAGGATGGTCTCGATCTCCTGACCTCGTGATCTGCCCACCTCGGCCTCCCAAAGTGCTGGGATTACAGGCGTGAGCCACCGCGCCCGGCCAATAAAATTTTTTTTTAAGTTTTTTTAAAGAGCAGAAGAACTGAGGTTATCAAACAAGTAATGTAAGTATGTTTCTCAGAGCTGAATGCCACAATAATCAAGGTTAGAAAGAGCCCTACATTTTTATTAAAGCCACACCTCCTACTTCATTATTTTAAAAGACTAAGGGTAAAAATTCAAAACCCTGAAAAGGAATAAAACACTTTCCCCCCAAGAATTAGAAACAAACTAAAATCAAACTGTTCATCAGTTTGATGAACACCAACAAGGGTCAGAAAATAATTATGGGATTACATAATTAAGTTAGAAAACAATTATGAGATATCTTCAAACTTTTTAAAGAAACATGATTTTCAACTAAGCCAAATCAGTGAGCAAATGTAAACAGTAAATGTAATCACATTCCAACATAGAGGACTCAGAAAGCTTATGTCCCACAAACCACGTCTTTAGGAATTTTACTTGAGGTTATTCTATAGGAAAAGGAGAGAAAATGCCAAGAAACGGAGAATGAGAAGTAGAATCCAGTGGAATCAATCCAAGAAAGCAGCGATAGGAAGTTCCAGACCACCTAGGAAACAAGCAGTTCAGATGATGAACAAGAACAGAGCCCCCTGGAGAAAGACCTGAGGGGGAAAAACATCACTGCAATGTGTGATTGGGTGAAGAGGGCAGAAAAAGAGATATAAGAAAGGAAAGTGGTACAAAGAAAAGTAAGATGCCATTTGAAACCCAGAAAAAAAGTAATACAAAAAGTAAGTGTTATTATAGTACCTGGTTTCAGAGTGAATAATGTTTGCATAGTTACAATAATGTAAAAACTGTTTTTCAACTTTTTTCTTTTTCTATAGATAAAATGCAAACAACTCAACTGTGTTTCCAGAATAGAATGTAAGTGAAATCAGCTCTAATTGTGTAAAGCTTTTTTTTTTTCTTTTGTTTCCTGAGACGGAGTCTCACTCTGTTGCCCAGGCTGGAGTGCAGTAGCACTATCTTGGCTCACTGCAACCTCTGCCTTCCAGGTTCAAGCAATTCTCCTGCCTCAGCCTTCCAAGTAGCTGGGATTACAGGTGTGTGCCACCACGCCCGGCTAATTTTTGTTGTATTTTTAGTAGAGACGGGGTTTCACCATGTTGGCCAGGCTGGTCTTGAACTCCTGACCTCGTGATCCTCCCGCCTCAGCCTCCCAAAGTGCTGGGATTACAAGCGTGATCCACCGCACCTGGTGGTAAAGCTTTTAAATAAAGGCGGCAGAAGCTGGGAGGCAGAGAAGGAAAGGAGAGTTGAGGGATACTATCTATAATTGATGGAACAATAAACAAATATGTAATATTGGATAAGTGTAAAGAATAGAGGCCAAAAAAAGCTAATGTTGAAATTGAAGGAAAGAGGATAAGAAGGTAAGGGTGGGAACGAAATTATGAATGAGATAAATCCTCACCTATCATAGTCCAAAGTCAAAATATAATGTCTACAATTGAAACAAATCTATATATTGCAGCATAGGCATATTATTTACAGCTACCAGTAGAAATAGCTTAAAGAGTTCAAAGTCATTGACTCTGAGTAAAAAAATTTAGCAGTATAAAAGATAAAACATAGTTTTTTACATTTATAAACCCCTCAAACATTTTAATTTTTTAATCATGTGCATCTATTACTCCATAAAGAAATTTATTTAAAATAAATTCCATTTAATTCAACAAATCATGACTACCCTCCTCTCTGTTTCTACTACTTATCTCTACAGTTCTGGAACTGGGGAGGGGAATATCCTTAATCCAAGTCCCTGACTACCCCCACCCTTTAACCCCATCTGAGGTCTGGTTAGGACTGAGGTTCCTAGAGGGAATCAGGAGAGAATTCTGCAGATAAAGTACTCATTCTACTAGTTTATGATAAGCCAAGATGGCATAAATGAAGAAGAAAATCACAGCAGGTGACCAAATGCATTGACATAAGACACCGTCACACTGTGCCAGGCAAATAAAAAACATGTTTTTAAACAGCAAAAGACTGAGCCACTTTAACATCTACTTTATGACACTCCTGACTGCTTAGTGGAACTTTATATTTAAAAATGCACCATATTCACCAAACCAGGGGTCACAGTAAAAGGAAAAACAAAAAATAAATAAAAGAAAAATACACCATAAACTCTGTAACTGATGTAAAAAGATGTCAGTGATACATTTTCAACATGGTTTTATTTTTAAATTTTCTTTTTAGTTTGTAAATGTGCCATGTGATCTTAAAATGAATGTGCAATCACCATGGAATACTATGCAGCCATAAAAAAGGATGAGTTCATGTCCTTTGTAGGGACATGGATGAAGCTGGAAACTGTCATTCTCAGCAAACTATCGCAAGGACAGAAAACCAAACACCGCATGTTCTCACTCATACGTGGGAACTGAACAATGAGAACACTTGGACACAGGGTGGGGAACATCACTCACTGGGGCCTGTCGTGGGGTGGAGGGAGGGAGGAGGGATAGTATTAGGAGATATACCTAATGTAAATGACGAGTTAACGGGTGCAGCACACCAACATGGCACATGTATATGTACATATGTAACAAACCTGCACGTTGTGCACAAGTACCCTAGAACTTAAAGTATAATTAAAAAAAAAAAAAGAAAAAAAATGAATGTGCAATCAGTGGTTCTTAGATGCAATTTCCCATAAATATCAATTAGGTCATCCTTATTAATCATGGTTTTCTCATCTTTTCTGTCATGATTGGGCCACCGAGATGATGTGAGACTGAGGGCTAGATTATCTCTGGTTCATCTTTACTCCTGAAGGGCAGTCACTGAAGGTCCCAACCCAACTCCAGGTGATTCATCAATGTTTCTACTGTTAGCAAGTCCTGGACTCCAATTCTTGTTCCTCTAGCTCGGCAAAGCTGTCTGAAGTCTGACTTACCTCTCATCTTCCAGCAACGCGTAGAATCAGCAGTGCTTCCAGGAGAAAACAGCCCTGCCTGGCGATCTCACTTCTGAATTTCTGTCTTCTCCATGGACCTTGGCCTGGTAATTCTTCACTGTCTCGTTAATTCTTCAATGACTTCATAAGGATTTTTTTTTTCATATTTGCCTTTCTTTTGTAGATGTTCACAGACAGAGAATTGATCCAAATAACCTCATCCGTCATTGCTGGAAGTAATAGCCCTTGATGAGCGATGATTTTTACTTGCTTTTTTACTGTGTTTCGTGTTGTCTAAATCTTTTACAATGACAATGTATTGCATTTTTATTTCTTTATAATTAGAAAAAAAGGCCCTGTTTCATTAACTAAGAATGCTTTAGTAAAAAACAGTCCACAAAATCCCTAAATTCTGGCATTCTGTTCTGTACCTATTCCGTGCTGTAGGTTTAGTCCACATTGAAAGCCCAGTCAGGCTTTCAATGTGATTAGCTGTTGCATGTGTGATGGAAGGGCCGTTGTAGTAAAACTATAGCCTTTTATAACTTTTATATAAAAAATTGCTTAATTGGGAAAGAAAGATTTTAGTTCTAATAATTTTCCATTTGTAACCTTGTAGAGTCCACTTTCTCTTGAAACCTCAGTCGTCTTTCTTTATTCTTTCTTTCTTTTTCTTTTCCTTTCTTTCTTTCTTTTTCTTTCTCTCTCTTTTCTTTCTCTCTTTTCCCTTTCTTTCTTTCTTTTTTTCTTTCTTTCCTTTCTTTCTTTCTGTCTCTCTCCCTCCCTTCTTTCTTTCTTTTGTTTCTTTCTCCTTCTTTCTTTTTTTCTTTCTTTCTTTCTCCTTCCTTCCTTCCCTCCCTCCCTCCCTCCCTCCCTCTTTCTTTCTTTCTTTCTTTCCTTCTTTCTTTCTTTCTCTCTCTCTCTCTCTCTTTCTTTCTTTCTTTTTCTCTCTCTCTCTCTTTCTTTCTTTCTTTCATTTGTTTTTTGAGACAGGGTTTTGCTCTGTTGCCCAAGCTGGAGTGCAGTGGTGTGAGCCTGGGCTCAAGTGATACTTCCACCTCAATCTCCCAAGTAGCTGGGACTATAGGCATTTGCCACCATGCCCAGCTACATTTTGTAATTTTTATAGAGGTGAGGTCTCACTGTGTCGCCAAGGATGGTCTCGAACTTCTAGGCTCAAGTGATCTGCCCTCCTTAGTCTCCCAAAGTGCTGGGATTACAGACATGAGCCACCTGCCCTGCCTCTTTTCTTTTCATGCTAAGAAAGGATATTCATTATGAGGCCACGGAAAAGATAGTAGTTGGGGACACCCTCCAATTCTCTGTCACCTGGACACTGCATACACATCAAATTCCAGGCCAAGGACGGCCTCATCATGCAGCCTTCCCTCTGCCTATGTTCAACACTAATTTCTTTTCTCTCTAAAATAGACTCATAACATGATCCATGCCTCACTCACTTAGTTGTTTTAGAGATCAAATGAGGAGCCTTGGCAAAGCAATTTATAAACTTTAAAGCATCACACAGCTAGAAGTTACATATTTAACCTTTAAAGATCAGCATGCCCATTAATTTTGTCTTCCTAACTCTTTGACAAAAACCATATTTTTAGCTTCTTTTGTATTTCCCCCAAAGATTTTATTTAAGTGCTGAGCACATAGTAGGAACTTAACATAATTGGTTGAATGGCTGAAAGGAAAAACAAAACTTCAGTATTTGCAGTGAAATCTGATTACTTTCTCTTCCGCCAAGTTCCTATTGAAAGTAAACTGATAAATACCAGGCTAGATCAAAGTCTTTTAAATTATTACAGTAAAGGTCTGGCTAGGCTACCAGTTTAAGATGGCAAACTAAGTACATATCTCTGCTTCTCATCTCTCTTAAAACCTAATAGTAATGCAGTTATTTCTTTTTGAATCACAAGCACATAATGGAGAAGGAAACAGGATAAGGAACATCGGTAGGGGAAAGAGTTGAACCCATTTCTAAACAATGGAAAGTAAATGGAACCTGAAGTACATACTTCAAAATGTTAACATGTGTTAAAACTGGGTGGTGGGTACCCGGTTGTCCTAATAATTTTTGTCTATTTAAATCATTTCATAATCATACAAAATTAAAATTAGATTAAAAGCAGATGGAGGTGTATTGACGGATGAAACAGAGCAGATGATTCCACGCCCACAAAACAGAGGAGGCTGCAGCTGAGCAGCTAGCCAGGGTGGACGGTAGAACCAGAAGGCTCTGGAAGACACAAAAGAGGGAAGAAGTGAGGAATGGGCCTCGATAAGGGTATTAATTAAAGGCCTATGCACCACTTTCTCTATGTCCTTGAAAAATAGCAAACACTCAAGCATTTTCTTCCAAGCTAAAAATATCAAGATTTTTTTCTAAAAATTAAGCTAGTCCCTGGGGAAGATAAGGACAGTTAAAGCAAATATTGGCCATCCAGAGTATAACTTTTTCTAACATCTGCAAAACCCCATATTCTCACCCACTTATACTAAGTTGCAGCCTGATTATATAGTAGGCTCATCATGCTCACAAAACTCTCAGGCAGACCTCTTCGTCCCCAGTTCTTATATAGGATCAGACACAAAGATCTACCAGGCAATTGGGGAACACACAGTATGACAGCGAATAATAGACACATCAACAGAAAACTGACTCAGAAGTAAATAATGATAATTTTTTTAAAATAGAAGAAAGCTTAAAAATGAAACAAAATCTTATAATGAATACAATTAGAGAAATTGAGGCCGGATTGCATTCTTCAAACAAAAATAGAATACTATGCCGGGCGCAGTGGCTCACGCCTGTAATCCAAGCACTTTGGGAGGCCGAGACGTGTGGATCACCTGAGGTCAGGAGTTTGAGACCAGCCTGACTAACATGGAGAAACCACGTCTCTACTAAAAATACAAAATTAGCCAGGCATTGGGGCTGGGCGCGGTGGCTCACGCCTGTAATCCCAGCACTTTGGGAGGCCAAGATGGGCAGATGATCTGAGGTCAGGAGTTTCAGACCAGCCTCAACATGGAGAAACCCCGTCTCTACTAAAAATTCAAAATTAGCCAGGCGTGGTGGTGCATGCCTATAATCCCAGCTACTTGGGAGGCTAAGGCGGGAGAATTGCTTGAACCTGGGAGGCGGAGTTTGCGGTGAGCCGAGATTGCACCATTGCACTCCAGCCTGGGCAACAAGAGCAAAACCCTGTCTCAAAAAATAAATAAATAAATAAATTAATTAATTAATTAATTAATTTAAAAAAAATTAGCCAGGTGTGGTGGCACATGCCTGTAATCTCAGCTACTTGGGAGGCTGAAGCAGGAGAATTGCTTGAACCCAGGAGGCGGAGGTTGCAGTGAGCCGAGATTGGACCACGGCACTCCAACCTGGGCAACAAGAGCTAAAAAAAAAAAAAAAAAAAAAAAGAATACTATAAGAATGAAGGAATCAGAGAAAAAGAAAGAGTTTTGCAAAGCACAAATACGAAAGTGAATGTTTTAAAATTCGATAGGGGATATTTGCACGTATTTGAGGAAGCCTCAAAATATAGAGAGAAAAAGAGAAGAAAGCAAGAAAAGAAAAAGAAAAAAAGAAAAGAGTCAAAGAAGATGAATTTAAGAGGTCCAGCACCCAGAAGAAAGAGAACAGAAAACTGATATGAAGAAGTTATCAAAGAATTATTATATTAAAACAAAATCCTGCAAAGCTGAACAAGAAAACTGAGTCTTCAAACAGAAAGGGTTTACAGAAGTCTGGGCTGAGCCTGCTGTGGCTGAAACGCCCTGAACTCAGGGAGGTCATTCTGATACCAAGTTTGAATTACTGAGATTTTACCTGGTGAACATGAAGCATTTCGGCACTTCTCTCCCATCTTCTGACCTGAGAGATTTTTCTTTCAGCAGAATAAATCACAGCCCTAATTGTCTGGCCTCACACTAGCCTGCAGCGGGAAAGCAAACCTGCTTATTTTCTTTCATGAACTAAGCCAGTCTCGTTAAAACCTAATGATGAGAAATCCTTTTACATGAGCACCAAATTGCCAAGCGAAGGCTGAAGTTCCGGAGGTGTGGAATCGTGTTGGAGGTGATGCTAGCAAAACGGAAGGAAGAAACCAGAGAAAATGCATTTCTGCTGTCTGCTGTGAATTCCTGTGAGGCAGACCAAAGCCAAAAGACAGGAGGAAGTGGAACTCCATCTTCCTTTTTCTTCCAAAAAAAGAAAATATAACCCTAGATCAGCCGGAATGTTCACCTCAAGAACCACTTCACCCAAATCTAGCATTTTCCCCCAAATTGCAGAGGCTTATAGTTTCACTCATAAAGTGTCAAACTAATCTCCATATCAGTGGGGACCATAATTAAAACCAGAATCCAAACTGTGTTTAAGCTGTGATGAAAATATTTCCCGCTATACAGGATTCTTGAAACTAATAATATTTCCGGAAACCAAATATGTGCGTGAAGATGAATGTATTGTACAAGGATATCATTGCCTCATTACTTACAATGAAGAAAAACTGGAGGCCTCCCAAGCGTTCAGCAATATGGAAATGGTTAAACAAATTATGGTATGTTTATATCATATATTATAGTCATTTAAAATTATTGATCCTGAGGAATGTTTCATGGCATGCAAAAATGTTCATAGCGTAATAATAAATGGAGAAAGCAGTATAAAAATATACACAGCACCATTCCCATTTGGTAAGAAATGCAATAAATGTATACGTGTGTGTAAGGGTGTCTGCCTATGTGTATATGCTTATAGATGACTATTAGAAAATACTCTTAAAATGTTAACCATTATTATGTCTCGGTCCTGGGATTGTAGGTACCGTTTATTAATTTATCTATCTATCTATGTGTGTATTTCCTAATTTTCTGCCATGAATATGTATTATTAGATTTTTTTTTTTTAAACAGAGTTTTGCTTTTGTTGCCCAGGCTGGAGTGCAATGGAGTGATCTCAGCTCACTGCAACCTCCGCCTCCCCGGTTCAAGCGATTCTCCTGCCTCAGCCTCCCGAGTAGCTGGGATTACAGGTGTGCATCACCATGCCCAGCTAATTTTTTTATTTTTATGAGAGACGGGGTTTCTCCATGTTGGTCAGGCTAGTCTCCAACTCCTGACCTTAGGTGATCTGCCCACTTTGGCCTCCCAAAGTGCTGGGATTACAGGCATGAGCCACTGCGCCCGGCTCGTATTATTAGATTTTTATGGTTAGAGAAAGAAACATAAAAGATATAAAAAGCCTGCCCTGTCAAGGATCAGACTTTCTTTTCAACATCCAGCACTAAAAATAACAGGTCTCCATTTGAAGGTCAAGTTCCTCTCAAATACTCTCCTCATGCTCCCTCTCTGCTCCTCACTGACGGGTAAACCTAAATGAAGAACCTGCAGAAGGACCAACTAGGGCTCCCCCGCCAGGTGCTGATGGCTGTCACAATGGTGCTACGGCTATCTGTGCCTCAGCCGTAGCTCATCTTAATGGCACAGAGGGCGAACAGGAGCTCTATACCAATTTCACCCGCATTGTAAGTTTCACACGATGGGCACCTGTCCACTCACTTACCTGGATGGCCAAGATGTCATATTCATGTTCTCCTCTCATGGAACCCACCTGGCACCACCTGGCTAGCATTACCTGAGTGTAACAAAGGATCCTGAGAGAAATGACAGTGCTGAAGGGGCTTGGCAGTGAGACAAGTTTCACTTACATCCTTGGGAAGGAAGGAGCTTGCCCTGGATTTTCCAAGGCCCATGATCCTCAGAAGTGCTGACTTAGATTCTGCTCACCTCAAAAGCTCTTTTGAACCTTCCTAGCTGCACCCCAGAATCACATGCCAAAGACTGGCAAACACCCGTACCCAAGGAACAATCTCCTGGCCACCCACATTGGCTTGACTTGTCATTTTGACTGATTCCAACTGGCTACTTGGAAAGAAGGCAGGGGCTGTCCCATAGCTGAGTTGTGCCCACTGCCCACACCTCATTCATTTTAGTTGCTGTGAAAGAGGATTTGATACTGGAGGCTGACAGCTGCCTTCATGGTAACAGAGAATACAGATTCAAACACCACTGGAACTGATGCATTACCTGAGAGTGATAATGTGCATATCAACTGCATGACTGGAGTTGAGTCATGACATCAACTGCATGACTGGAACAATGTGCACATCAACTGCATGACTGGAACAAAGTCTCAGCATGCGCTGGATGTGAAAGGGCTGTTTCACTTCTCCATTGATGCCCTTGTCTGATGCAGTAGTGAGAATGTGTTGGCTGCATCTGCCTAGGTCCAAGGTTAATGTGTTATGGCCCATACATGCCTTTCCACCTACCGCTTCCTACACTCATGTGCTCATTTATTCATCAGGCATTCAAGGAGCACCACATTTGTGTCAAATACATTTCACTTAGCCATATGGTTGCTATTTAAGCAACAAACCAAGATGTCACTCTCTTTCTGCTTATGCAATGCCCTTGCCTCAGAGGTTATCCTCCTATCTGCAAATCTAAGTCCTACCCTTCCTCAGGATGCATCTCCTACCTGCACCTCCTCCAACAAGCTTGCATTCCCGCACAGCTTCAGCCTTCGTCTGGACTTCCTTCTTCTGGCTGCCATTCCAATGACAGCAATAAAGGGTCTGCCTCCTGAGATCTGCAGGCAGGGAGACCCAATTTTCAGCCTTTGAACAAATATTCATTAGCTATGGGACACCAAGCAAGTTACATAACTTTTCTAAACCCGAATTGCCTCATCTCTCAGGTAGGGATAATAAGAGTCCCATTTTTGACAACATGGATGAAACTGGAGGACATTATGTTAAGTGAAATAAGCCAGACACAGAATGAAAAATATGACATGATCTCACTCATATGTGGAATCTAGAAGAGTCAAACTCATAGAAGCAAAGAGGTGTGGGAAAGGGGTTGGTCAAAGGGTACAAAGTCTCGATTATGCAGGATGAATATGTTCTGTAGATCTAAAGTATAGCAGATTGACTATAGTTAACAATATCGTATTATGTATTTGAAATTTGTGAAAATCGTAGATCTTAAAAGTTCTCATCACAATTAAAAATGGTAACTGTGAGGTGATGAACATGTTAACTGCCTTGACTGTGGTGATCATTTCACAATGTATATATATATATCAAAACATCAAGTTGTATACCTTACATATGTACAATTTCTATTTGTCAACTACACCTCAATAAAGTTGATAAAAAAGTTCTTCTTCATGATGTTAACATTATCAAACAAATAATTCATTCAAAACACCCAGCGTGACTCCTGGCACATAATCAATAGTCAATAAATGCTAGTTAATAGCATTTATTATGCTATTAATAATGACAACAACTTAAATAGGAAAAAATCTGGAAGTCAATCTGTAAACTCACCCCTTAGCAGATAAGGTTAAGGTCACTCTCTTATTTTCAGAGCCAGAGCTAAAACTCAAGTCTCCTGACACCCAGTTTAGAGTTCTAGGGTTGTTTATAATACTTATCTGCTTAGCATATATGGTGTAATTTAGGTTTTTGTGTGTTTCCTGAAGCACGAGATTCTCCAAATACATGGTTTTCAGTAGATGTGTATTAATAATAATAACCTATAAAGAAATGAGTTTATTTTCTGACACATATTTCAACAGCCAAGTTTACATAAATCTGTAGAGGAAGCAATTCTGGCTTCAGCACAGGGTGAAGAACATCTCTTCCCAAGCTTGACTGTATGTTGTGCTGGGAAACTATTAAGGGCTGCATTTGTTGGATCCTTCCTATACTTACTTGTTTTCTTTCTTTTTTGTTTTTGAGACAAAGTCTGTCTTTGTCACCCAGGCTGGAGTGCAATGGCATCATCTCAGCTCACTGCAACCTCTGCCTCCCAGGTTCAAGCAATTCTCCTGCCTCAGCCTCCCAAGAAGCTGGGTCTACAGGTGCGTGCCACCATGCCTGGCTAACTGTTTTGTATTTTTAATAGAGACACAGTTTCACTATGTTGGCCAGGCTGGTCTCGATCTCCTGACCTCTTGATCCACCTGCCTTGGCCTCCCAAAGTGCTGGGATTACAGGCATGAGCCACCGTGCCTGGCCTACTTATTTTCTTCCTTAGGGCTATTCACCCAGCCCTCACTATTCCAGGATCAGTATCACCATATCAGCATTCCCTACCCGCAGTCAACATCACTGGATTAAAAGAGTAAAGGACTTGCCCAAAGGCAAATGGCATCACCTTGCAGGGTACACTGAGTGGAACATCTTGCCAGGGACATCCTAAGAGCTTACCACAGCTGCCAAAGACTAAGAGTCAGGAAAATCATCTTAGTAGTTTTAAAAATATAAAATAGATCATCAGACTACATTTGTACTTGTGGATTTCTTTTTTAAATAATTTTTTATTTCTGTTCACCTGCAGAATGCCACATGAAAAAGAAAATCCCACAGTTTAAAAAGGAACATCTTTTATATTTAGCATGTATATATACATATACCTAATATATTACATAGATTATATGTGATACACATAATAGTATATATGTATTCCTTCACTCATGTGCTCATTCATTCATTAAGCATTCAAGGAGCACCATGTTTGTGTCAAACACACTTCACTGAGCCACAGTTACTGTTTAAATAACAAACTGAGATGTCACTCTCTTTCTGCTTATGCAATGCCCTTGCCTCAGAGGTTCTAATGGATCTAATGTAGTTCTTCCAAATTCCTCTAGCAGAAGCCTGGGAAAGGCATGGTTCCAGCCTGGAGCAGATACAGAAAGTATTATACTCTGTTCCTCTGTGATCCAGTTTCTGATCCACAAGCTCTGGTTACATTTTTTTTTTTTAGATACAGGTTCTCTCTTGGACACCCAGGCTGGAGTGAAGTGGCACCATCAGAGCTCACTGCAGCATTCTTGTAGGGATCATACAACACGTATAATATTATATGTTATATAATATATCTACCATAAGTTATATTATATGTTATATAATATATCTAATATAAGATATATTATATGTTATGTACTATATAATATATGTAATGTGTGTAATGTTATATGTTATATAATACATGTAATATGTATGTGGATATAAATGTATGTAGTATATATAATATATAATATGTAACATGTATATGATATATATGTTATCTGTATGTGTTATTATATATGTACATGTGTTATATATGTAACATGTATATTTATAGAATGTATATAGTATATATTATATGGTATATTATAACATGTATGTTATATATTATAATATAAATGTATAAATATATAATATAAATCATCAATATATAATTATAATATATAATACATAGTACTATATAATATATAACAATATATTATATATTATACTTATGTATAATAATATGTGTATATTATATAACATATACTGTATACACTTGCATATACAGATTACATATATGACATATATGCATAGACATATATAACATAAAATATATACCCCATATGTTATAATACATATTATATAATATATACATATACATATTACATGTGTTATACATATAATATTGCAACATATGTATGATATATGCTATATGCATATAACATAAATATATACATATGTTATATATGCTAAATATATCATATTTATATAACATATAATATAATATATAATGAGTATGTTATATAACATATACTAAATATATTGCATGTATTATATCTCTTAGAGGTTCTAGAGAGTGAGAAAAGAGAAAGGACAGAAGATATTGTAATAATGAGATTTTTTTGACATCCAAGAGATTTCAAAATAACATTAAGAGAAAACACAAAATTGAATGAACTGCATAAATATTAAATATACACAGGTAGATAAAGACTAAAAGTGAAAAAATGTTTATCTGCTATCTGCTGTGCTCACCGTTACTGTCTCCAGTGGTGGGGATTATGGATGATTTTTATATTTTCTAATTAAAATGTTATTGACCAAATATAAGTGGAGTCTAAACTACTTAAAAGAAAGTGGCAAGGGGACTTCTATAATGTGGTAAGTGCGAATTGTAGCAAGTTAAAGACAAGAAGTTTGAAGGAAAAGTCAGAATGTAATACAGTCAAGACAACAGTATACAGATCAGAATTCCTCTTGCCCCGCTTTCCCGACTAAGGTGGAAGGATGTTCACTTGTTGAAGCAACATGGGGAGAAGAAAAGAGAAAACTTGTAGAAAGAGAGATGAGCAACTTGAGGTTGAAAATGGGTTTGTCCTAAGGGCTCAGATGGAAAGGCTGGGTTTAGAAAACGTAAGCAATTTCTGTGATCCCTGCAAAAAGAGAAGGCAGTTGTAGGAAATGGAGATTTACTGGGGTAAAGGTGGACATAAATGAAGGATCCAGTGCCCAAACCCCTGCCTTTTACATAAAGTAAAAAGCAAGGACTCTAAAGGTATGAGAAGAGTGACTTCAGAGAACTTGTTACAGGGCTTTCAAAAGGAGCCAAGAGGGCTGGGCACAGTGGCTCACGCCTGTAATTCCAGCACTTCGGGAGGCCGAGGCAGGTGGATCACAAGGTCAGGAGATGGAGACCATCCTGGCCAACACGGTAAAACCCCATCTCTACTAACAATACAAAAATTAGCCAGGCGTGGTGGTGCGCTCCTGTAGTCCCAGCTACTCGGGAGGCTAAGGCAGGAGAATCCCTTGAACCAAGGAGGCAGAGACTACAGAGAGCTGAGATCGTGCCACTGCACTCTAGCCTGGTGACAGAGTGAGACTCGGTCTCAAAAAAAAAAAAAAACACAAAAAAACCCACAAAAACACAGAGCCAAGAAAAATGGACTTGGTCAAGTTGAAAGAGTTGAAGGATTAGTTTCATCCATGACCAGAACCCATATATGCAGCCAGGTCTAATGTAGTTCTTCAGAATTCCTCTAGCAGAAGCCTGTGGAAGGCATGGTCCCAGCCTGGGACAGATACAGAGGGTATTATATTCTGTCCCTCTATGATCCAGTCTCTGATCCACAAGCTCTGGTTACATTTTTTTTTTAAGATACAGGGTCCCTCTTATCACCAAAGCTAGAGCGCAGTGGCATGATCAGAGCTCACTGTAGCCTCAAACTCTTGGGCTCAAGCAATCCTCCCACCTCAGCCTCCCAAGTAGCTAGGACTACAAACACACAGCACCATGCACAACTATTTTATTTTATTTTTTGTAGATATGTCGTCTTGCTATGTTGCCCAGGCTGGTGCAAGCTCTGGTTTCTAAGCGGACTTTGAGGTCTTCTCTTAGGAATCATATCTTCTCTGAACTTCCTCATTTTGGCCTTTTCTTCATCCCTTCCACCTTGCTGTCTTATCCTTTATTCTGGAGTAATATAGGTATGTGTGGCAGGAGGAGACACTCTGTCTCTCCCCACCTTTAGCCTTGGAAACTTCTGTTTCCAGAATAACAATGTATCTGTTCCAGAATAACAATGTATCTCGATGATGCTTCAAGAAGAGATCAATATCAGCAAGAGAAATTCATTTGCCTATGGGTGCTACAGAGTAAATAACAGGGAACGTGGAATAAAACGGGACTTCTGAAAACATTCGAGGTTCAGCAGCTTAGAAAAGAGAGACAAGAGCAGAAAACAAAAAGAGGAAGTGAGGGGGAGGGAAAGGGCTCCACCAGGGCCCCTGTGGGCCAGCCTGGGCATAGACTGAAAGGAACAATAAAGAAATATCAAACCACCTGGACCCTGAGCATTTTCACAGAAGTAAATATCACATTTTTTGGAAACTATAAAGCACCTTTCTTCTCATATCATTTCATATGCCAGACTTTTAAATTTTAACATAAATTCAATTGATGCTTGCAAATGACTGTGTACCTCCCAGCTTTTATCTGGAGGTGGTGGGCATCACTCCTGGGGGAGAGAAACATTTTAATGGCATGGTTGAGTTCTGTCTGCAGTTCAGCGCAAGCATCGTTCAGTTCCTCCTGGGTATTGGTCCCTGGGGATGTTCACGCCATTTCTTCTCTCCCTGCTCAGCTCCACACTTGTTTTGAAATGTGCCTCAGCTGCCAACACCCTGCCCCCTAACAGAGCAAACTCAAACACACTAGAAACACACAGGAACTAACACAGGAAACCAAGCTCAGAGCACACGTGGTACAGGAAGGTGTGGGATGCCCCGGTGCTTTCTCGAGCACAAAATCAAACCTCAGTGTCACTTAGCAAGAAAAAAGGCATGATGATCACAAAACACCATGGGCCCTCCATGCATGTACCATTTTCAAAGGGAAACTTGGTCCGGAGACTATGGGTCTCAATATATCCAGCTAGGAACCTTAACAGTTTGGCACAATGGACAATTTTTTTCTGCAGAGAACCAGAAACTGAGAAACTTAGGCTACCTTATATGCCAGGGAGCCTCTCGCAGAACCAATAGAAACACTGAATTTCAAGAAAGATCTGATTCAAGCCCAAACCCCTTGGTTAAAAATAGCCTAGAAATCCTGGCATAGCTAAAGCCATCTCACAATCTGACTTTCCGTGAAAGTCAAAACCTGCTCATTGGCAGGGAGACTATTTCACCAAGAAACAGCCCCAGGGAGCAGAACCAAGACCTGGAAGCTGAAAAATATAAGAGAAGAAATTTTAAGAAGAACCATTTAATAATTAGAACTGGCCTAAAATTGTGCTATGTGAAGAGGATAAGCTTCCTGCCCCCAGAAGTGATGGAAGCAGAGGCTGGAGGTTAGAGACAATTCTTCTGAGCAAGGTGTGGATGGAGACAAAGTGGGTCTGGAAGATTTACAAGATCACCTCTTTACAGTGCCCCCCATCCCTTTCATTTCTCATCCTAAATTTGGGGCAGTGGAGCATAGAAAAGGGAGATTTAGAGTCAGGTAAATATGACTTTAAATCCCAATCTGGTCCTTGACTGAGCGTGTAAACTTACGCACTTCATCTCTTCTCTTCCAGATTTCCTTATGTGAACGGTGGGATAATCCCCCTACACTGCAGGGTGTCATGATGAATAGATAAACCTTGCATGAGTGAACACTCCGGAAATATAATGGTAACTATTGTCATGAGGAAAACGAGGCCCACATATGAGGACTTAACGCTGGACAGGACCCTGGAAATGATCCAGTTGGTCGTCTTCACTTTACAGTTCAGGAACTAAAACCTAAGGAGTATACATCATCTTCCCAAAATCTGACACTAAGTTAGTGGTGGAGTCAATATTATTAGCCAGTTCTGTTTCTACCTCCAAATACCATGTCTTCATTCTACCACTTAGCTTAGTTTCTGCCAGGAAACCATTCCAACAAGACCACTTCTCAAGCTCTGGTTATGACTTTTATCGAGGGCCACTCTGTATACAGCTCAATGTGCCAGACACAAGGGAGACAATGATGAAAGGTGAGAGTCATACTCAGGAGGAGCTCATGATCCATTTACCTGGGAACCAAACATGGTCATTTCAGCCCCTAAAGATGGAGAAATGGCATACGGGAAAGAGAGCCTGAACCCCACAATCTCCACAGAGATTATCGCAGAGGATGCTGAAGTGGGCAGCCGTCTGGGACTTAGGTGGTGTTAACTTGAAGCCTGGACATTGCTTTTGCTTCTAGCCCAGGGTCTCATGAGACATGCTTACAACGCCAGCTGCAGCCCTGGAACATCCTAATTGACAGAATCCTCCTACATTCCAGGAGGTATCCATAGGACGACAGCATTAGTTGTAAAATTGGGCATGCAGGCATGTGTACATCTGGTTTTGATGCTGTTGTTGTTATTTTTTCAACCAACGTTCTGCCTTGCCTGCTCTTTTTGGGTCCCAGCATAGGGTACCAAAGCTGCATTCCTTCATGTCATCCACTTGCATCATTTCCATGATCCTTCAACTTCCTGTCCCCAAAAAGGAACTTGCTCCACCAACCAAATGTTAAGTAGGCATCATAATCAGAGCATTGGGAGGGTGCACTTAGCCACTCATCCATATCGAGGGAGTGTCGTCATCCTTGGATCTATTTTTGTACAGATGATGGCGCTTGGCCAAGACATTTTTATTCAGTGTGCTTCAGTTTCCTCATTTGTAAGCAAGGAGAATAAGACTAAGTCATAAGTTGTGAAAAAATGCACCAAAGAGTCCCAGCATTCCACACGGTGCTTCGGATACCTGCTCAGAGGCTGGAAGCTACCAGAAATGGGGTTCTGTGTACCCAATTCTCCTGTTTCCACCTCATCAATCTCACTTCTGCTTTCATCTTTTAAATATTGGTTTTCTATATAGGATTCTAACTGAAGAAAGTGTTCCAGTGCTTTAAAAAGTTTCAAAACCTCTAAACCCAGTGTTCCCTAAGGACTCTTCAATCTGAAATCTCTGACTTTGATATTCCATGCTTCACAGAGGACATGAACTCATGCTGGCGGCCACCCTGATCTAAGCCCAGCATAAGAAGGCTTTTTACTTGTGAAGTCAAAGTTAAAAGATTGATTTGTGTGTGTGTGTGTGTGTGTGTGTGTGACAAGACTTGAAGTGAATCAAAGCTTTCAAATGTTAGCATTCTTGTTACCAGATTGTAATGGTTGCCTCCCCTTTTTATTTTTATTTTTATTTTATTTTTTATTTTTTGAGACGGAGTCTCGCTCTGTCGCCCAGGCTGGAGTGCAGTGGCGCAATCTCGGCTCACTGCAAGCTCCGCCTCCCAGGTTCACGCCATTCTCCTGCCTCAGCCTCCTGAGTAGCTGGGACTACAGGCGCCCACCACCACGCCCGGCTAATTTTTTGTAATTTTAGCAGAGACGGGGTTTCACCGTGTTAGCCAGAATGGTCTCAGTCTCCTGACCTCATGATCCTGCCTCGGCCTCCCAAAGAGCTGGGATTACAGGCATGAGCCACTGCGCCCGGGCGCCTCCCCTTTTTAAAGGAAAGAGTGGAGAGAGTTCTTCAAATCAAAAACTTTTATTTACCCAACAGTAACAATGCCACCTTTTATAGAGTTACCAGCAGAATGCCTTATAGGAAATCCTTTTATCTGATTCTGCCACCTGATAGCACCTTCTTTGATCTTTCAGAGTTCTCCCATTTTATTTTCCATATCCATTTTTGGTCCTCATTTACTTCAAGAGTATAAACTTGCAACACTTCATTGTTTCCATTCAGAGAGACAGATTTCAAATGGAAAGTATTGCATCTGATTTCAGATAGTGTGTGTGTTTGGCTGTTCTTTATGAAAAGAGCCTAAGGCCAGGCACGGTGGCTTACACCAGTAATCCCAGCACTTTGGGAGGCTGAGGCAGGCAGATCATTTGAGGTCATGAGTTTTGAGACCAACCTTGCCAACACAGTGAAACCCCATCTCTACTAAAATAGAAAAATTAGCCAGGCATGGTGGTGCAGGCCTGTAGTCCCAGCTACTGAGGAGGCTGAGGCAGTAGAATCGCTTGAACTGGGGAGGCAGAGGTTGCCAGTGAGCTGAGATCATGCCATTGCACTCCAACCTGGGTGACAGAGCAAGACTCCATCTCAAAAAAAGAGCTTAAAATTCCTCTAAAACTCTTACAAGTCATTCCTCCTCCTTATTTGGAATGTGATTTGAACAAGGTCTTGTTGGATTTTTTATTTCCCCTTAGCTTAGGGAAAATGACAATACAGTCATGTGCAAAATGTTAGTGGAAAAGGAAGAAATGATGGAGTTTTGGGAGGTGGAAAGCATTGGCAGAGGTAATGCAAATGATGAGAAAGGAAATACAAATAATGAGATAGGGAATGCAAATGATGAGACAGGAAATGCAAAGGATGAGACAGGAAATGCAAAGGATGAGACAGGAAATGCAAAGGATGAGACAGGAAATGCAAAGGATGAGACAGGAAATGCAAATGATGAGACAGGAAAGGTAAATGATGAGACAGGAAAATTCAAATAGAGCTTTGAAAACCGGGACAATGTCCTATTCATCTTTTCTATTTGTGTCCCATAAGATACTTAGAAAACAGTCTCAGTGCTACTGAACATCATACTTGTAAAGCAAAGATTTGTTAAACTTTCTCCTGCATAATCCTCTACTTATCTACTTCATCCCTATAACTAATAGGAGGTATAGACATCTCCCAAGGATAACAAACCAATACAAAATTTAACTGCATAAATTTGAAGGAAGCTCTTGATTTTTTGTATGTGTGTGTGGTGTAAACACTTGCCATCACACCTATGATTCCCTCCTCTTTCTCTCCTGAAAACTCAGTATTCTCTCTCATTTGGAATTGATACTTACTCAAGTACTCAAAAACTGTCTCTTTATAGAGATAAATTGACCTGAGTTTGAATCCTACCTATTTCTTAGCTTTTGAATATGAGTATATTGCAGAGATTATACCTACAAAGACATAAATTGTTTAATTGGTTATTTAGATTATAAGTTGGTGGGGGTGAGGGGTTTGCAAGATTTATATTTTTAAAAGTACACTAGCTATAGTGTGAACAAGTTGGAAGGAAGTCAAAGACGCAGGATGAAGTTAGGAATTTATTGCAGTGGTCCAGGTAAGAAATTATGATAGTTTGGATTAGCGAGGTGGCAGTGATGAAAGAATAAGATGGATGGGATTGGGGTATATTTAGGAAGTGAAAAATAATGTGATTTGATGATGAATCACACATGAAAAATGAAGAAGGTGGTATCAAGGCTGACTTTCTGATTTCAGTCTTGTGCAATTAACTGTATGCATAATGTTGTCATTCTCTAAGATCTTTAGAGTGGACTGAGTTTAGAGGAAAGGGGAGAAGATAGAAGATCAGGAGTTTAGAGGAAACAGAAGAAGATCAGGAGTTTTGTCACAGTTGGGGGAGGGTCCTACTGACATCTAATGGGTAGAAGTCAGGGATGATGCTTAACACCCTACATTGCACAGGACAGCCTCCACAGCAGAGAATTACATGGACTCAAATGTCGATAGTGCTGGTCGGCATGGTGGTTCATGCCTGTAATCCCAGCACTTTGGGAGGCTGAGGCGGGCAGATCATGAGTTCACGGATTCAAGACCAGCCTGACCAACATAGTGAAACCCCATCTCTACTAAAAATACAAAAATTACCTGGGCATGGTGGCGCGTGCCTGTAATCCCAGCTACTCAGGAGGCTGATACAGCAGAATGGCTTGAACCCCGGGAGGTGGAGATTGCAGTGAGCTGAGATCGTGCTACCGCACTCCAGCCTGAGTGACAGAGTGAGACTCCGTCACAAAAAAAAAAAAAAAGGCAATAGTGCCACGATTGGAAAACCTTTCCACAAAGGAATACAAAGCACTGGAATTAGTGACTATTAATGCCGTAGAATTTTTATAATATCTCTCCATTTATTTTTATTTTCTTTTATTTATTTGTTTTTGATTGCCAAAGTTATATGTATTTATTATATACAACATGTTGCTTAGAAACTTGTACATACTGTGGAATGGCTACATTGAGCTGAGTAACATATGCATTACCTCACATACTAATCATTTTTGTTGTGAGAACACTTAAAATCTACTCTTTTGGCAATTTTCAAGAATGCAATACATTGTTATTAACTATAGTTCCCATGTTAAACAATAGCTCTCTTTAACTTATTCCTCCTGAAATGTTGTGTCCTTTGACCAACATCTTCCCAATCCTCCAACCCCTTAAGACCCTGGTAACCACCATTCTACTTCCTGTTTCTGAGTTCTTTTTTACAATCCACGTGAAAGTGAGATCATGTAGTATTTTTCTTTCCATGTCTGCTTTATTTCATTTTCCATAATGTCCTCTAGTTTCATCCATGTTGTCCCAAATGACAGGATTTCCTCCCTTTTTTTTTTAAAGCTGAATATAATTTGTTTAATGTTTACAATTTGAAGCAATTGATGAGGTTGAAAAGAGATTGGATATTCAGGAGATACAGAACCACCTAAATTATAAGATTCCTGCGAAGGAGATGGGGTCTAAAGCACATGTAAGGAATTGATCTCTTTCAGAAAGAAAAACAGTTCCTCTATGGAATAGGCAGGAAGGAGGACCAGATAGGTACAGATGCTGTTATGTTAGTGAGTTTGGTAGCAGGATTTGGGGGTATGGAGTGGGGGGAGTGGCCTTATGTGACAGTGTCTATTATCTCTGTGAAATATGAAATAAAGGCATCTGTTGATGGGTAGGAAAGTTGGGCATTTAAGGAAGCTAGAGAAGATCTAGAATGGTCATTGTGGATTGTTGGACTATAGATTGGCCAGAGATATCTGAAGGATTCTGGCACCGTGGTGCCCATTCAGAATGGATGCTCATGAATGTATGATGGTACAATCTGCTCTGTTGTGTTTTTCTCCAGCTGCTTAAATACGAGAAGAGAGACAGCACACAGTGTGGGTTGCTCTGGGAACAGTCTTCAGCCAGATGGGGTCTGACAAAAGCCTAAAGGGGCAAGGGAGTTTAGGATTTTGGCAGTACTGTCGCTGAAACAATGGACCCTGAAATCTAACCTGGACAGGTAGAAAACTAAAGAAAGGAGAGGGCTGAAGGATGGGGCAAATTGAAGATAAAGAAGCTAGACGTCACAGTGAAATCAAGATCTATTTCAATGGTTGCAATTAAAAAGCCAAGAACGTGGCCAGGCGCAGTGGCTCATGTCTGTAATCCCAGCACTTTGGGAGGCTAAGGCAGGCAGGTCATCTGAGGTCAGGAATTCAAAACCAGCCTAGCCAACGTGGCGAAACCCTGTCTCTACTAAAAATACTAAAATTAGCCAGGCATGGTGGCAGGTGCCTGTAATCCCAGCTACTCAGGAGGCTGAGGCTGGAGAATTGCTTGAACCTGGGGGAGGTGGAGTTTCAGTGAGCTGGGATCATGCCACTGCACTCTAACCTGGGCCAACAGAGCGAGACTCTGTCTCAAAAATAAATAAATAAATAAAGCCAAGAAGGAAAAGAAGGAAGCTGTGGTCAGAAATGGGGTGCCTTGCATTAATGATACTGGAGGTGAGGCTATGATACAGAGTAGATGAGGAGTCACAGCAGTCTCTGGAGATGAGAAGATTAAAGACCAAACACTTCAGTGTGTTACATAAAGTAAGATTGTCACATGGAATTTATCTTCTTTGCTTTTTTTTTTTTAGTAATTTAGAAAGGATACATCCTGTTTGTATTTCCAGTTATCTTTATCAAGAGTTAAATAATATCCCTCTTGGGAACAATGAGGAAATAAGTGTTTTCTTCTACTGTTCTATCTCCTTCGTTTCTATTTTTGTATGGCAAAACATTAGGCTCAAATTATTATAATCAGGCCATTTTTATACATAAATATCCTCTTCCAAGAGTTGCATTTTACACTTTTATTCTGCTTTACAATTATATATAAAAACAATCGTCTGGACTTAATTTTCTTTATACTTGTTTCAGTGCTCACTGATGTGATGACTCTCACATCCCACAGCTCTGTGTTTAGATTCATTCACTGTCAGTTAAATCAGGTCTTCGAGGGCTTTGTTTAGAAGGTTATAACAGTGAGTTGCACATCTAAGAACATTTCTTCCGTTACCCTTTCACTTGAACAGCTTCCTAAATACAGGTTTCTTAGAATGAGTCTTTTTCCCTTGAAGCTCTGCTGGTACCATTTTATTTCTCCTGCTATTAGACATTGCAGAGGAGAATTCTGAATGCAGTTTGATTTTTGTTCCTGTGGAATCAACACGCTTTTCTGTCCAAATGCCTCTTGGAATTTTTTTCTTGATCTTCAGTTGACGAAGGTAGGTCTAATAAGTGTTGGTCTCTTTCAATAAATTTACTTGATTCTTTGTGAGCCTTTTAGATGTTCAGATTTAGGTTCTTGTCTGTCCAGAAAAAGTTCTTGTAATAATTTCTAAATGTCTAGAATAGATAATAATAATAATCATAGATCATAATAAAAATATTCGTATTAACAATAACAATTGCAACAATTAAAATAGTCCTCTTAATTTGGTTTTCCCCCACCCCATGTCATCCTAAAAGCAGGATTACAAAGACTTAAGTGTAATCTGTGTATTTGGCATATGATTTCACAAGCAGGGAAAGAGACAGGCAGAAAGGATAAAGGCCTACACAGTGTATGATATTAGCTTATTACCCTTGTGGGTAGCTCAAATCAATCCTGACAGAGACCATCTCAGAAACCCTCTAGAAGTCACCTCCAATGTGAAGACAGGAGGTGGGGCATTTACGTACAACTACAGTACTCTCCCATTTCCTATCTGCATCTAGGCACAAGGTGATAAAATTCTTGATGCTTTTGACATGGCCCTGCAGGCTCTTGAGGTGGAATCAGAAATCAGGGAGGCCATGGATGTTCTCTAGAACTGTCCTCCAGAGCTGCAGTTAAAGTCAGAGCGGGAAAGGGGACTGTAGAGCTAGACACCAATAACATCTGATACTACAGCCAACCTTTCCTCAGCTCTTCTGATGTGCTAGGCAGTGGTCAAAGCACTGTGCATGAATTAACTCCTTTATTCCTTATGATAACCCAATGAGGCAGGTGGAAAACAATTTGTTTTTAAATTGCCTTTATACAAACTCTTCTGACTTATTATCCCTTTTTCAAAAGAAGTCCTAGGGCCCCTAGACCCCTAGGACAGTTTTTGTTACTTCCCAATCCTGCCTAGATTATATTATTGATCATCTGAAACATTCTTTCCGCATCACCTACAGCTTCATGTACCACTGTTCTTTCACTAAACCCGTGCAGCAAGACTATAATCCCACAATCTGCCTCCTCAGCTCCATTACTGAGCTGCTAAACATTATGAAAAAAAATCAATGAACAATTGTCATTTCCAGACTCCAAGTTCAACTGGACATTCAGGATGATCCAATATACCATTTACTTTTCCTCACGCAGCTTTGCTCCTATTTCCATTAGCAATCTACAAAACATTCACACCTAACTCATGCCCTCCATCAAAACTTAACTTTCCACTTTAAAAACTTTGCCTCCTACTTCACCAAAAAAACTGAGACCATCAACCTCAACTGTTAGATTTATAGCAAATCTACACATTCAACCCCCAGATTAAGGGAATGATCTGACTCTTCTCTTTATCAAAGTCAACTTCCCCTCTCCTCCATATTCGTGATTGTGTCTCCTCTCTGTTCTAGCTGATCTCCTACATCAATTATCTATTCTTATCTTATATCATTGCCTTCTCCCTATTTTCTCCTCCTATTTTTTCAATATGCTCAATTTTCTCTTATGCTTATAAAATCCCTTTCTTGACACTGAGTCTACCTTCTATATCATCCTAACTCTCTTCTCTTTTCAGCCTGATTTTTGGAAGAATAATCTATATTTGAACATCATTCAGATCTGACCATTGATCTGTGCATTCCACTGAAACTGCTTTCAATGAATATCTCTATATTGCCAGATATCGAAATGCAAATTTCTCTTGGCTTCAATGACACAAACCTCTCCTGGTTTTCTTTCTACATCACTGATTATTCCTCCTTCTCCGGATCCCTTGCTGGTTCCTTCCTTGTCCAACTTCTAAATATTGGAGGGCCTTAGGACTTGATCCTCAGGTGAGGGGTATGTTCTAAATTCTAAGCATGGATATTACTATAGCAGTATTAATACAGTTAACCCTTGAACAATCTGGGGGCTAGAGGTCCCAACCACCCACACACAGCCAAAATTCCATGTATAACTTGACTCCCCCAAAACTTAACTACTAATAACCTACTGTTGACCAGAAGCCTTTCAGATGACATAAACAATTAACACGTTTTGTATGTTACATGTGTACTATATTCTTACAATAAAGTAGGCTAGAGAAAAAAAATGTTATCAAGAAAACCCTAAGGAAGATAAAATATATTTACTGTTTATTAAGTGGAAGTGGACTATCATGAAAATCTTCATCCTTGCTATCTTCATGTTAAGGAGGCTGAGGAAGAGGAGGAGGAGGGGTTGGTCTTGCTGTCTCAGGAGTAGCAGAGGCAGAAGAAAATCCACATATAAGCGGACCTGTGCTGTTCAAACCTGTATTGTTCAAGGGTTGACTACACTGAATTTTTACTACAAACACACCAGAATTCATCTTTCTAAATGAATGTTTTCACCATTTTGCACACTTGCTAATCTTCCTCAATTGGTAAAGTATTAAGAATCACCTTCAGAAATACCCACAAAGCACACAAGAAAAACATTGTCTTCTATAACAGCACATTTTCTTAAGAACAAAAATCATATTATTTACTTTATTTACTAGACTTAGCTTGAAATGATTTTGTCACCTTTCAAAACTCAAACCCACCCTTAAAAGATTAAAATCTCCCATCATCAACATTACTCCAGAGTGAGCCAAGATGGCCAAATAGGAAGAGCTCCAGTCTACAGCTCCCAGCGTGAGTGACGCAGAAGACGGGTGATTTCTGCATTTCCATCTGAGGTACCATGTTCATCTCACTAGGGAGTGCCAGACAGTGGGCGCAGGTCAGTGGGTGAGCGCACCATGCCCCAGCCGAAGCAGGGGCGAGGCATTGCCTCACTCGGGAAGTGCAAGGGGTCAGGGAGTTCCCTTTCCAGGGGTGACAGATGGCACCTGGAAAATTGGGCCACTCCCACCTGAATACTGTGCTTTTCCGACAGGCTTAGGAAACGGTGCACCAGGAGATTATAGCCCGCACATGGCTCAGAGGGTCCTACGCCCACGGAGTCTCGCTGATTGCTAGCAGAGCAGTCTGAGATCAAACAGCAAGGCGGCAGTGAGGCTGGGGGAGGGGCGCCCGCCATTGCCCAGCCTCGCTTAGGTAAACAAAGCAGCCAGGAAGCTTGAACTGGGTGGAGCCCACCACAGCTCAAGGAGGCCTGCCTGCCTCTGTAGGCTCCACCTCTGGGGGCAGGGCACAGACAAACAAAAAGACAGCAGTAACCTCTGCAGACTTAAATGTCCCTGTCTGACAGCTTTGAGGAGAGCAGTGGTTCTCCCAGCATGCAGCTGGAGATCTGTGAACGGGCAAACTGCCTCCTCAAGTGGGTCCCTGACCCCTGACCCCCAAGCAGCCTAACTGGGAGGCACCCCCCAGCAGGGGCAGACTGACACCTCACATGGCTGGCTGGGTACTCACTCCAACAGACCTGCAGCTGAGGGTCCTGTCTGTTAGAAGGAAAACTAACAAACAGAAAGGACATCCACACCAAAAACCCATCTGTACATCACCATCATCAAAGACCAAAAGTAGATAAAACTACAAAGATGGGGAAAAAACAGAGCAGAAAAACTGGAAACTCTAAAAAGCAGAGAACCTCTCCTCCTCCAAAGGAAGGCAGTTCCTCACCAGCAACGGAACAAAGCTGGACGGAGAATGACTTTGATGAGCTGAGAGAAGAAGGCTTCAGACGATCAAATTACTCCGAGCTACGGGAGGATATTCAAACCAAAGGCAAAGAAGTTGAAAACTTTGGAAAAAATTTAGAGGAATGAATAACGAGAATAACCAATACAGAGAAGTGCTTAAAGGAGCTGATGGAGCTGAAAACCAAGGCTCGAGAACTACGTGAAGAGTGCAGAAGCCTCAGGAGCCAATGCGATCAAATGGAAGAAAGGGTATCAGCCATGGAAGATGAAATGAATGAAATGAAGCGAGAAGGGAAGTTTAGAGAAAAAAGAATAAAAAGAAACGAGCAAAGCCTCCAAGAAATGTGGGACTATGTGAAAAGACCAAATCTACGTCTGATTGGTGTACCTGAAAGTGACGGGGAGAACGGAACCAAGTTGGAAAACACTCTGCAGGATATTATCCAGGAGAACTTCCCCAATCTAGCAAGGCAGGCCAACATTCAGATTCAGGAAATACAGAGAATGCCACAAAGATACTCCTCGAGAAGAACAACTCCAAGACACATAATTGTCAGATTCACCAAAGTTGAAATGAAGGAAAAAATGTTAAGGGCAGCCAGAGAGAAAGGTCGGATTACCATCAAATGGAAGCCCATCAGACTAACAGCGGATCTCTCGGCAGAAACTCTACAAGCCAGAAGAGAGTGGGGGCCAATATTCAACATTCTTAAAGAAAAGAATTTTCAACCCAGAATTTCATATCCAGCCAAACTAAGCTTCATAAGTGAAGGAGAAATAAAATACTTTACAGACAAGCAAATGCTGAGAGATTTTGTCACCACCAGGCCTGCCCTAAAAGAGCTCCTGAAGGAAAGCGCTAAACATGGAAAAGCACAACCGGTACCAGCCGCTGCAAAATCATGCCAAAATGTAAAGACCATCGAGACTAGGAAGAGACTGCATCAACTAACGAGCAAAATAACCAGCTAACATCATAATGACAGGATCAAATTCACACATAACAATATTAACTTTATATGTAAATGGACTAAATGCTCCAATTAAAAGACACAGACTGGCAAATTGGATAAAGACTCAAGACCCATCAGTGTGCTGTATTCAGGAAACCCATCTCACGTGCAGAGACACACATAGGCTCAAAATAAAAGGATGGAGGAAGATCTACCAAGCAAATGGAAAACAAAAAAAAGGCAGGGGTTGCAATCCTAGTCTCTGATAAAACAGACTTTAAACCAACAAAGATCAAAAGAGACAAAGAAGGCCATTACATAATGGTAAAGGGATTAATTCAACAAGAAGAGCTAACTATCCTAAATATATATGCACCCAATACAGGAGCACCCAGATTCATAAAGCAAGTCCTGAGTGACCTACAAAGAGACTTAGTCTCCCACACATTAATAATGGGAGACTTTAACACCCCACTGTCAACATTAGACAGATCAATGAGACAGAAAGTCAACAAGGATACCCAGGAATTGAACTCAGCTCTGCACCAAGCGGACCTAATAGACATCTACAGAACTCTCCACCCCAAATCAACAGAATATACATTTTTTTCAGCACCACACCACACCTATTCCAAAATTGACCACATACTTGGAAGTAAAGCTCTCCTCAGTAAATGTAAAAGAACAGAAATTTTAACAAACTATCTCTCAGATCACAGTGCAATCAAGCTAGAACTCAGGATTAAGAATCTCACTCAAAACTGCTCAACTACATGGAAACTGAACAACCTGCTCCTGAATGACTACTGGGTATATAACGAAATGAAGGCAGAAATAAAGATGTTCTTTGAAACCAACGAGAACCAAGACACAACATACCAGAATCTCTGGGATGCATTCAAAGCAGTGTGTAGAGGGAAATTTATAGCACTAAATACCCATAAGAGAAAGCAGGAAAGATCCAAAATTGACACCCTAACATCACAATTAAAAGAACTAGAAAAGCAAGAGCAAACACATTCAAAAGCTAGCAGAAGGCAAGAAATAACTAAAATCAGAGCAGAACTGAAGGAAATAGAGACACAAAAAACCCTTCAAATAATTAATGAATCCAGGAGCTGGTTTTTTGAAAGGATCAACAAATTGATAGACTGCTAGCAAGATTAATAAAGAAAAAAAGAGAGAAGAATCAAATAGATGCAATAAAAAATGATAAAGGGGATATTACCACTGATCCCACAGAAATACAAACTACCATCAGAGAATACTACAAACACCTCTACGAAAATAAACTAGAAAATCTAGAAGAAATGGATAAATTCCTTGACACATACACCCTCCCAAGACTAAACCAGGAAGAAGTTGAATCTCTGAATAGACCAATAACAGGAGCTGAAATTGTGGTGATAATCAATGGCTTACCAACCAAAAAAAGTCCAGGACCAGACGGGTTCACAGCCGAATTCTACCAGAGGTACAAGGAGGAACTGGTACCATTCCTTCTGAAACTATTCCAATCAATGGAAAAAGAGGGAATCCTCCCTAACTCATTTTATGAGGCCAGCATCATCCTGATACCAAAGCCGGACAGAGACACAACCAAAAAAGAGAATTTTAGATCAATATCCTTGATGAACATTGATGCAAAAATCCTCAATAAAATACTGGCAAACAGAATCCAGCAGCACATCAAAAAGCTTATCCACCATGATCAAGTGGGCTTCATCCCTGGGATGCAAGGCTGGTTCAATATACGCAAATCAATAAATGTAATCCAGCATATAAACAGAACCAAAGACAAAAACCACATGATTATCTCAATAGATGCAGAAAAGGCCTTTGACAAAATTCAACAACCTTCATGCTAAAAACTCTCAATAAATTAGGTATTGATGGGATGTATCTCAAAATAATAAGAGCTATCTATGACAAACCCACAGCCATTCATACTGAATGGGCAAAAACTGGAAGCATTCCCTTTGAAAACGGGCACAAGACAGGGATGCCCTCTCTCACCACTCCTATTCAACATAGTGTTGGAAGTTCTGGCCAGGGCAATTAGGCAGGAGAAAGAAATAAAGGGCATTCAGTTAGGAAAAGAGGAAGTCAAATTGTCCCTGTTTGCAGACGACATGATTGTATATCTAGAAAACCCCATTGTCTCAGCCCAAAATCTCCTTAAGCTGATAAGCAACTTCAGCAAAGTCTCAGGATACAAAATCAATGTACAAAAATCACAAGCATTCTTATACACCAATAACAGACAAACAGAGAGCCAAATCATGAGTGAACTCCCATTCACAATTGCTTCAAAGAGAATAAAATACCTAGGAATCCAACTTACAAGAGATGTGAAGGACCTCTTCAAGGAGAACTACAAACCACTGCTCAAGGAAATAAAAGAGGATACAAACAAATGGAAGAACATTCCATGCTCATGGGTAGGAAGAATCAATATTGTGAAAATGGCCATACTGCCCAAGGTAATTTACAGATTCAATGCCATCCCCATCAAGCTACCAATGACTTTCTTCACAGAATTGGAAAAAACTACTTTAAAGTTCATATGGAACCAAAAAAGAGCCCGCATCACCAAGTCAATCCTAAGCCAAAAGAACAAAGCTGGAGGCATCACACTACCTGACTTCAAACTATACTACAAGGCTACAGTAACCGAAACAGCATGGTACTGGTACCAAAACAGAGGTATAGAACAATGGAACAGAACAGAGCCGTCAGAAATAACGCCACATATCTACAACTATCTGATCTTTGACAAACCTGAGAAAAACAAGAAATGGGGAAAGGATTCCCTATTTAATAAATGGTGCTGGGAAAACTGGCTAGCCATATGGAGAAAGCTGAAACTGGATCCCTTCCTTACACCTTATACAAAAATCAATTCAAGATGGATTAAAGACTTAAACGTTAGACCTAAAACCATAAAAACCCTAGAAGAAAACCTAGGCATTACCATTCAGGACATAGGCATGGGCAAGGACTTCATGTCTAAAACACCAAAAGCAATGGCAACAAAAGCCAAAATTGACAAATGGGATCTAATTAAACTAAAGAGCTTCTGCACAGCAAAAGAAACTACCATCAGAGTGAACAGGCAGCCTACAAAATGGGAGAAAATTTTCACAACCTACTCATCTGACAAAGGGCTAATATCCAGAATCTACAATGAACTCCAACAAATTTACAAGAAAAAAACAAACAACCCCATCAAAAAGTGGGCAAAGGACATGAACAGACACTTCTCAAAAGAAGACATTTATGCAGCCAAAAAACACATGAAAAAATGCTCACCATCACTGGCCATCAGAGAAATCCAAATCAAAACCACAATGAGATACCATCTCACACCAGTTAGAATGGCAATCATTAAAAAGTCAGGAAACAACAGGTGCTGGAGAGGATGTGGAGAAATAGGAACACTTTTACACTGTTGGTGGGACTGTAAACTAGTTCAACCCTTGTGGAAGTCAGTGTGGCGATTCCTCAGGGATCTAGAACTAGAAATTCCATTTGACCCAGCCATCCCATTACTGGGTATATACCCAAAGGACTATAAATTATGCTGCTATAAAGACACACGTATGTTTATTGTGGCATTATTCACAATAGCAAAGACTTGGAACCAACCCAAATGTCCAACAATGATAGACTGGATTAAGAAAATGTGGCACATATACACTATGGAATGCTATGGAGCCATAAAAAATGATGAGTTCATGTCCTTTGTAGGGACATGGATGAAATTGGAAATCATCATTCTCAGTAAACTATCGCAAGAACAAAAAACCAAACACCGCATATTCTCACTCATAGGTGGGAATTGAACAATGAGAACATATGGACACAGGAAGGGGAACATCACACTTTGGGGACTGCTGTGGGGTGGGGGGAGGGGGGAGGGATAGCATTGGGAGATATACCTAATGCTAGATGACGAGTTGGTGGGTGCAGCACACCAGCATGGCACATGTATACATATGTAACTAACCTGCACATTGCGCACATGTACCATAAAACCTAAAGTATAATAATAATAAATAAATAAATAAATAAATAAATAAACAAATAAACATTACTGCATAGAATGGACCATAGCCTCTGAAGTTCACAAAGAGTTTCAGTAATTTTCTGGACAAGTAAATGATTTTAAAATATGTGAATAATAATTGGAGGACAGTTCTATCAGATATTTTAATATATCGACTTTTAAAGTCTCCATGAAAAACATCTTAAAAATATGTCACATCTTGTGGTATCACAACCTACAACTAACATAGTGCCAGAGCCCAGAAAGTGATCAACAAATTTGTGTTACATAAGGTCATTGTATTAATTTTGAATCCTTCCTTATATAGAATTTGTGGGAGACACTGGGTTGGGAGAACAGATTTTTTTAAAGGTATGTTAAATTAAATTAAATATAACCTAAAGCAAAAATGCAACCTAAGTATGTAAACAGATTGTAATGTAACTTAAGAGCATATTCTTGTAACAAGTTGCTGAGTCTCAGCCAATCACAGACTGCCAACTGATCAGCTCATGCTTACGTAAGGCAAATACTTTATCACATCATGTCAAAATAAGGTATAGGATAAGCTGTAACAAAGCAATCAAGCTGTTTCTGTATGACACTTCCTTTTTCTCTCTACAAATATTGTCTGCTCACTGGTAGGCTGTACTGCCAGGTGGAGCTCTCTGAACCTCTACTGGTTCTGAGTGCTGCCCAATTCATAAATTTTCTTGCTTGAATAAACTGTCTTGAATTTAATTTGTCTACAGTTTTTCCTTTAACAGTTGGTCATTAGAAGTGGGACTGGAAGTAGACCTCCAGCAAACTCCAGGAGCAGGGAGTGACCAAGCAAAGGTGTTTACAGGGCCCATTGTGACCACTGATCTCTCTCAGCAACTGGGGTCATGGAAGAGTTGTCTGTCTCTCCAGTTGGAGTTCCACAAACCTGGGATTTGAGCTCTTTCAAAAGAATTTATTTGAGCATTTTAAGTGTAGACTATGTTTGAAAGTTGCCATAGAAACAGAACTGGGTTCTGTAGCAAGGCCTCACGTTTCCGACTAGGTCAGACAGAAACTGAATTGGGTTCATTAGGTAAGTAATGTTACTTAAAGATAGGGAATCATGGAGGTTGGTCTGGATAAAAGGGGCCAGAACTTCTCTATCTGGAATGCCAGCCAATTTCACTAATACGAACTATGGGCCCAGAACCTGGAGAAATGTGTGAGCCTTACCAAAGGTTAACTTAGAGTTACAGTGGCCAGAGTGGGGAATACTGCTTACAAAAGACAAGCAGGCACATACCTTTATAGTTATAACAGCTACAGGGACCAAGAGGACCTCGTCATACATATTTTAAGCCCAAAGAGAGAAATAGAGAAATCCTATACTAAAGAACCCTATGCCCCAAGATGTTTATCCTTATTGTAAATAGCCAGGCCATTGAAAAATAAATTGTCCACATTTATACCAGTTACATGATGTACCTATTCCCTTTGCCCTGTACTACTTCACTACACCACTAGAGGTATTCCCTCAAGGACTTCACTCCTGGAACAATGATCAACCAATATCTCAGAGAGAAAAAATAATATTCCTGTGGAGAGGTTTTTCAAATCAAGTTCAAACGATCCCTCTTTCAATCCTGTCTAATTGACACTTGGATCATTGAAATATATACATGAACTAGTCCTCACTGTTTTCTCATTTTGATCCTGCTTCTCCAATGGAAACCTCTCAGTCAACTGAAGCCCCTCCTCTTAAATACCTGCTGACCATATGCTTTGCCAAATCTGTCTACCTCTTTCCCATTGTCATTATCTTTGCTGTGCTCTAAAATGCTTTACTGAAGAAAAATACACAACTAATTCATCCATCAGTCAATCTTGAAAACAAACAAACATAAAAAGGATGAACCAACCTCTGACCATAAAACAAGATTAGAAGTATCCATGCTTTACTACCTAATGAGTACAATGTTTGCTATTCAGATGATGGGTGCTCTAAAAGTCCAGACTTCCTCACTATACAATATATGCATTTAAGTAAGAAACCTGTACTTGTACCCTTGAATGAGAGAAAGAAAGAAGAAAGAACAAAAGAAAGAAAAAGAACAAGTGAAAGAAACAAAGAAAGAAGACAAAAGACAGAAAGAGAAAGAAAGAAAGAAGAAAAAAGAAAGAAAGAGAGAAAGAAAGAAGGAAAGAAGAAAGAAAGAGAAAGAAAGAAGGATGGAAGGAAAGAAAGAAGGAAGGAAGGAGGGAAGGAAGGAAGGAGGGAAGGGAGGGAGGGAGGGAGGAAGGGAAAGAAAAAGAAAGAAAGAAGGAAAGAAAAGAAAGAAAGAAAAAGAAAGGATGGAAGGAAGGAAGGAAAGGAAGGGAAGGGAAGGGAGAAAAGGAAGGAAAGGAAGGAGGGAGAGATGGAGGAAGGGAAGGAAGGAAGAAAGGAAGGAAGGAAGGAAGGAAGGAAGCTGAGTCCAGGCATTCAAAGTGCTTGTTTTTTTGTACCTGGCACATGGCTAAAATTTTAGAATGAAAACTATAATATCTGTTTCTGTTTATATGTTTATGTATGTCTGTATGTATAATATATATGTGATATTTTTCTATCTCCTTATGATATCATCAAAATTAAATTGTAAAAGAGCCCTATTTATTTGGCTTAAAGAAAATTAAGTGCTTATATAAATTAATTATTCTCTTGGAAAAATAAGAACTAGCCCAGATGCTTTCAAGTTCATTCGACTTGGGTAATTTTTGGTAAATAAGAATATTGTTAGTTTTACTATAACAGGCTTATCTTCAGAGTCATCACCATTAAATACAACACAAACACACAACTTTTTAATTAGGTTTGCTGGAAATAAGCTTCTGTTATCTCTATATTACAAATTTTTTTAGTGTTTTGTGTTAAATTCTTCTCAATTTCCTTTTATTAGCCTACAGTGATAATTATCAAATGAATATACTGTGGTATTGCTAGCTATTCCCTCATTGATGTTTATCACTTTATCATGAGTACTACTGCAATGAACATTTCTGTTTTGTTGTTGTTGTTGTTGCTGTTGTTTTTGGTTTTTTTTGAGACGGAGTCTCGCTTTGTCGCCCAGGCTGGAGTGCAGTGGCACAATCTCAGCTCACTGCAAGCTCCGCCTCCCGGGTTCACGTCATTCTCCTGCCTCAGCCTCCAGAGTAGCTGGGACTACAGGTGCCCGTGACCATGCCCGGCTAATTTTTTGTATTTTTAGTAGAGACGGGGTTTCACCATGTTAGCCAGGATGGTCTCGATCTCCTGACCTCGTGATCCACCCGTCTCAGCCTCCCAAAGTGCTGGGATTACAGGCTTGAGCCATCGTGCCTGGACTTCTATATTACAACATTTATCAGCAAGAAAAAAAACATAAGATGATGTCTAGCTGTTTAATGTCTCATATTTATGAGAAATCCAAGCATAATTATTAAAAAGAAACAAGTGAGTTAAACAGATGTAAGTACGATACACTTCCCAGGTGAAAGAGGTTCTCCCTACACTAAAAGGTTCTAACATTCTTATCAAGAATGGAAAGTTGACACTAAGGAAAGTCTATACAAACAACAATTTAATTCTCAGGCCTAGAAAAAAAAACTAAGAGGATAGAGATAGAATTTTGCCTCCTCTACAAAAAATTTCTTATTACAGAGAGACTAAAACTATCTGAGACTGTTAGTAAACATGTTCTGTGCCACACTAACAAATTGTACTGTAAGAAAGCACATGCGGGCCTGGCGCGGTGGCTCATGCCTGTAATCCCAGCACTTTGAGAGGCCGAGGCAGGAGGATCATCCGAGGTCAGGAGTTTGAGACCAGCCTGGCCAACGTGGGGAAACCCTGTCTCTACTAAAAAAATACAAAAATTAGCCACGCGTGGTGGTGGGCGCCTGTAATCCCAGCTACTCAGGAGGCTGAGGCAGGAGAATCACTTGAACCTGGGAGGGGGAGGTTGCAGCCGAGATCGTGCCACTGCACTCTAGCCTGGGTGACAGAGCAAGATTCTGTCTCAAAAAGAAAGAAAAGAAAAGAAAAAAAAAAGGACATGCTGGTAGATATCATCTAGATATTATGGTTCAGAATTGCTGGTGTGACAGACAGTTCACAATTATTTGCACCGTGGTGTTCACTGGAACTTAAGGTCATGGGGTAAAAAATTCTAATATGTGTAACTAAAATCACTAGTAATAATAAGAGAAACGACTCTATATGCAAGTATACAAAGAAGGTAATATATGCTTTTCATAATAAAAAGCTATAAGTTATGAGGATGTTCTGTTTTGTTAAGGGAAAAAGAGAGTAATTTTTATCCTAAATTAGAATGACTGGTTATTTCAAAATGAGAAAGAAGAAAAGCATAGGACAAAAAAGTGAAGGGTAAGAAAATTGTAGAAGGTTTATGAAAGATGAATCTTTTGAAAGAAATTTTATGTGTGGTCAAACTGGCTAATCAAATAAGTAGAAGGGAATTATTTATTAGTTTTTCTTAAACTCGAGCATTAATATCAAAAGTACACTAACACAAAACTAGAATTTCATCCTTTCTGTCAAAAAAACAAGGTTTTCTTGGAGTATTGGTTTGCTCTTAATAGGAAAATATGAAAGGATTTCTTAATCTTTTAGGTAATCGGCCTAGGAGAAAAGATTCTGTGTCTTACTATGATATTTCCTCCACTTCATGATGTATTTATTAGGATTTGGATCATGTAAGAAAACTGAGTCCTCTCTATTAAAAGAGCTAAGGTTTTTCTATGGCTATGTAATTTTCTGTTTTTGCCTTTGACGTCTTTACTTATCACTCTGGTTAAGTGAATGCCTATTGTTTCAAGTGACTTGTCATCCTATTGTGATCAAGTGTTTTAAGTCCTTGATATTTTTGACAAATGCCCTAAAATCAAATTCTAAATTAAATCTTTCTCTTGACCTTAAGTTAATTTTAAGAATTTTCAGATGGGCCCTTGGAACATCTTAAAATAACATCTTTCCTTACATTAAGAGAGATATTAAACAAATTTGGCTTATTTGATATATGAAATTGTGTAGAAAGCATTGTCAAATAATAAGTAATGCTAAACCTTACTTGAGTTATATTGGTATGGATGTGTTATTGACATGCATTCCAGAAATTGTATGAAATCTCTAGAAATCTGATCATACCACTGGACTGGGTAAGAATTCACAGAACTCTAACGAAAAAAATGGATTGGTTTCATAGAACTGCTAAACCAACATCAAGCACAACAAGAATTAATTGAATACCAAGGAAATGATTTGGCAGATTTTCATGCTATGTCAGGCAGTACTGGAATTGTTAACATATATGATTTCAATAAACTCCATCAAATTGATCCAAGTCAAATTACCTATGATAACCTATTTAATAAACAGTGGTATGCACCTGAATTGGAGAAACAAAACAGGAATGTAAGAGGATGTAAATTCAGTGTTAAGCATGGACTCATGGGGAGCCTGGACAGCCACCTGTTCCTTCCTGAGTCCTTATAACTTCCATTATTAAAAGCACTCTAGGCCGGGCACGGTGGCTCACGCCTGTAATCCCAGCACTTTGGGAGGCCGAGGCAGGCGGATCACGAGGTCAGGAAATCAAGAAATTCCTGGCTAACACCGTGAAACCCCGTCTCTACTAAAAATACAAAAAATTAGCCTGGTGTGGTGGCAGGCGCCTGTAATCCCAGCTACTCTGGAGGCTGAGGCAGGAGAATGACGTGAACCCAGGAGGCGCAGCTTGCAGTGAGCCGAGATTGCGCCACTGCACTCCAGCCTGGGCGACAGAGCGAGACTCCACCTCAAAAAAAAAAAAAAAAAAAAAAAAAAAGCACTCTATGACTCATCGTGAAGCGATAAAATAAAAAAAAATTAAAGTTGGTGAGATGATCATTCTAAAATTGCAAAAATGGTTTATAACCCATGTTTGATTTGTCAAACCCATAATTCTGATAAGACAACAACAACTTTCAGGTGATGCATTTCCAGTACCTGCTGAATAATTTGAACACTTACAGATGGATTTCCTTCAATTGCTACTTTTAATACATGTTTTCTGGTTGTACAGAAGTTTTTTCATTCAGAAAGACGATGCTACATTAGTAGCTAATAGGTTATTAAAAAATGTGTTTTACTTATGAGGCATTCCTGAAGAAATCTAATAATAAAGGTATTTATTTCAATGGACAAGTTATACAGCATTTAAATAAGGTACTACAAGAACAATGGCATCAGGCAAAGCTAACTGAATTGATGAGATTGCCTTGGTTAAAGGTATTACTGATTGATGGCAATCAGATCTACCCCAAGTGGAAAACACAGATTGGCCCCTTATGAAAGTTACTAGAGGCCAATGCCTCTAATAGTAGAACCCCATGTGTCTCCTTCTCATAAACTCTGACATGACTCAATATTGCAATGTTTTAATGCATTATGCCAAAGTATATTTTCACCAGGTAAAAGAAGCCTTTTGTGATCCACCAACTGATGCCAACCAGACCTGTCAGAATCCAGAAGATCAGGTCTTTTTAAAAAGACACCAGAAAAAGACCGTCCTTGAACTCCACTGGAAGGGACCATACCAAGTACTTCTCTACAGAAAAACTTCAGGGCCTCATGTCTTGGATCCACATCTCTCAACCCAAGAAGACCCCTCAAAACTGTTGGAACTGTATACCCAATGGGGGTCTCAAGGTAAAACTGACTAGGGAGGTTTCTCCTCAGAAGCAAATGGCATCCCAGGTGTGGACAGCATTTTCAAGATCACAAATCAAGACTTCTCTTCTCTGTCACCATGAAACATTTGTTCCTGTTACTGTTTTTTTCTGTTTATACATGAAAAAATCATATAATATTGAAGATTTCATAATCAACAGTTTCTGTAAGAAACTTAATATTGGATATATCATATTAAACCTAAATTTGTACATGATCTTATAGATTCTCCGGTTCAGCTTGTAACAAATTGCACTAATATTCCAAGTCTGACTATTTGTTCAAATTGTACCCTTTCTAGAGGGTTAGGCTTTTTGATTCATGTATTCAAATCCTTTATCTAAATCTAAGAGTAGATAATACCTGAGAATTTTGAAATTTGCAGCTGAATTATAGCTTAAGAAAGCCAAGAGAAAGATAATCTAACAGTTTGTAGACCAATGTATAACTCTTATCCCTTAATTGTTGGTACCCTCCAACCATGAAATGATTCAACAATGGAGCTTTAGAAAAATATTACTAGTGCTTCCCTTTTGGTGACCCCCTAATGCACAAGATGTCCCACAGAAACTGTCTTTTGTATCCCTTTAGAATATATTTTTATCTGTGGAAGATTTTAATAACCAACTAAATGTGTGGGCAACTCTATGTCTCAATAGTGGAAAATAAGGGGCCAATGTGGCTTAAGTATTCTAACAGTATCACTGTCACTCCATAGCCTATTGGAAATGGAACACTGGTCTACACCTCTGAGTTTGCACTGTGGAATAAAGACAAATTTGCCAGCCCTCATAAATCTCTCTAAGTGGACATCATTTGGTAGAATGCTCCTTCCCTGGCTTGGTATAAATGTCAATAAAGCTATGATGAGAAATCTGTCTCCAACATTAGCTACTATAGCTGTTCTACTACACAGGCTACAGTTGGCCAGCAAGCTACTTTAAATTCTCTTGCTAAATTTGTTTTAGATGACATGATTGCTTCAGACTAGGAGTGCATGCAACTGATAGAAACTCAGTTGCAAGAAGTCAGCAAACAAACTACTTAGTTAAAATTACTCATTTGGGTCAGTTTTGATATATTTGATTTTGATTGGTTTGATTTGTGGGGGGTCCTCTTAAGGAATATACTTCAGTCTCCCAGTATTGTTCTCAAAATAGCCAGAATAAGAGTTTCTTTCTTGCCTCATATCCTCTGAAGAGAGTCTTAACTGCTTGTATGCAGCATAAACTGGTCTCACTACAGTTAAAATAATGAAGACACAAGAACATAAGGAATCATGCAACTGACTTGCTGTCATAAATTGTGAATTTGTACTGAGACCAATTAAGTCCATGATGATGACACAGTGGCATCAATGCCCAAAGTTGGGTCAATCTCTCAAAATTGAGATGCTTAATCAAAAGGGGAAATTTTAAATTTAATTATATTTGGCCTAAAGCTGCCTCCATATGTAGCAAACTGCAACCTGACTGATATGGTTTAACTCTGTGTCTCCACCTAAATCTCATCTTGTAGCTCCCATAATTCCCATGTGTTGTGGCAGGGACCCAGTGGGAGATGATTGAATTTTGGGGGCAGGTCTTTCCCATGCTGTTGTCATGACAGTGAATGGGTCTTACAAGATTTGATGATGGTTTTAAAAATGGGAGTTGCCCTGCACAAGCTCTCTTTTTTGCCTGCTGCCATCCTCGTAAGGTGTGACTTGCTTCTCCTTGCCTTCCGCCTATGATTGTGAGGCCTCCCCAGCCATGTGGAACTGTAAGCCCAATAAACCTCTTTCTTTTGTAAATTGCCCAGTCTCGGGTATGTCTTTATCAGCAGCATGAAAACAGACAAATACACTGACTTAGTAGGCAAGCACGTTGCAACCTAACAAGAGTATATTCTTGTAACAAGTTGCTGAGTCTTAGCCAATCACAGCAGCCAACTTCAGCCAATCACAGGCTGCCAACTGATTGGTCCACAGCCATAAAAGGTAAATGCCTCATCACACCATGCCCACATTGGGTCAACACAGAGCTGAAGCCAGTCAAGCTGTTTCTGTATGTCACTTCCTTTAATTGTCTATAAATACTACCTGCCCATGTTGCTGAGTGGAGTTCCCTGAACCTTTCCTGGTTTGTTCATGACAATTCAGGCCCAATCCATGAATTGCCTTTTGTTCAAATATATAAAAACTCTACTGAATGTAATTTCTCTGACCTAAATTTTAAAAATGAATTTTTCTACTTTTCATTTGCAAGATGACTTTTGTATTAAATTCTAAAATTGAAGATCAGAAAATGACTAAGTGGGCTTGTCTCACCTATCATCCATGCAGCTCTGAGCAAGTTAATATCTCTGGGTCTCAATTCTGGTATCAGAAAGTAAGAAATAAATTGCAGTACTTTAGCAGTTTCAAATGAGATAATGGATAAATGTAAAAAAGTGTTAATATTTCTGGGCATCCACAACATTGACCCAGCAGCTCCATGGACAAAGCTTTCAGGGACAACCATCACCATCACACTCTGATTATCTCCAGGGCTGATGACTCTGGCCATTGTCTCTTGGTTATTGCTGATTTCTCCCCTCTCCCTTCAACATACAAGGCACACCAGCCTCAATGACCATCCTCACCTACACATCAACACATGCAACCCTGCTGGAAACTCCTAGCAGCCTCAGCCCCTGCTGACATAGGGATGCTGGAGCAATTGCTATCTGTGTATGATGCTAATTCACTACCAGAGTGGCTGAAGACTCAGACCACAGCTGCCTGTGCTGGCTTTCTCTACCTAATCTGTGAAAATGCCAACGTCCTCTTTCTACAACAAGCCATCATTGAGCCAAGACCTCAACAAGATGGGGAAGTCCTCTCCTTATGCACATAATAACTCCTCAGGCATGGGGAAAACAAACATAGGAGATCTAGGGATTACCAAATCCAATTAATGTAAAATCAAGCCCAAGCTCAGCCCCTGCAGCTCAATAGAGCTGCCTTGTTATTTGATTACTATCAAAATGGTAGTCATGAATTCATCAACTCCCCAGCAACAGCCCGTTAAGAGGCATTTCCAAAAATAACCTAAGTAAGCAAAGCATTTAGAAAACGGTAGGCCCTTTGCCCTCTGGCCTTCCCAGAAGACATTCCCAAATGCCTCTACTGTTGCCTTATGCCCCCCATGGGTAGGGCTATTTATTGTCCCCCATACTCAAATAGAGGTTCAATTAAAATTCAGGATTTGGCAGCAACAACCTGTTTTCTTGTCAGACACATTGTAAATTGTATAAAATCTATTTTGGTGCAATTTACAACTTTGGAAATAAAAACACCCTCATACAGCAATTTGTCTGCTGTAGCATTAGGAAGTCTGGATGCCTGGGCTCCTGGTCAGAGGCTGGAAAATGGCCAATAAAGGGAATGTGTTTGAGGATGGAATGCGTACAGTAGTGACCACCAACAGCTAGGTGTGGATACAGAAACACACTCCACCTCCTCTGAGTGCTGTATAAAGATTAAATGGATAATAAATTTAAAATATTTTGCATAGTGCCTGGCACATTGTATTTTAATAAAAGCAGGGGGATGGGGATGACGATAGTAGTAGTAATAATAGCAGTCATCATCATGGTAAGTGTGGTAATAAGAGTGGTAAGTGCTGAACCGGAGCCAGGAAAACCTAGGTTCTCATCATAGCTCTATTACTAATAAGCTCTCCAGTCCTTCTTTCCTGAGTCCAGGAAAAATCAATAAAAACACTGGAAAAGCAGATCAAAACCAGGGTAAAGTACTGTGCTCAAGGATAGCTCATTATTAGTAACTCAGTAATTACTTGAAACCGGCAGAGGTAGGCAGAGCCAAAGAGAAAAATTAGCTCTCACAGCTTCAGAATGGAGCAAGAAACTAGTCAAACTTTCTTGTTATTAGGCCCCTCCAAAAACTTCTCTCAGGACAAAAATAGGCGGGAAAGTTCTCAAAGAGAAGATGTTGAGTTTTCCAGATATTAAATACATGTATGTTACAGAAATTGAAATTTAAGTTATGTGATACCAGGACAGAAATAGATAGACAGATAAATAGAATCAAATGGAAAGACCAGAAATAAACTCAAGTATATGATAAAAGTGGCACTTTAAATCAATAGAGGAAAAAAGATAGATTACAAATAAATGGTATTGGAAAAAATGGATAGCCCTCTGAAAAAATAAATAGATACATTTAGTTCTCTATCTCATATAATAGAAGTAAATTACAAATAAAAAATGTGAAATACGTAAAATGAATCCATAAAAGAACCAAAATAAAATATGAGCCTTTTTTCTTAGAATGGGTAATACCTCCCTTAAAATATTATATAAAGACCAAAAGCCATTAAAATCTTAACTATCACAAAATTGAAAAAGAAACTCTGCATGACAAAACATAAAAACAAAACAATAAAAACATAGAAAGCAACAATAAAAATGTCAAATTAGGAAGAAAAAATATGTACATCATATCACAAAGGGCTAATTTTCCCAATATATAGAAAGTTCTGGCAAATCAATTAAAAAGGGCAAATATATAAACAGACTGTTTACAGAATACAAAATGGAGATGCTCTGAAACATATCAAAAAAAGCTTAATCTTGCTTGTAACAACAAAACCAGAATTACAAGGTATCACTTCTTCTCTCCTCAGATTTGCCATTAAAAGGAATAGAAAGACCTTGAGGTAATGTGGTTAAGTAATAAAATAAAAAGTATATACTTAAGTAATAAAAGTAATAATGGTATATAGAATATTACTATTTGTAGGGAAACACACAAACATATGTTTTCACAGGAAACTTGTGCCTATAGTGTTCTTGGGAGCAAAAATGGATGGCTAATTGCGAAAATGTGGAATTAGCTTAAATGCCCATCAACCAAAAAGTAGATAAAGGAAATGTGAGAGAGAGAGAGAGATATGTATGTATATATATGGTGTATATGTGTATATATGGTATATATGTGTATATATATGGTGTATATATGTATATATGGTATATATATGTATATATATGGTGTATTATATATATATATACACACACGATGAAATACTACTCAGCCATAAAGAGGAATAAAATAATGGCATTTGCAGCAATTTGGATGGAGCTGGAGACCATTATCCTAAGTAAAGTAACTCAGAAATGGAAAAACAAATACTGTATGTTCTCACTTATAAGTGGGGGCTAAGCTATGAGGACACAAAGGCATAAGAATGATATAATGGACTTTTGGGGTCCACTGTACACATTTGGGTACAGTGTGCGCTGCTTGGGTGACGGATGCACCAAAATCTCAGAAATCACCACTAAATAACTTATTCATGTAACCAAAACTCACCTGTTCCCCAAAGACTATTAAAATAAAATTTTAAAAAGTTTTTAAGGCTGGGTGCCGTGGCTCACGCCTGTAATCCCAGCACTCTGGGAAGCCGAGGTGGGTGGATCACGAGGTCAGGAGATGGAGACCATCCTGGCTAACACGATGAAACCCCGTCTTTACTAAAAATACAAAAGAAAAAAAATTAGCCGGGCGTGGTGGCGGGTGCCTGTAGTTAGTCCCAGCTACTTGGGAGGCTGAGGCAGGAGAATGGCATGAACCCGGGATGCGGAGCTTGCAGTGAGCTGAGATCTCGCCACTGCACTCCAGCCTGGGCAACAGAGCAACACTCTGTCTCAAAAAAAAAGAAAAAAGAAAATAAGTTTTTAAAGTTTTTATGCCTCTGTACCTGCTCCTGAGTACCTTATAATTGTATGCACTTTGTCCAGCCCTCTTACTAATTTAATAGATGGGAAAAGGGCCATATACAAGCCTAAGCTCTTATAGCTATTTAGTGGCAGATCATGAACTACCAGACTTCCTCTCTTCCCACTGTCCTAATTTGGTTGCCTGCTTATTCTTTAATTGGTAGCCAGGTACTAAGAGTCTTTGTCCCCCATTACCAGCATGGTATACTAAGTGTGCCTCGAAACTTGTGCCCAACTCCCTTTCCTGTTTATCCATGCCTTTTTCTTCCTTCAAAACATAGCTCAAAACTTCCCAGCTCCCCACCTGCCCATTCCTCACAGGCTTATGGACAACAATTCCACATCATTATTGTGCTCTTTGTTGTTCAACTTTCAAAGCAGTGTTGCACAAGTAAGAAGGGTCCTTGGCCTGAGTTGCCAGGCCTCCTAATTATAGGTCCTGGCTTTCATTCTTGCTAGCTGGGCAATCCATAAGACCTCTCTAAGCCTCAGGTTCCTTGTTTGAGATATGGAACCATAGTGCCTGCCCCACCTATCTCACGACTATTAAGAGAATCAAATATGTGAAAATGTTTTATACATTTCAGGAGCTATTCTTTATTATAAGCATTTCAACCTTAAAGAAAGCCCACCATTATTGAGGGAAAAGAAGGGTTAGCCCTCCCATCTGAGTGATTACATGGAGCATTTTCTTCTTTAGACTAGTCTTTTTCTAAAAGCAGAAAGACACTCTGAAGGCAGGCATGGGGGTGAAACATATCCACTGTGCTTTCTAGGGAGGTGGTTCCAAACAAGAAAAACTGCACTCAGGAGGCTAAGGCAGGAGAATCGCTTGAACCCGGGAGGTGGAGTTTGCCATGGGCCAAGATCACAGCACTGCACTCCAGCCTGGGTGACAGAGTGAGACTCCATCTCAAAAGAAAAAAAAAGAAAGAAAGAAAGAAAAACTGCAGAATTTTTTTCCTTTTCTTCTTAAAATTATTTTCTGGCATCATATCAAAAGCTGAAAGCTGTTTGATGCAATTGAAACAGAAGATGCAATAGGACCACAGAGTCAGGAGGCTGTTTGTTGACTAAGTTATCTTTAGAGCTTCCCCACAAAAGAGCAAAGTTGTTGGCTGGGTTAATTTGGGTTCTATGTGAAGAAAGAATGACACTTTAAAAAAAAAAAAGCGAATTTCCTATGTTCCAGGGATAAGAGCCCTGTGGTGGACACCAGCAGAAATGATTCTTCTATTTTATGCTCTACTACTAACTAGCTATGTGACCTTTGGTAAGTCACTCACCCTCTCTGAATCTCAGTATTCTAGCTCAAAGGGATGCTATGAAGATCAAATGAGATAAGAGATATACAAGTGCCTTGACCGTAACTGCCTGTGAGCGTGAATTACTATACTCTAAACTGGCATTTCCCAAAATGATGCTTTGCAGAGCTCTGTTAATAAGAGGGCAATGAGAAAAGTGTCTGCACTTACATGAGGTGGGGAACTTAGCTTCCTCACTGCAGGTGTTCGGAAAGCCTTTAACAAGCTAACATGCATTATGAGTGTCAAAACGAAATAATAAGGAATAGATGTTGAAATGTTTCCCAGTATGTTCCAAAGAAAGTAACTTTAGGAAACATTGCTCTCAAATCAATTCCATTTTGAAGGCAAGATCCTCATCTTGTTTCATTTCCTGGGTATGGAAACTCAACAGAGAGCCAAATGTTACTAGTCTTTCGGTCATCATGTTGGTTATTCTTAGTGCCCTACCACCACTGCCTCAATCCCACCCACCCTCATCTATTCTCCACCCTTTTGCCTTCTGGCTTCCAATTGGGTCCAGTCAATGAAAGACACTGCAGGAAATCAAACAGTAAAAGAGGAGAGAGATTGCAGTACTTCTTCCTCTGATGCTTCCCTGTACGGGTGTCATGGTTCTGGAAGGGGCTATATCCTTGTATTCATCTGTTTTCACACCGCTATAAAGAACTGCCTGAGACTGAGTAATTTACAAAGAAAAAAGGTTTAATTGACTTGCTGTTCTGCATGGCTGGGGAGGCCCCAGGAAAATTACTATCATGGCAGAAGGCGAAGGGGAAGCAAGTCACATTTTCACAAGGTGGCAAGAGAAAGAGAGACAGCAAGGCGGGGGGATCTGCCAAACACTTTTAAACCATCAGATCTCATGAGAGCTCACTCACTATCATGAGAACAGCATGGGGAAACCACCCCCAAAATCCAATCACCTCCCACCAGGTCCCTCCCTCAACACATGGGGATTACAATTTGAGATGAGGTTTAGGTGGGGACGTAGACCCAAACCATATCATTCCACCCTGGCCCCTCCGAAATCTCATGTCCTTTTTACATTTCAAGACACAATCATGCCTTCCCAACAGTCTCCCAAAGTCTTAACTCATTCCAGCATTAACTCAAAAGTCCAAGTCCAGAGTTTCATCTGAGAAAAGCCAAGTCCCTTCTGCCTATGAGCCTGTAAAACCAAAAGCAAATTAGTTACTTCCAAGATACAATGGGGGTACAAACATTGGGTTAATGTTCCTATTCCATAACTTGGCCAAAACAAAGAGGCCAAAGGCCCCATGCAAGTCCAAAACCTGGCAGGGCACTCATTTAATTTTAAAGCTCCAAAATAATCTCCTTTGACACCATGTCACATCCAGGATAAGCTGATGCAAAGGATGGTCTCTGCAGGGCACCCAGCCCCTTTGGCTGTTTTCACAGGCTGGCATTGAGTGCCTGCAGCTTTTCCAGGCACACAGTACAAGTTGTTAGTGGATCTATAATTCTGGGGTCTGGAGGATGGTGGCCCTCTTCTCTCAGCTCCACTAGGCAGTGCCCCAGTAGGGACTCTGTGTGGTGGCTCCAACCCCACATTTCGCCTCTACCTTGTCCTAGTAGAGATTTCCCATGGGAGCTCTGCCCCTGCAGCAGACCTCTGCCTGGACATCCAGGCATTTCCATACATCCTCTGAAATCTAGGCTGGGGTTCCTAAACCTCAGCTCTCATCTTCTGCACATCTGCAGGTCCAACACCACTTGCAAGCCACCAAGGCTTGGGACCTACACCCTCTGAAGCAGCAGCCTGAGCTGTACGTTGGCCCCTTTCACCACGGCTGGAGCAGCTAGGAGGCAAGGTGCCACGTCCCAGCCTGCACAGAGCAACAGGGCCCTGGGCCCAGAACATGAAATTATTTTTGCCCCTAGGCCTCCAGGCCTGTGATGGAAGGGGCTGCAGCAAAGATCTCTGACATGCCCTGAAGACATTTTCCCCATTGTCTTGGCTATTCCCAGAAAATGAGTTTTTCTTTTCTACCACATGGTCAGGCTGTAAATTTTTCAAGCCTTTATGCTCTGCTTTCCTTTCAAACATAAGTTACAATTTCAAACCATCTCTTTGTGAATGCATATGACTGTACGCTTTTAGAAAAAGCCAGGTAACCTCTTAAATGCTTTGCTGCTTAGAAATTTCTTCTGCCAGGTATCCTAAATCATCTCTCTCAAGTTCAAATTTCCACAGATCTCTTGGGCAGGGGCAAAATGCAGCGAGTCTCTTTGCTAAAGCGTAGCAAGAATGACTTTTGCTCCAGTTCCCAATAAGTTCCTCATCTCCATCTGTGACCGCCTCAGCCGGAACTTCATTGTCCGTACCACTATCAGAATTTTGGTCAAAACTATTCAACAAGTCTCTAGGAAGTTCCAAACTTTCCCACATCCTCCTGGCTTCCTCTGAGCCCTCCAATCTGTTTCAACCTCTACCTGTTACTCAGTTCCAAAGTTGCTTCCACATTTTCAGGTTATCTTTACAGCAGTACCCACTTGTGGTACCAATTTTTTGTATTCATCCATTTTCACACCGCTGTAAAGAACTGCCTGAGACTAGGTAATTTATGAAGAAAAAAGGTTTAATTGACTCACGGTTCTGCACGGATGAGGAGGCCTCAGGAAACTTACAATCATGGCAGAAGGCAAAGGGAAAGCAAGGCTCATCTTTACAAGGTGGCAGAACAGAGAGCAAGCAAAGGGATAACTGCCAAACACTTTGAAACCATCAGATCTCGTGAGAATTCACTATCCTGAGAAGAGCATTGGAGAAACAGCCCCCGTGATCCAATCACCTCCCACCAGGCCCCTCTCTTGACACATGGGGATTACAATTAGAGATGAGATTTGAGAGGAGACACAGAGCCAAACCATATCAATCATTCTGTGACAGTTTCTTAATCTACAAACCATGAACACCTCCCCCTAAAACTGGAGATAAATAGAATTTTGAGGCTCTGTGATCTTGGAAAGGGGGCAAAATGCACCATTTTTCCATTAACTTTTAACTGAAATTTAGTATTTTTTTCCATTATGAATGTAGGCAACACATTCATATCTATGATCTGTCACCAACCAAAATTAAAAGTATGTTTATAGTTTGTTACAGTTGTTGCAGATATCTCCAGATATTATCAATATTCATCATTATTGTCAGATTATGGCATTACGAAATCTGCCTCTTAGGCCTGGCGCAGTGGCTCATGCCTGTAATCCCAGCACTTTGGGAGGCCAAGGCTGGTGGATCACCTGAGGTCAGGGGTTCGAGACTGGCCTGGCCAACATGGTGAAGCCCTGTCTCTACTAAAAATACAACAATTACCTGGATGTGGTGGTGGGTGCCTGTAATCCCAGCTACTGAGAGGCTGAGGTAGGAGAATTGCTTGAACCTGGAAGGCAGAGGTTGCAATGAGCCAAGGTCGTGCCATTGAACTCCAGCCTGGGTGACAAGAGTGAAACTCAGTTTCAAAAAAAAAAAAAAAAGGAAAAGAAATCTGCCTCTTAGTTTTGTTTATTTAAAATGCCAATAGGGAGGTTCATAAAATACTGTATCACAAACTTGCTTTTTAAAATATCTTTAATAGCATATTTCAGTATATTTAGTGTTCTTTGTGATTCTATTCATTCAAAAAAGGGATCTGTAAATTTCACCAGGCTTCCTAAGGGGTACATGGCACACACACAAAAATTAAGACTTCCTACTTAAATGATCTGAATGGACATTTCTCCAAAGAATATACACAAATGGCCAATAAGAATAAACACACACACACACACACACACCCATGAACATCATTATTCATTAAATAAATGAAAATTAAAACTACAGTGAGATATCACTTTATGCTCAGTAGGATGACTATAATCAAAAAGTCAGATAAGGCCAGACATGGTGGCTCACGTCTATAATCCCAGCACTTTGGGAAACTGAGGGGGCTGATCCCTTGCAGTCAGGAGTTCAAGACCAGCCTGGCCAATGTGGTAAAACCTCGTCACTCCAAAAGGCACAGGTCTCACTGGGCAACTGAGGACCTCCGTGACCAGGGAGCCCAGCAGGGAAGCCATGGGGCTCCAGCATACAAAATGCACTTTTCTATTTTCTTCAAACAGCTTTATTTCATGTTTTTTTCTCCTTCTTATTAAGTTAAAATGCTATAGCTTACAATTCCATAACTGTGCATAGAGGTCCTTGTTGGTTTATGTTCCAGGTTCTGAATCTGATCATTTCCCTGTTTTGGCTAGACAACATATTGTTTCAAATGACTTTGCTTTTTGAATGTAGGCTTACATAATCTGACATTGATTTTATAAAAATAGTATTACATTCTGGGAATCTATTTTTAATTCAAACCTTTAACTCATGTGAAGACATTAGCTTTTACAGATGATCTACCTTGAATCTAAAGCTTAAGCTATGTGGTAATTTCTCCACAACTGTATTTGGTAACTGTCCTATTTGTTCTTTGGTAAAACCTAATCACCTAGGTTGGGTGCTGTAGCTCCTGCCTGTAATCCCAGTACTTTGGGAGGCTGAGGCAGGCGGATCACCTGAGGTTCGAGACCAGCCTGACCAACATGGAGAAACCCCGTCTCTACTAAGAATACAAAATTAGCCAAGTGTGGTGGCACATGTCTGTAATCCCAGCTACTCGGGAGGCTGAGGCAGGAAAATCACTTGAACCTGGGAGGCAGAGGTTGCAGTGAGCCAAGACTGCACCATTGCACTCCAGCCTGGGCAATAAAAGTGAAACTCTGTCTCAAAACAAACAAACAAACAAACAAAACAAAAGAAAAAAATCATCTTGCAAACAGGTGTGAGGGTAAAAGTCATCTTCTCTGCTTACCTACCCACACACAAAAGCATGCATCAGAGAGAGAAACAGAGACAGAAAAATGGACAAAAATGAGAAAGAAGGAGAAAGAAGCAAAAAAAAAGGACAAAATTTGCCTATTATAAAGTCCTGGGCAGCGACTGAGAGTCACTACCGTAGACTACTTGTGCTCAGATTGAAATACCGATATTTCCTTTTAAAATAACTAAAATCAGAATTCAACGAGATATTTGTATTACCATGTTTCTAGAAGGATTTTTCACAATAGCCAAAAGGTGGAAGTAACCCAGGTATCCATTAACAGTGAACGGATAAACAAAATGTGGTATATCCATACAATGAAATATTATTCAACCCTTAAAATGAAGAAAATTCAGACACATGATACAACATGGATAAACCTGGAGGACATTATGCTGAGCAAAATAAGCCAATCACAAAGGGACAGATAGTGTATGATGCCATTTGTATGAGGTATCAAGAATAGTTAAATTCATAAAGACAGAAAGTAGAAAGGTGGCTTCCAGAATTGTGGGAAGATGTTATTTAACAAGTATAGAGTTTCAGTTTTACAAGATAAAAAGAACTCTGGAGATGCATGGTGGGGTGGGTGCACAATAAGGCAAATGGACTTAACACTGCTGAACTGTCCTCTTAAAAATGAGATGATACATTTTATGATGTGGGTATTTTACCATGATTTAAATAATTTTTAAAAATAATAAAAAACCAAAATCAGCTTCCCAAAATAGAGCCTGACACTTTAATCAAAGCTATCTATCTGGATTTCGTGTCTGGGTTAGTCCAATATTTTCTGCCAGTCTTCATTTTTACCCTTGGGGGAAAGAGAGGAAATAAAAACAAATTAAAATAGCATGCCTGAGGCTGGAGAATCACTTGAACTCGGGAGGCAGAGGTTGCAGTGAGCCGAGATTGTGCCACTGCACTCCAGCCTGGTGATAGAGCGAAATTCCGCCTCAAAAAAAAAAGAAAAAAAAATAGTATGCCTGCTTCCTCTCCTGCCCTTCTTTATTAAATACAATATTCCTGGAATTCTCTGTTTTAGGGGCCTTTAGAATTATTCTCCCAGTGGTTCTGAAGGCAATACCTTTCAATATTATAGTTCAACAGTATTCTGTAGCATGGAGAAAGGTGTAAAGATTTAATTCTAAGACCTGAAGCAAAAGTTGTAAAATACACTTCAAGTTTCATTCACAATTACTGAGAATGCAACTGTAACACATAAAAGATGAGTTGCTTGGGGCTTAGTTTTCATCTGGTCTTAAAACACACACACACACACACACACACACACACACACACACACACACACACAAAGCCAGAGATAATCTTGGCAAAGCAGCATTGAGCCAGTGCTAAGAGAGTCACTAATAATAGAGCAGCACCTTAGTAAAATCACTTTCCTTTTATTATACCTTAAAGCATGCTAATTTATAGACCCTGAGTCATCCACAACATGAACGATTTTATATTTCTGGGTATGGTAGTAGTCATTCATGTAACAAATATTTATAGAGTGCATGCTACATAACAAGTCCAGTCTTCACAGAGCTCACGATGCAGACACTTGCTCTCAGCTGAACAAGTCAGTTGGAACATGCAACGACCATGCAACAACCGCTTTCCTCCCTCCCCCAGCCCTGGTCACTTCTAAGCTGGGATCCTACTATCTTTTTTCAGAAATAGATGAGGGCAGAGGTGGCAATTTAGAAAGTCAGCAAATAAAACTTCATAGATTGGATCCTTATCAATTACAAAACTCAGCCCCAGCTTCTATCTCTAGCCAATCACAAAAGGACAAATACTGTATGATGCCACTTATATGAGGTACCTGGAGTAAATTCCTAGAGACAGAAAGTTGGTCTAACCAGCTTAACTATTCTTCAACCATCTCAGTTCAAAGCAGAGACACACCCCTAAGCTGCGTCTGTGGGGCTATACTAATTGTTTCATCTACAAAATTATTATTGTTATTGCTAGTGCTATTATTATTATTAACACTTGCATAGTGCTTACTATGTAATATTACATATATATGTGTTTGTATACACATGCACACACACACACATACACACACCCTCCCCAACATACACATTTAATAGTAGTAACGACTAGCATTATTCTCCATTAATAGGTGAGGAAACTGAACCACAGAAAAGTTAGATAGGGCCAGGTGCAGTGGTTCATGCCTGTAATCCCAGCACTTTGGGAGGCCGAGGCGGGCAGATCACGAGGTCAAGAGATTGAGACCATCCTGGCCAACATGGTGAAAGCCCATCTCTGCTAAAAATACAAAAAATTAGCTGGGCGTGGTGGCACACACCTGTAGTCCCGGCTACTCAGGAGTGTGAGGCAGGAGAATCTCTTGAACCCGGGAGGTGGAGGTTGCAGCGAGCTGACTGCACTCCAGCCTGGCGACAAAGTGAGACTCCATCTCAAAAAAAAAAAAAAAAGAAGTTAGATAACTTACCCCAAGTCACCCAGTTAATAAGTGGCAGAGGTAGGATTTGAACCCGGCAGTTTGGCTCCAGAATCGTGCTCTAAACCAGTCTTGCATAAAGTAGCTAGACTTGAAACTTTTTTACGCTGGTCTGTGAGATGATAAGGAGATTACACCAGATTGTAAATCTATGCACTGTTTCCTTCATTAAGAAAGTCTTGTTATGAAAAAATATCAGCTGAGCTAAATAGTGTGCTTTTTTGGAGTTGATTTACATTCTAGTGCAAGCTTCTTATCTCCTTGGGAACCAGGAACAAACAGTTGTAGAGCGGCATTAGTCAGCAGGCTATACTTTGGGTAGCACTGCTAAGCCATTACGCCTTCCTGCCTCCCAAACTACCTCCCATAGAAGACATAGCATCCACATTTCTTGGGCAGGACTATAACTGTTAACCAGAGGTGTTTGGAGAAGTCAATACCAGTCAAACACTATCAAAGGGTACCCCAATTCCAAAGAAAATCTTACAGGGATGAAAGGATTTCCAAGTCCCAGGCCGCCCATCCCAAGCAGCATTTAATATCTGTAAGGTATAGAAACCTCCATGGGAACAAATCCTTTCCAGACGAATGTACAAAAAGGCATCTTCTAGAGTGACAGCTGGAGCCCTTTGTAATTTAGCTTGGCTTTGAACCCACTCTAGTAGGATGCAAAATAAGCCAAATTATGGTTACTCTCTCGGAAAGAGATAAGACTTCAAGATTTGTCTTTTCTTTTATATGGATGACCTGAAGCTATAGCCAGAGGAGAGTGCTCGATTACAAAGCATGCCTGAAATAGAATCCTGTTTCAATCAGTCAATTAGTATGGAATTTGGACGGGATAAATGCAATTTCATGTGCCAAATGTGAAAAGGTAAAGAATAGCAAACACATGCAAGTCTTTGAAGCAACTGAAATTTGGGAACTAAAGTTCCCAGGGGCTTATAATGGCAGAAACTACAACAATTTTTCTAAGGAAGCATCAGAAAAATGCAGCAACTCATAATAAAGTCTTGCAAAGAACTGGGCGTATATTCTGAAGATGCAACTCCGCACTGAATAGATGCTGAGACACAGTATAGTTCAGTGGTCAAATGTGGGCTCTGGGTGAATTCCTGGCTCTGCTGCTTATAGACCTGTGACCGTGAGTGTTAATACCCACATCTACTATTTCTTTATTTGCAATGGCATCTGCCCAGCAGAGATCTTATGAGAATAAACTAAAATGCTAAGCATAGTTTCTGGCACAGAGGAAGCCACACTCCATAGGGGTTAACCTTGATTATCAATGAATGCATAGACCACCCCAATTTTAACTTTTACTTTTTAAATTTTGGAAACTGTGCTCCTTTCCAAAGCCTCAGTTTCACCACCACCTACATCATCACCATCACCTCCATCATTATTGCTTCCACCACCACCACCATCATCACCTCCACCATCACCACCACCTCCATCATTGCAACAACTATCACACTCACTGCTACCATCACTACCGCCTGCAACATCATTACTACCATCATCAGCTACATCGTTCCACCATCACCACCACTACCACCATCATCACTAATACCACCATCACCACTATTACTATTACAGACACCTCCACCACCATCACCCCCACGATCACCACAAACTCTACCACCATCACTGTCATCACCACCACCACTACCACCGTTATCCCTAGCACACAATTACACAATTCTCATTTTGTTATTATTGCAAAACCAAATATCTGTAATTTGGACAGCTTCTATTCCCATAACAGCAAGAACCACTTCTACTTTTCTCTACTCCTTTTCAGACTCACCTTTCTCCAGAATATTTGAGAACATGAGATTTTTGTCACACTTGCATTGTTATGCTGATCGCGATTGCCCCAGCTTTTCCACTGGTACTTATTGATCTATGCTGCACTCAACATGCTACATGTCACAGCCAGAAACCCAAGCAATTCTACATGTTCCTCAATGCTATAGTAATAGGCCTATACTTGTGTCTACTTTTCACTGTGAATGTCACTAACTGTCATCTGGTTTCCTAGCATAGCCCAATACATTAGAATACATGGCCTCGAAGTCAGGCCTAGATTCAAATCCTGACCTTGCCTCTAGCTTTATGACCTTAGGCAAATAAACTTTTCTGACTTTCAGGTTTGTTTATCATGAAATGGCATTTACAATATTCATTTCATGGGAATTAGGAGGAATCATAAATGAGGTTATGACTATCAAGTACTTAGGACTCTATTTAGCATAAAGCAGGAGCAGAATAGGAGAAAGTTTCCTCCCTTTCTCTCCTTTTTCTGTAACACTTCTTCAGTCAGTCCGTAAAGCTGTGATTCCCAGGGTTTGAGTAATATCAAAATCACCTTGAGATCTTGCTAAAATCTGGACTTCTGAGTCCCACTCCCAGAGTTTCTGTTTGAATAGATTTTAAATGAATCCTAAGAATGTGTAAGTCTAACAAGTATCCTCACTCATTCACCCACCCGTGATAATTGTTCTTCTGGTCCAGGGACAACATGTTGAAAACCACCTCTGTATACAAACAGCAAAAAGAAAAAACAAAATGATCACTAAAATTTGAAGATAAAAGCCTAATACACATCAAAACATTTTGTTTTAAAAAACCATTAGAGGCCAGGTGCCGTGGCTCACGCCTGTAATCCCAGCACTTTGGGAGGCCGAGGTGGGCAGATCATGAGGTCAAGAGTAAACTATCGCAAGAACAAAAAACCAAACACCGCATATTCTCACTCATAGGTGGGAATTGAACAATGAGAACACATGGACACAGGAAGGGGAACATCACACTTCGGGGGCTGTTGTGGGGTGGGGGGAGGGGGGAGGGATAGCATTGGGAGATATACCTAATGCTAGATGACGAGTTGGTGGGTGCAGCGCACCAGCATGGCACATGTATACATATGTAACTTACCTGCACATTGCGCACATGTACCATAAAACCTAAAGTATAATAATAATAATAAAAAAAAAAAAAAAAAAAAAAGATCCAGACCATCCTGGCCAACATGGTGAAACCCCGTCTCTGCTAAAAATACAAAAATTAGCCCGGCGTGGTGGTGCGCGCCTGTAGTCCCAGCTACTCCGGAGGCTGAGGCAGGAGAATCGCTTGAACCTGGGAGGTGGAGGTTGCAGTGAGCCAAGATCGTGCCACTGCACTCCAGCCTGGTGACAGAGTAAGACTCCATCTCAAAAAAAAAAAAAAAAAAAAAAAACCCATAAGAAATATTTAACCCACCTTTTTAAGGAAAATAATAATAAAGCATCTCAATAAGTGATTCAATGACAGAGTGTACCAAGTGTCATTTTCACACTGTAGTGAATGTTGTCAATGCTCCTTCATGCCCTTTTTCCCTCTTGTTCACACCAGCTCCCTGTGCATTTTCACTCCCAATATCCAGCACTTGAATTGTTATTGTCAGCTTTGCCTAGAAGCCCTGATAGCTGAAAGTGCCTGGGGTTTACATGTTTCTGGGTTAAGCCTTTGACTAATGACTGGTGTATACAGCTAAACAAACACTATAGCTCCTTGCCCCAGCTAGGGATGACTTTCAGGTGTGACCTGCCCTGTCTCCTGTGAGAACAAAGCCAACATTACCCTTCACGGGACTTTGACTGGTATCGCTCTGTTTCTTTGTCCTTCTTTTCCAGCTCTCATCTCTTTAGTTCTCTACAACTTTTACTTGGGACCACTTCTTTTTGTATATTTTTTATTTATAATTGACACATAATAATTGTGCATACTTATGAGGTGCAATGCAATGTTTACATAAATGTGTAATAATCAAATCACGGTAATCAACATATCTATCACCTTAAACATGTATTATTTCTTCATGATGAGAACATTCAAAAACATCTCTTCCAGCTTTTTTGAAATATATAACACATTACTATTAACTCTAACCATGCTACTATGTAACAGGATACTGGAACTTGTCTCTCTTATCTAAATGTAGCTTTGTACCCATTGACCGAACCCTCACCATCCCTCCCTCCTTCATCCTATCCCCATTCTCTGACAACCACTATTCTACTTTCTACTTTTATGAGAACAACTTTTTAGTTTCCACATATAAGTGAGGTCATGCAGCATTTGTGTTTCTGTACCTGGCTTATTTCACTTAACATAATTTCCTCCAGGTTCATCCATGTTGCCACAAATGACAGGATTTCATTGTTTTCTATGGTCAAATAGTATTTCACCATGTATATATACCACATTTTCTTTATCCATTCGTCTGTTGATGGACATTTAGGTTGGTTCCATATCTTGGCTAAAGTGAATAGTGCTGCAATAAACATGAACACAGGTATCTCTTCAACATACTGACTTCACTTCCTTTGCATATGAAATCCCACTACCTAGTAATGGGATTTCTGGATCATATGGTAGTTCTATTTTCAATTTTTCCTCTTTTCCATAATGGCTGTACTAACTTACATTTCTACCCACAGCGTGTAAGGGTTCCCTTTTCTCGTATTCTCCCCAATATGTGTTTTTTGGTTTCTGGTTTTTTATAGTAGCCATTCTGATTGGAGCAAGGTGATATCTCTTTGCAGTTTTAATTTGCACATCTCTTGGTCATCTGTATGTCTTCCTTTAAGAAATGTCTATTCAGGTCTTTTGCCCATTTTTTGAGTTTTTTTTGTTGTTGAGTTGCTTCAGTACCTTATCTATTTTGATTATTAATCCTTTAGCAGATATGTAGTTCACAAGTATATTCTCTCATTCTATAAGTTATTTCTTTGCTTTTATTATTTTCTTTCCTGTGCAGAAGCTTTTTTGTTTGACACAGTCCCATTTGTCTATATTTACTTTTATTGTCATTGCTTTTGAGGTTTTATCCAAATAATCTTCATCTAGACCAATGTCATTGAGCTTTTCCTCTATGTTTTCCCTTAGCAGTTTTGTAATTGTAGGTTTCAAATTTAAGTCTTTAATCCATTTTGAGTTAATTTTTGTATCTAGTGGGAGATAAAGGTATAGTTTCATTCTTCTGTATGTGGCTATCCAGTTTTCCCAGCACCATTTCTTTTGAAGAGGCTGTCCCTTCCCTATTGTGGATACTTAACATCTTTGTCAAAAATCAGTTTGCTATAGATGTGTGGGTTTATTTCTGGGCTTTCTAGTTTGTTTCATTGGTCTGTGTGTCTGCTTTTATACTGGTACCGTGCTGTTGTGGTTTTTTTGTTTGTTTGTCTGGGAAAGTCTTTATCTCTCCCTTGTTTATAAAAAACAGCTTTTCTGGGTACAGTATTCTTGACTGGCCAGTGTTTTCTTCTTCAGTACTCTGAATATATCATCAGGCTCCCTCATGGCCTGTAAGGTTTCCACTGAGAAGTCTACTGCCAGGTGAGTTGTAACTCCCTTATGTGTTATTTGCTTCTTTTCTCCCACTGCTTTCAGCATCCTTTCTTTGTCTTTTACATCTGAGTGTTTAATTGTAATATGTCTTGGGGTGTACTTATTTGGGTTGAATCTGATTGGTGACCTTTTACTTTCCAGTATTTGGATATCTGTATCTTTATCTAGGTTTGGGAAATTTTCTATTATTACCCCTTTGGCATTCTCAAGTCCCTACTGAATCTCAATAACCTGAATATTTGCTCTTTTGATGCTGCCCCATAGTTCCTATAGGCTTTCTTCATTCCTTTTCATTTTTTTCTCCTCTGACTGTGTATTTTCAAATAGCCTGTCTTCAAGCCCACTGTTTTGAAATATGTAACATATTATTATTAACTCTAACCATCTTCTTTCCTTTGCTTCTTAACCAGTTGTTTCCTTTGGTTTATCAATTCTGCTGTTGATGCCCTCTATTGCATTGTTCATTTGGTTCATTGTATTTTTCAGCTTTAAGATTTCTGTTTGATTTTTTATTATTATTTCAGTCTGTTAAGTTTCTCTGATAAATTACTGAATTGTTTCTCTATATTATATTGAAGTTCATTAAGTTTCCTTAAAGCAGCTATTTTGAATTCTCTGAGAGACCATGCTACTTTAGGGTGTCTTATTATGTTCACTTGGTGAGGTCATGGGTTCCCCAAATGTTCCTGAGGCTTATGGACATGTGATAATGCACAGACATTGAAGGTTTAGATATTTATTTCAATTGTCACAGTCTGGCTTTTTCAGTGCCTATCCTTTCAGAGAATCTGTTGTTTAACCATAGAGGCTAGCATTGTGCCAAGAGCAAAATAGGTACTCAAAAATTAGTTTGTTAAATTGATGAAAGAATGAATTATGGTTCTGCCACTTACAAGCTATGTGACGTTGGGTAAGTTTTCTTATCCATTAATGTTGGATAAAAATACCTATCCTGAAGGTTCTGCTGTGAGAATTAAATTTTTTTAAAGATCTATAGAAGTGTCTGGAATATAGTACCTGCAACTTGATAGATCCTCAATAAATTTTGGTCACTTGTTCTGTCAATTTCTCTACCCTCATGTTTTAAGCACGGGGCATGGGATAGCCCATGGGCACTTGGGAAATACTGTCAGAGAACCCTGGAATCCATGTCAAATAAAGTGAAATGGAAGAAATCAAACACTTCACCGTAGTTGTGCAATAACAATAAACCAACCAACCGATTTGTGTGGAAAGCCCACCCACACACCTCTTTCCAGAAGTACCACTTTATCCACACCCCCACATGTAGAGAAACCTGGCTTGCTTTTCCCAGACAACTTGCAGTTTTTCCAAGGACTGCTAGTCAAAGGGAAGGTGAAAATCATTGTCATTAAAAATTTTTAAAATACTTGAAACTGAGAAAAAAAAAGAGAAAAAGAAAAAAATACTTGAACTGAGATTCTTGCAAGGGAAAAAAATATTAACATGTTCCCTGAAATGTTTCCATGCTATTAAAAAAAGAAAGAACTCTACGTTACCATATTTATTACCAAAGCAAACTCCTTTTAATCTATTGTTTTGTTCTTCTCTGATTTTCAGCAATTCACATCTCCCTGATGAAGACTAATTTCCATAAATGCTTTACAGAATTCAAAGAGGACAGATCTATGGATCATTCTAATATTATTAATAAATGCTAAGAGGGTGTAACAAAATTAATGAGGAAATTTAATAATTCTCCTATTGGAATTTCCTTTCCCTGTAGTTCCCAGGGGGAACATGTTAGTGAGCACTTTCTGTAGACAATATTGTTTAATGGAAACTTTGCAAAAATTAGAATTAGGCCTTTGGTGAACAGGGATCTTTAATTTAATTTGTTTTTACTGCCAGAACACAGGGAGTTACTCACAGCGGATTGCACCAGCAGGCAGCCCGTTAGAATTAAGTTTTGTTGTGATCACCAGGGTAATGACTTCTCCAAGGCCCGGTGTTTGGAGAACAGTGTGGTTTAGTTATTACGGGAATCGTAAATGGCATTCATAAAGTCCTGGAGGAGCAATCGCATTGCAGAGCAGCCTTATAAACACGGGAGGCCAGTCACTCGTCACATACTTGAGAGGAGAGAAGGGGATGGCTGTAATGCATTGGGGGAGGGGGAGAGGCAGAGAAGTCAGAGAGGAATGAGAAGGAAAAGAGAAAAAGAGGGGAAAATAAGATCCCTTGCTTTTACTTGGATTTTTTCCCTTAACGTGTGTCTCCAGTTTAAAACACAAAATTAAAACCCTTTGTTACAAACATCCAGTTTACTGTTACTTCCCTGTTACTGATGCTGTTGCTTCCAGCTCAATAATATAGAGCCAGCCTCTCTAGAGATATACTGAAAAGGTAAGGCTTAAATACAAAACTGCCACTGCTCAGTATCTACCCAAAGGAATGGAAAGCAGGGACTCAAACAGATATTTGCACACTTCTAGGCAGAGCAGCACTATTCACAACTGCCAAAAGGTGGAAATAACCTAAGTGTCCATCAACAGATAAATGGGTAGAGAAAATGTGGTGTGTACACACAGTGGAACATTATGCAGCCTTAAAAAGGAATGAAGTTCTGACACATGTTACAACATGGATGAACCTTGAAGATACTATGCTAAATGTAGTAAGCCAGTCATAAAAAGACAAATAGTGGATGATTCCGCTTCTCTGAGGCACTTAGAGCAGTCAAATTCACAGAGACAGACAGTAGAATAGACACTACCAGAGGGCAGGGGGAGGGGGATTAGGGAGTCATTGCTTAAGGGTTACAAAGTAACTGTTGAGGTAATGAAAAGTTTGGGAAATAGTGGTAATGGTTACACAACATTGTGACTGTAAACAATGCTACTGAATTGTACACTTAAAAATGGTTAAAATGTCCCGGCGCCGTGGCTGATGCCTGTAATCCCAGCACTTTGGGAGGCCAAGGCGGGTGGATTGCCTGAGGTCAGGAGTTCGAGGCTAGCCTGGCCAACATGGTGAAACCCCGTCTCTACTAAAAATACAAAAATTAGCCGGGCGTAGTGGCGCAATCCTGTAATTCCAGCTACTCGGGAGGCTGAGGCAGGAGAATCCCTGGAACCCGGGAGGCGGAGGTTGCAGTGAGCTGAGATCGTGCCATTGCACTCCAGCCTGGGCTACAAGAGCGAAACTCCATCTCAAAAAAAAAAAAGAAAGTTAAAATGGTAAATCTTATATTGTATATTATGTTAGATATTTTATCACCATAAAAAAGGATGGGGAAGGAGACCCAGGCTTTGGAAATCTTTCTTCCTTTTTTCCCCCTCTTCCTTCTATCCCCACCTCTCATATGTAAATCTCAGTTTCCCACGCCTTGATTATATAAGGTGAAATGAGCAAAAGTGCATAGCTCATAGTAGACGCTCAGTAAAATAGGCATCCTTCCTCTCCCTCAGATTGTCTGTCAATGAAATTATGTGGATACCAGTTCAGTATCTTTCTCCTTTTCTTTATCTTGTTGAGTTTATGTTTTTCTTTTCTTTCTTTTTTTCTTTTTTTTTTTTTTTTAAAAAAAAGGTGTTTAAAATTATTTCTATGGAAAAAGAACCTGGTTCTTTCAGAAAACCTTTTTTTGGCCCTCACTGAGATGTGTGAATTTCAGGCACAGGGTTGGGAGCAGGCTTTTAAAATGACCACTTGTTCGGAGAATGATTTCACTTGGAATTCAGTTCATAAAAAATAGCAGCAGAAAGCCAACAGAGAATCAACTCATTTGACCCTATTCCCAAAGACAGGGCAGCTTCTGATTGGCAGTTGCCACCGCAAAGGCCGTGGGATGAAATTGAACGCTGGCACGTTTAGGGATTTCTTGAAGTCAACTCAGAGTTAATATGAAACATTACCAAGGAAAACTAGGTTTTTCCGTCTCGTCTGCAAAAAGCATCATCAGGTAAACTCTTATTCCTAGGAGAGAAAGTGAAGGCCCAGGTACTTTAATAATTTCGATTTAGAGATTTAGAGCTGTGGAAAAGCTTTCTCCCCAAATTAAAGAAGACTCTAATAAAATTTGTGCCCATAGTTAGGATTACAAAGGGACCAAATTGTACCTACATGCTTTTTTGATAGCTTACTCTCAATTATCTTATCTTACAGGAAATAAATAAGCCCAAAATACAGATTTAATTTGATTTGTTTTTCCCACCCCTTCCCAAAGAAAATTTAAAGTGGATAATAACATTATTTGGCTGGAGACGCTCTGGGGATTTTTCTTTTCTTTTATTTATTTTCCAAATTTGGTCTGGGTATTTTCTTTCATAACAAAAAAGCATTACTATAGTATATAATATGTTATTTAACATTGCTGAGATTAGCAGTTTTGATAAAGAGCTCTATTTGCATTTGCAGCTTTTCACTGAAAAAACCAGCTCTGGTCTGTATCTCAGATCATCATGCAATGCTTGCTATTTAACCACATGGCTGTATCTTACAGCTGGTGGTGGATTGTGACCAAATTTTAAAGAAATTAACCAAGAGTTTCTTTCGCAATGTGTTTAGGAGGATGTGCCTAAAAATAATGGCAACAAACACGCATATCACTGTCTTTCCAGGACTGGATTAAGACCTTTAGAGAGCCGAACCTCTTAAAAAGATTATGCTGTTCCCATCCCTCTGTGATCCAAAATGCAATAAAAACAAGAGTAAACTGTCCTCATTGCTATTACTATTGAAGTGTACTGTTTGCTTTGCCTGGGCTTTGTCCAGGGTTAAATGGCACACGTTGGAAGTCCAAGTCACGCTTCGGCCACCCAGGTGCTAAAATGAGGCACAAGGCATGAAGACGTTGCCGGGCACTCCCACAGCTAAGCCTGCACTGAATGAAAACATGAAACCAGAAGGAATTGATCCTGTATTTTCAATCATCTTGCATGACCTAATTGGATCGACCATTTTAATGGAACTGTCTCATCAATTCAAGCAGCCAGTCAATTAAATCTAACAATCCATTTAACTGATCTCCTCCTGCCCCCACAACACTAGCAACGATTTGAACGGATGGAATTCACAGGTTGTTTTCACATCATGTACACACGGCCTTAATGACGAAATTGGACCCGTGCCACTGCTGAGCTCATCGATTATATAGAAATCACTCCCTAATATGTGATCTCCCCACCTTCTTTCAAAATAAAATAAAATAAGAATCAAGCGGTCTGGTGGCCGAAGAGTGCCTTGGCCTGAGGCTGTGAGGATCACAGAACCCAGCCTTTAAATGTCTTAGTATGTCTTAGTATGTCTAAGTCTTATGTCTTATTATGTTAATGTCTTGGTATGGCCGAGTGCGGTGGCTCACGCCTGTAATCCCAGTACTTTGGGAGGCTGAGGCAGGTGGATCATGTGGTCAGGAGTTCAAGACCAGCCCGGCCAACATTGGTGAAACCCCATCTCTACACAAAATACAAAAATTAGCTGGGCGTAGTGGCACATACCTGTAATCCCAGCTATTTGGGAGGCTGAGGCAGGAGAATGACTTGAACCAGAGAGGCAGAGGTTGTAGTGAGCCAAGATAGTGCCACTGCATTCCAGCCTGGGCAATAGAGCGAGATTCCATTAAAAAAAAAAAAAAAGTCTTAATACGACTCCTGCCAAAACGGACTTGAGGCAGCAGACATCCACTCAGTACATTACAGGTCTCTGCATGCATTTCCATGCATATCTGAGCCTGTCAATGTGACCACAGGTTCCAGAAAATTCACAGCACTCTCCAGTATAAATATTCTGTCCTGTTTTCCCCATAAGTGTACCTCCCTGGGTCCTCATTTTTTTTATTTCAAAACTATGGTCACTGCAGCAATCAGACTTTTAATAGTCCCCTTCTGGCCACCTACAAGGCCTCGAGCGCCCATTAAAACATGGTTATAGGGCTCTCTCATAAATTGCCAGAGTGTGTAAATTGATACAACTTCTATAGTAGGCAATTTGGCAAAAATCTATCAAAATCACAAACACATATATCCTTTGTCCAGAAAGTCCACTTCTCAGAATCTGTCTCATAGACAAACATATTCTCAGACTTACGGAAAAACCTAAATATAGGATTAGTCGTTACAGCTTTGGCTGTAATAGCAGAAGATTGCATGCTATGTCAATGTTCATCAATCAGTCACTGGTAAAATACAGTATCATAAATCCATACCACGAAATAATACACAGCCATCAAACGAGGAAACTCTATGCATTGATATGGATCAACCCTCCAGACAGAATATAAAATGTCTAAAATTTAAGATGAAAACAATATATATAGCAAGCTTCCATTTATTTATTTTTTAAAGGAAACACTTATTGATGCATTTGCTTTTTTATGCGTAATGTAGCTCTGGAAAAATGCACAGGAAATAGTGAATGCCTTAAGGGAGATCGCTGGTAGGCCAGGGGTTGGAGACTTACAGGAGTGGGAGGAAGACATTTGATCATAGTCTTCTTTTTTGCTTTGAATCTAGAAGCACATAAAGCTTTAAATATTTAAAATTTTGTATTTTTTTTCAGTGGTTTGGCAAGTCTCCCAGGCCCCCAACATCCACTTAGACCCCAATTCTCCAGTCTTCGTCTAAAGGCTATCTGTCTATCTATCTATCTATCATCTATCTATCTCTCAGGTCTGGGTCTCTAGCTACACTTTTTTTTTTCCTCTCTGGAGTCCTCCTTTCTCCCAGGACCTTTTGTGTCCGTGACTAGGGGACAACTTGCCTGTCTCAAACACTTGAGCAACTCTCACTCACCTCACTCAACTAAGATGCTCATGGCCCCTCTGTGTCCAAGGCCTGATAGGGACAGTGAGGGGACCCCAGAGCCAGGCTTGACCTATCACAGACCCTTGGGTGCTGGAAAGAACAGGCAGCTCCTCAGCTGTGTGTAGTAGACAAAGGGGAGGTTCAGTGTCTTCAGCTGTGCATGGCAGCCCCATTACTCCAGGCCTGTGTTCTCTTTCTTCCTTTTTTTTTTTTTTTTTGATAGAGTTTCGCTCTTGTTGCCCAAGCTGGAGTGCAATGGTGCGATCTCGGCTCACCACAACCTCCGCCTCCCAGGTTCAAGTGATTCTCCTGCCTCAGCCTCCAGAGTAGTTGGGATTACAGGCGCATGCCACCACACCCAGCTAATTTTGTATTTTTAGTAGAGACAGGGTTTCTCCATGTTCATCAGGCTGGTCTTGAACTCCCGACCTCAAGTGATCCACCCGCCTCAGCCTCCCAAAGTGCTGGGATTAAAGGTGTGAGCCACAGTGCCCCGCCGTGTTCTCCTCTTTCGGACTTCTGGGATGGTCTCAGATCTGAAGCCCAGAACAAGAGCATTACAAGGTTTTATTGAGGAAGGTGTGGGGTAAGGCCTGAGGATCTTCCCACCTCCTGTTTCTTGTAGCTCAAAAAACTAATTTTCTTTCTTACTAAAAATATACTTAGTGATAGGATATATTCTTGCTGAGTGATAACCCCACGCTGTCTCATTCATTAAAATAATAATGTGTTTTATTCATTCATTTTTTCATTTATTTAGGCAAAACATCACGCAACAGCTGGTTATTTGGCAGAAAAAAACTGAAACTGACTCCCCCAAGTCTGGCAGCTGTGTAGACAATCTTAGGAACAATAGGTGGCCGAGGTAACTTTGGGAATATGTCTCTGGCATTTGACAAAATTCCCTGTACCTTTCCATCTCCTAGTCCAAATGTCAGTGATAAAGCCTAGTACCCTTCATAGAGCCTTCCTTTAAGAATGCACAAATCGGCCAGGCATAGTGGCTCACACCTGTAATCTCAGCACTTTGGGAGGCCGAGGCGGGTGGATCATTTGAGGTCAGGAGTTCAGGACCAGCCTGACCAAAATGGTGAAACCGCGTCTCTACTAAAAATACAAAAAGTTAGCCGGGTGTGGTGGCACACGCTTGTGGTCCCAGCTACTCAGGAGGCTGAGGCAGGAGAATCACTTGAACTCGGGAGGTGGAGGTTGCAGTGAACCAAGATCGCGCCACTGCACTCCAGCCTGGGCACTCCAGCATGGGCAACAGCGGGAGACTCGTGTCAAAAAAAAAAAAAAAAGAATTCACACATCTGCTTTATCACAAATACATAATATCTAAAAGCATCCCATTCATTCATTCAACAAATATTTATTGAAATGCCATCGGCGCCAAGTGCTGCAGAAACAACAGCAAACAACAAAGGGCCCTGCTGTCATGGGGAGAGAGTCATAAACATATAAATCATAATCACATGGAGAAAAGTCTATGAAGAAAAATAAAACACATGCTTCTGAGTGATGAGTACCCAGCATCCCAGCATTTTCTCCTTTTTGCCTTAGAAAGCACAAAAGGGAGAAAAGGAAACTAAGCTGTTGGCCATTCAATGACATCTAAATAAACCACACTGAACCAAATGCCTGGTAAATTCCTGGGTGCGAAAGTTTCGGTTTCCAGTAACACAGACTATTTCCGTGAAATGACAGGTTAATTCTGCTAACAATCGAGTTTGAAATGGACAATGGCTGTCAGTGGTCCAGGACAGACCTTTAGAGATTAATAAAATAAACAAAAGTCCCTACCGGTCTGAAGTTAAATACTCTTCCAGATTTAAAAATATGCTAAACCTAGACACCCAGGAATAAGGCAAGAAGGATAACAGGGATGAACGGAAGCCCTTCGCACAGAAACGGAAACCTGGGGAGTTGAGAAGGAGTGGTGTTATTAAAGCAAGCGTCCAAAGTCATTGCTGGTAAAAATAAACAAATAAATAAATAGCTTGGTTTACAAAGAGAACAAAAGGTTGATGTTGTGTCCGGTGATCTATCCCGAGGTTAGGTAGAAGGTGCAGAATATAAAAAGTTGAGTGTTTATCCCATACTACACACAGCAGTATCAGAATAGCAATATCACACTCTAACACTTGGTGTAATTTATGAGAGTTGTTTAAAAAATGCTTTCGGGCCGGGCACAGTGGCTCACACCTGTAGTTCCAGCACTTTGGGATGCCAAGGTGGGAGGATCACTTGGGGCCAGGAGTTTGAGACCTGCCTGGGCAACATAGCAACATCCAGTCTCTCCAAAAAAAAAAGTTAGCCCAGCATGGTGGTGTGCACCTGTAGTCCCAGCTACTTGGGAGGCTGAGTTAGGAGGATCACTTAAGCCCAGGAGTTCCAGGTTACAGTGAGTTATGAATCCACCATTGCACTCCAGCCTGGGCAACAGATTGTCTCGAAAACAAACCAAATAATGTTTTCATATGCTCTCTCATTTCCCCCTATTTTTGTGGTCATCCCATATCTGCATTTTCAGATCGTATAACCATCATATGCACTGTCCTGCCTCCGGTTTAGCCCTCATTTAATCTTAGCTCTAGAGTAACTATCAACCCCAGCCCTGTGTCACTGTCCTCTAGCCATTTTGCTTGTCTACAGCTAGTCCTTTATGAGAGTCTGTAGGAAGGGGCTGTCTGAAAGATGTTACTCCATTTTTTTCTGGCATGAAACATCGTTGTCAAAAATCTGATGATAATCGAATTCACTTTCTGGGTCAGGTTCTTGCCCAAAGTATTTCTTTTCCTTTTTGTAAGCCCCTAAATTTTGCTAGAATATGTCTCAGTGTTGGTCATTCTGGGTCAATATTCTCAGGAATATGGTACTTTTCAAAATGTAGTTTTTGTATTTCAGGAAAACTGTCTTGAGTTAGAGTTCTTGGTTCTATGCCATTGCTTTGCTTCTTTGCGGGGGACAACTATTCTGTTAGCTACCATCCACATAGACCCTGTGTCTTGGACTTCCCAGCAGTCTCCACCCTCTCTCGCTCTTCCGGGCACTTACGTAACGCTTACTGACTGGGCTGTGGCACTCACTCCTCCATTTTTTCTCTCATTCCTTGCTTTTTCTTTACTTCATGCACTTTTTTCTCCTCTCCCTAAAAAAGACCACAAATCCTTAAGAGCCGGTACATTGCCTTATTCTTCTTTTCTGTATATCCCAAACTGTTCTCACCCACCACAGCTCTGAGTTCCTTGTAGATATTCATCAAATTTCTTGTAATTGAATCAAATAACCTCTGTGCCCTGAGACCCCTCTGAGTGGCTCCCAGGAGACTGTAATAATCTGCCTCTTGCAGGAAAGTTGAGGACGTGATAGGGAACTGAAAGCAGAAAGCTCCTTTAAATTTTCAGTAGGTGGTTGGGAGCCCGATCACCAGCTGTCCCGTCCCTGTAGGTCTCACCTAATCCACTGTCATAATCCTGGATGAAATGCATAGGCTTATTCTGCTAAATCTGATTGCTTGGTTTAAAAAGTAATGCATAGCTTCATATATCACTATAACAAGGAGGAAAGGCCATTAAAATGTTTACTTATACTTGCTGGGCATGTGGTCATTTGGGTGTGATCCACTTTGCCTGCCTTACACACTTGCTTTGTTTAATAACATTTTTCTTAAAACAGAACTATTCCTGATTCTGTTTTTTGTAAAGGAAATAATTTTCATGTACTATGATGAAGGCAGTCTCTTATTTTGTGTTTGACTGATATTCCATTGATGTATTCCAGACAATTAAAGTGATCTCCAAGGTAGTGGAGTAGCTTTTTACCTACTAGGTTTAAATAATTTTTAATCTTTTCTCATTTCTAATAAAATCAGATTTAGTATAATCATTCTCTTCCAAAATCATTTGTAGACTAGAAGAGAGTTTTCAAATGTTCTTACTTGCAAAGCCCCCAAAAATATTTTCAAAAAAAAATTTTTCAAAAAAATTTTGTCATAGGTTTATATTATCACAAAAAAAATCACTTCTAGTGCTTTCTATTTTATTACTATTTTTTAGGTAAAAGTGTTATATTATTTTTTAAAGGTTTTTTCTTCAACAGGCCAATCTAATAAATACTCAGCCATCTGTTGAGAGATGAGGAATCTTAGGATAGGCTTATTAAGCCCCAAAGAGTCTGGAATTGGACTGCCTGAATTCAAATCCTGCTCCTTCACTTCCCAGTTCTGTGATTTTAAGAAATTATATAACCCTTCTCTCTTCTGTTTCTTCACTTGTTAAAATAGCACTAATAAGAAGCACCTCATAGCATTTTTGTAAAATGAGATGAACTGACACACTCAATAAACGTGTGCCTGGCACACAGCAAGTCATGAGTGGAAGTCAGAAGCTCCTGCTACAGGTCCTCCCTCTTCTACACAGGCAGCCTTCGACATCTATACGGCATCCTCTGCAATCCTTTGAGTGTTTGGTTTTTTTAGACTTTCTCGATAGTCTAAATTAATTTTAATAAAGAATTGGAATGCTGGCCAGGCATGGTGGCTCACACCTGTAATCCCAGCACTTTGGTAGGACTAGGTGGGTGGATCACCTGAGGTCAGGAGTTTGAGACCAGCCCGACCAACATAGTGAAACCCTGTCTGTACTATAAATACCAAAAAATTAGCCAGGCATGATGGCGGGCACCTGTAATCCCAGCTACTAGGGAGGCTGAGGGAGAAGAATCGCTTGAACCTGGGAGATGGGGGTTGCATTGAGCCGAGATCACGCCATTGCACTCCAGCCTGGGCAACAAGAGCGAAACTCCGTCTCAAAAAACAAAAGAATTGGAATGCCACTGACACAATGCTTTAGGTTGCGGTGATTATACCTCCCTCAAATTTCTACCAAGACAAAGTCAACTCTGCAACATTCTATCAGAACAAGGACAGTTGTTCCAAACTGGCCATGGAAATAAGGAGTCCTTCAGTCTTACAGGAAGGGTAAAGACAATAAAATGTCAGTGATTCTAAAACCCTCGTGGTCCAGGATATTGTGCTTCTTGCCGTGAAATGGCAACTCTGAAATGCCTGAAACTCTGGTTTTGTTCTTCTTTACATAGACAGACATTCACTGACAACCTCATTAATAGTGATGCTGTGCCATTTCTTCTAAAAACTCGTTTAGACAAATTATCCCTTTCAAGAGCAATAACAATGTTTATACATCCCCTTTCCTGACCAAATTTGCTCAGGAATGTGAAAATCCTGATGTTATCCATTTGAAACACACTAATCGAACCATCCTGATGCCGGCTCATAAAAGCAGGCTGTTAAAATCAGTGGGCCAATTATGCTAAATAAAATAAGCCAGTCACAAAAAGACAAATATTGGGTGATTCCACTTATATGAGGTACCTAGAGTAGAGGCAAAAACTAGAATAGAAATTACCAGGGGCTGGGAGGTGTTTAATGCGTATATAGCTTCAGTTTTGCAAGATGAAAAAGTTTTGGAGACAGATGGTGGTAATAGTTACACAACAATGGGAATGTCACGTAACACAACTGAACTATACACTTAAAGTGGCTGAGATGATAAATTCCATGTTATATGTATTTTCCCACAATCAAAACTAATAGTAATAAAAATATTAGAGGGCCATAATCAACTCTACCCTCTTTCTACAAGTTTGATACACAACCAAATGGTCAAGTCAGAAAATGTTAGAGGAAGTTGGTGCAGGTTTAGCTTTCTTCAAGTTAGATGAGTTTCTTTCTTCCATGCACCAAGTGTACTACTCAGCCAGACCCAAGGTCTTACAGTAAACTGAAAAGTGAGGCTCTGGCATGTGGGGAAGAGAATCTGAAGTCACAATCGCTGGAAATTGTAGTTGTCTGTATCTTTCATCGGATTGGAGTGTCAGAAACTCAAACTTCGGGAGTAGGAGACGATGACATTTCAGGAACACAGAATAAATAAGTGCCGTCCTGCCAAGGCTGATCTGGGAAATGGGCCCAACAGCTCTGCCCTTTCCTGTAGATCAAGGTGTGTGTGTTAGAGGTGTGGGGTATCACACCATTGCACAGGAAATGGGCCATGGGCACACACCATTTGAACAGGTCCTCCCTCCTTAGGGAACACACGGAGATAAACACTCCATCACAGGAATAAAAACAACCTGGTGCACATCAGAGGGCAAAGAATAGCACCTGGACCTGGGCCCTCTACGGTCCTATGGGAGAGTAGGTTGAGACAACGTTTTGGAGGACAATTAGACAACATCCATATCTATTCTAAAACATAAAGATTCCATGATCTACAAGACTCTAATTCTAAAAATTTATAGTATGGAAGAAAATATAAATAAATACCTAATAATTGAGTGACAAGAATGGTGGGTGTGGCTAGGCATGGTGGTGCATGCCTGTAATCCCAGCACTTTGGGAGGCTGAGGTGGGTGGATCAGTTTGAGCTCAAAAGTTCAAGACCACCCTGACCAACATGGTGAAACCCCATCTCTACTAAAAATACAAAAATTTGCCAGGTATGGTGGTGCAGGCCTATAATCCCAGCTACTCAGGAGGCTGAGGCATGAGAATTGCCTGAACCCGGGAGGTGGAGGCTACAGTGAGCCCAGATCGTGCCACTGTACTCCTCCAGTCTGGATGGCAGAGTAGGACTTCGTCAGTAAAAAATAAAAATAAAAAAATAAAAAATGGTGGGTGAAAGGGCCAGGCATAGTGGCTCATGCATGTAATTCCAGCACTTTGAGAGGCTAAAGCAGGTGGATTGCTTGAGGACAGGAGTTTGAGACCAGCCTGGGCAACACGGCAAAACTTCGTCTCTACAAAAAAATACAAAAATTAGCTAGGTATGATGGCATGCGCCTGTAGTCCCAGCTACTTGGGAAGCCGAGATGGGAGGATCACGTGAGCCTAGGGAAGCTGAGGATGCAATGAGCTGAGATCGTGCCAGTGTACTCCAGCCTGGGTGACAAAGAGACCCTGTCTCAAATTAAAAAAAAGAAAAAAGAAAAAGGAATGATACATGCAGAATTTTTATAACAAGTAACTCTTGGCTTTGGTTAAAATAAATTTTGAGACTGGGCATAGTGGCTCATGCCTGTAATCCCAGCACTTTGGGAGGCCAAGGTGGGTGGATCACAAAGTCAGGAGTTCGAGACCAGCCTGGCCAATATGGTGAAACCCCTTCTCTACTAAAAATACAAAAAACAAAAAATAGCCGGGTGTGGTGGCACATGCCTCTAATCCCAGCTACTCGGGAGGCTGAGGGAGGAGAATTGCTTGAACCTGGGAGGCAAAGGCTGCAGTGAGCCAAGATCGCTCCATTGCACTCCAGCCTGGGCAACAGAGTGAGACTCCATCTCAAAAAAATAAATACAAAAATAAATTTTGATATAGCCATATGATTCAATGTAAAGCCTTTTCTTAAAAAGTATCTTTATGAGAATGTTTAATAGCACGGAAGATATTTATTCCATATCATTATACAAACAAAGCACATTACATAATAATTTGTTTAATAGGATTTTATTTTTAAAAGGTAAATATGTAGATAAATAGATATAGGTAGTTATCTGGAAACACAGGTAGCAAATTATTAAATATAGCTATTTCCCCAGGCGCAGTGGCTCACACCTGTTATCCCAGCACTTTGGGAGGCCGAGGAGGGCAGATCACGAGGTCAGGAGATTGAGACCATCCTGGCTAACATGGTGAAACCCCGTCTCTACTAAAAATACAGAAAATTAGCCGGGTGTGGTGGCGGACGCCTGTAGTCCCAGCTACTCAGGAGGCTGAGGCAGGAGAATGGCATGAACCCAGGAGGCAGAGCTTGCGGTGAGCCGAGATGGTGCCACTGCACTCCAGCCTGGGTGACAGAGCAAGACTCTGTCTCAAAAAAAACAAACAAATAAATAAATATAGCTATTTCATGGATGATGAGATTACTGCTGATTTTTGTTGTCATATGTTTGCTTCAGTGAATTTTCACTTATAGATCTATGTTATTTTCGAATAGCGAAAATAAGTTTTGTTAACAAATAAGATATATACTATACATATGTGTTTAGTATGTATATGAATTTTCAGCCAAGCAGCATTGTATTTACACAGTGGTTCTCAAATGACAGCTCATAGCCTCTGGCCATCCCCAAGACAACTTGCAGGAAGTCTGTGAAATCCAAACTATTCTCAAAATAGTTTTTTCCTACCCCCGTAGATATCATTATTACTTAAAAAACTACAAATTATTGTGATTAGGACCTGAGTAAGTGTTAGACACATTCTTGAAAATGAACAAAGTGAGGCTGTCACTTCAAGGAAAACAATTGGCAGCATCTGTTGCCAATGATAAAATACATGCTTTCAAATAAAAATCAGAATTGTATCAGCCACCATGAACTTAACAGCTTGCAATACTTTGAAGATTTTTCTGATGATATGAGGGGCAATATTAATGAATGTGATTATTTTATATTATATTAAAGATGGACTGTTATTTGGAAAAGCTACATAACTCAGTGAACCAGTCTTTTTCAAATGGCCCATACAAACTGAAGAATCATGTGTGGGTTAAAGATTTATTCAATGTGCAAGGCAGACCAATGAATTTTAATGTAACAGGTCACAAAAGTTCGTTAATATGGTTTCAGATTCCACATTGCAACTAACCTTTAAGTAATTGCTACTTAAAGGTATGGCAATTACTCAAAAAACTAAAAATAAAATTACCACACAATCTTAGCAATTCTGCTTCTGGGTGTATAACCAAAAGAAGTGAAAGCAGGGACTCAATCAGGCGTTTGTGCAACTATCTTCATAGCAGCAATAGTCACAATAACCAAAAAGTGGATGCAACCCAAGTGTCTTTGAAGGAATAAATGAATGAATGAATGAATGAACAAAATGTTGTGTATACATGTAATTGGGATATTATTCAGCCCTAAAAAGGAAGAAAATTTGGACACATTCTACAACATGGATGAATCTTGAAGACATTATGCTAAGTGAAATAAACAAGTCACAAAAAGATAAATACTGTATGATTCCACTCGTATGAAGTACATAGAACAGTCAAGTTCATAGAAACAGAAAGTAGAATGGAAATTGCCAGGAACTGGGGGACGTCAGGAATGGAGAGTTGTTGTTTAATGGATACAGTGTTTCAGTTCAGCAAGACAAAAAGAGTTCTGGAGATGATGGTGACGATTATCAGCGATGTGAATGTTCACTTAAAAATGGTGAAGAAGTGGCCTGGTGCGGTGGCTCACGCCTGTAATCCCAGCACTTTGGGAGGCCAAGGTGGGTGAATCACAAGGTCAGGAGATCAAGACCATCCTGGCCAACATGGTGAAACCCCGTCTCTCCTAAAATCCAAAAAAAAAATTAGCCGGGCAAGGTGGCGCAAGCCTGTAGTCCCAGCTACTCGGGAGGCTGAGGCAGGGAATAGCTTGAACCTGGGAAGCGGAGGTTGCAGTGAGCTGAGATCACTGCACTTCATCCAGCCTGGTGACAGAGCGAGACTCTGTCTCAAAAAAAAAAAAATGATGAAGAAGAAAAGAAGGAGGAGGAGGAGAATGGAGGGAGGGAGGAAGGAAGGGAGGAAGGGAGGGAGGGAGGGAAGAAAAGAAAGATCAAACAAACTATTTGTCAAGTTTGGGTATCACATCAAAGAAAAATATGTACAATTATATGAAAGGCTATTAAAATGCTCTTCCTCTTTCCAACCGTATATTTGTGTGTGGCCAGATTCTCTTCATGTACTTCTACCAAACAACATATTACAACAAATTACATGCAGAATCAGATATAAAAATTCAGCTGTCTTCCGTCTAACAAGCCAGACACAAAAGAGAGTTGCAAAAAGGTAAAGCAATGCCACTCTTCCTGCTATATATTCTTTTGTTTGAGAAAATATAATTATTTTCCATAATATGTTGTTATGTTAATATATAGTGGTTTTATTATTTTTAAATGGATTAATAATAATTTTTAACATGATTCTCAGTTCTAACTTCTAAAATATGATTAATATCAGTAGATACAGCCCACATAAACAACAGCACTTGGTGGGTTTCAGTGCTTTTCAAGAGTATAAAGTGTCCTGAGACCAAAAGAATCTCTGATTTAGCACAGAGTAAACCCTCAATAAACATTTGTTAAATGATGCTCCTCTTCCCCCTTCCTCGTTGGGAGTGTACCCTACAGGATAAGAAGTCAGAACTTCTCAGTCTCCATGCTAATCAATATATTACATTTCTCAAAAAATCTGCAGGAGATTTGTCTCACGTCCTGGGTCCCCTCCCAGCAGCATGTGCTGGGAATCTTGCTCTGTCCTGTTTGTCAAAAACACAGATCCTACTCTCTTAATAACCATTTGCCAAAAGTGTTGTCAAACAACTAACTGCACATAATTGAGCTTCTGAAAGAACATGCCCTCTGGTGAGTTTAAAAGAAATGTTACAAATTAAGATAATATATGATTATGTGAAACATACATCAAAATTGTCAGAAGGCTGCTATCTCAAAAATTATGAACTTGGCAAATGGATATATGTGGTTCTGTGACTGTCCACCGAGCTTTCCCTCTTGATTACTTTATCCAGGCATTTGCTGCCTCAGAAGTTGTTGTAATTCATATTGCTTTTCATTATAAGCCTGGGTTTGTACAAAGGAGTGATTAATTTAAAAAAATTCTCATTACTTGAGATACATTCCTGAAGTTTATAACAAAAACAACCAAAACAGATGGAAGGGCTGGAGACCCATCTGCCAGATGAAGTGTGTTCCTGTCTCTTTTGATCAATGAAATTGATGGGATGATCATTAGTGGGGGAGTAAATAATGAGGGGTCTCCTGGCAGAATCTTAGATATCTCTGAGAGCGCAATGCTGAGCACTCCTAGCAATGGAGTACACCGACTCACCTCTTGCAGCACACATTCTTGATGCTCTGCTCATGGGCCAGAATAGCTTCTGCCAATCTGCACCCTGGCTCTTTTCCTTTGGGTTCTGTCTGACCACTGGAGGCCACTCAGGCAAAGAGAGGACAAGCCTGGGAGGTAATGCCTGTTGGGAAAATCCCTCCACCAATAGCTTGCAACAGCTGAGAGATGAATGACTCAGCTCCCTTTTCCCTTAGATGGCATAATTCTGGAGTTTACTCTACACTGTCTCTGGGGGTTCCCCAGAGATACTGAGCCTAGTTGGTCACAGGGGCCATCTGCTCAATAACGCATATTTTATTGGCTTCCTTCGACATTTCAATTTTCCACTTCCCTTCTGGTGTTTCCCAGGATCGCCTCCCAAATAAACTGCTTGCACTAAAATCTTTGTCTCGGGGACTGCTTCTGGGAAACCCAAGCTATGACTGGATTTTACATGTCAAAAGTTGAACCTTCAATCATCCTTTTTAAAAATTTTGTTGGCTGCCTTAGAGCAGTGAGTGCGTTCTTACAAACTGAGGATCCTGCTCCCAGCACCCTGCACCTTCTCTTTGGGGGAACCCAACTCTTCCTAAAACATAGTATAGTCTGACAAGAAGCAATAAAGCTCTTTTTTTTTCTCAGAATAATATCGGGGCACGTTTTCACTGTCCCCCCACTACCTGCCAGCTGTATTCCATTTTCAGCACCTACAGGGTCCTCAGGCAGAACCGAAGGAAGACTGGTTCTCACCAGGGTGAAAGAGGAGAAAATGCAGCTGGGCCGGGCTGAGCAGGCAGCTGCCTCCACGCCAGCAGCCCCCCACCCAGCTGGGTGGTCACATTCCTGCCCTGCTTCTCCACACGGCCACTCTCCTGGTCACCGAGTATTTGCATGGGCTTTGCCCCCAGTTATCTCTGTCCCTTGATCTCGGTTTGCTTTTCTGGCCTCTGACCCCTCTGTTGGCCAAAACTTCAACTGTTATCATGCTTTTTTGTCCTAGTCACTGCTCTGTCCTGGCCGTCTCAACTGGCTGTCAACAGTACAGGCACAGAATGGGAGGGGATGAGGGGGAGAATTTCATTTGGTCAATTGAGTGGTTAAAAGAAAAAAGGTTGCTTTTATTATTTTTTTTTCTTTTTAGGCAAGTAACTTGTTTAACTTGCATTGATCAACCATTTGACCTAATCGACTCTTCAGTTTCAATGGTCAGGCTGATAGAAGTAGGTAAATAAATGAGAAAGAGCCCAACAGTTCAAGGCCTCCTGGCTTTTCCTCCTACTTCCGATCTGAAAGTAAGAGAAACTGCAATGAAAAAACCAAGTTTCTAAGCTTGTGGAAGGGAGGGCGGCCTGGCACTGTTTGTTTCATGAGAGAGTCGTGGTTGAGAAAACAGAAATTCTCATGCCGAACTTACCTTCTTTGAAGTTTTAAAAACGTTCTGTAGAAAACAAAAACATTCTAACATTTTCGTTTACAAAACAAAAATAAATTCCTCCCTAAGGCATCCACTCTTTGGTTCGTGTATTAGGCCTTCACAAATTATCTCATCAAGAATATAAACATGTCATTCTGAATGAAATGAAGCCAACTCAAATTCCTGGTTAAAAAGAACATCAGTTAGGCATGATGGCTTATGCTGGTAGCCCCAGCTACTTGGGAGAGTGAGACAGGAAATCCTGAGCCCAGCAGTTCGAGGCTATAGCAAACTATGATGGTGCCTATGACTGGCACTCCATAGACAGTGGCAACATAGAGAGACCTCATCCCTAAAATATAAAATAAAATAATAACAAAGAAAAGCCTATGTACACTAAGAGTGAAAGGCAAAAAATGGAGGACATAGTTAGCATTTCATTGTTCCCCCGATACACACGCACACATATATGTACACATATTTACATGCTTCCCATGTATACTCATAAACAAGGTTCATATTGTCAGTGATCTATAAAAAAAATGAGGGACTTGCCAAAAAGAAGAGAACCAGAAAATACTTGACAATTACATTTTGGCTGGATGCGGTGGCTAATGCCTGTAATCCCAGCACTTTGGGAGGCTGAGGTGGGCGGATCACCTGAGGTCAGGAGTTCGAGACCAGCCTGGCCAACATGGTGAAACCCTGTCTCTACTAAAAATACAAAAATTAGCCGGGCATGATGGTAATCCCAACTACTCGGGAGGCTGAGGCAGGAGAACTGCTTGAGCCTGGGAGGCAGAGGTTTCAGTGAGCAGAGATTGAGCCACTGTACTCCAGCCTGGGCAACAGAATGAGACTCTGTCTCAAAAAAACAAAAAAAGGAAAAGAAAAGAAAAAGAAAAAAAAAAGGAGGACTTGGCTAGCATTTCATTGATCCCCCCAACACAAATACACACATATATGTACACATATATACATCTCCCATATATAGTCACAAACAAGGTTCACATGTCAGTGACCAAAAAAAAAAAAAAAAAAAAAAAGAAAGAAAATCAAGGACTTGTCAAAAAGAAAAGAAACAGAAAGTACTTGAAAATTATAATATCTTGGCTGGGTGCGGTGGCTCATGCTTGTAATCCCAGCACTTTGGGAAGCTGAGGCGGGTCAATCACCTGGGATCAGGAGTTTGAGACCAGCCTAGCCAACATGGAGAGACCCTGTCTCTACTAAAAATTATACAAAAATTAGCTGAGTGTGGTGGTGCATGCCTGTAATCCCAGCTGTCAGGAGGCTAAGGCAGGAGAATCACTTGAACCTGGGAGGCAGAGATTGTAGTGAGTCGAGATCATGCTACTGCATTCCAGCCTGGGCGACAGAGCGAAACTCTGTCTCAAAAAAAAAAAAAAAGAAAAAGAAAATTATAGCATCCTTTAGTTACATCTATATAAAAACATTGGCATTCTATCTGATGGGATAGGGCTCAGGCAATAATTTTCATTCTCTCTTTTCCCAATAATGAAAATAAAAGCATCTAAAGACCCTGAATATAAAACCAGATGGATTGTTTTAACAAAAAGATTAATCGGCCAGGCGCGGTGGCTTACGCCTGTAATCCCAGCACTTTGGGAGGCTGAGGCGGGCAGATCACGAGGTCAGGAGATCAAGACCATCCTGGCTAACACGGTGAAACCCCGTCTCTACTAAAAATACAAAAAATTTAGCTGGGCATGGTGACGGGTGCTTGTAGTCCCAGCTACTCGGGAGGCTGAGGCAGGAGAATGGCGTGAACCCGGGAGGCAGAGCTTGCAGTGAGCCGAGATTGCGCCACTGCACTCCAGCCTGGGCGACAGAGCGAGACTCTGTCTCAAAAAAAAAAAAAAAAAAAAAAAAAAAGATTAATCAATAGAACCCAAGTGATTAATTTTTTAAAAAATTTGTATCACTATTTAATTTTTTGTGAAAAGTAATTTGATAACACACATTAAAAGCCTTAAAAAATTTATTCTGCTTGACCTAGAAATTGGAATTTTATAAATCTATACCAAAACATTTTCCAAAATTCAGACCCAGGTTTATGCTCAAGTTATCCACTGAAGTACTGATCATAATAACATGAACTTGAACTTGGAAGCAACTTACATTCTAATTATAGAATTGGACATAAAAGCAAATTATGGTATATTCATGCTATAGAATATACCACATTCTATATTTGCTGATCAAAAGTATCATAAAAATTGTAATCCTTTAAAAATAATATCAACTAAAAATAAGATATAAACCTGTATGTTTGGTGTAATTTTGACTATGAGAAGTATATATACATATGCATGTATTTATACACAAATACATACATGTTTCTAACATTTACAGGAGGTGTGTGTGTGTGTGTGTGTATGATTTTGCAAGAGACAGATTATTATTCTTACATTTAGTAAATACATATTATTTCCAAATGCATCCATGCATAAACCGCTCGATCATACCTGCTCAATCAGTTCAATCAGAACAACCTAGCCACACTCTCAGGCTGCCAGGACCTCCAAAAGGTTCCAGAATGAGATTGTCACCTGATACTCTATATTCTTGGATAATCAGGATGAGCACAGACATTTATAGGAATTAGTCACAACACCAAATTTTACAGTTTTCTTACAGCATACATTTAAATACTCTGTGAACCATACAAATTAAGATTCCATTTATTTGGAATTAGAAATAATCTCAATCTCCAGACTAGGTCAGACTCCCCGTAATGCACATACCCAGGACATTTCCCGTATGGCATTTATCACAATATGACTCTCACATCCACTTCTTTGTTTAGAGCCTGTCTTCCCTCATGCATGACAGCAGAGGCAGTATCTGTTTTGTGCCTCCCTCTATCCCTAGCATCAGCAGCACATATGATAGTAGATGTCAGCAATGCCCAGCTCTGTGTCATCATGCCCCACCTTTGGGTTCACCTGCAGGGAAGGAAGACAGGTCCCAGCAAACCGATGGCCTCCTACCTCAAGTCTCTGCTTCTTTCTATTTAGGAATTTGCTAGAGATATGCAGACACATTAATGTCTCCAGGGGTTCATCTCAACCAATGAGGGGCAGGAAGTAATGCCCCACCCCCACCCCCATCCCCTTCATGGACAATTCTCCAGACCCTCCACATGTTTTCTCAGAGTGCCCACAGCGGGACGGAGCCCTCCTCCTTAACACGAACTTCGTGGGCTCTCTGTCTTTCCTTGTCTCACTTTTCTCCTCCCTCATTCGTGCATCCTGGGGTGACCTCACAAATAAACTATCTGAACCCCCATTCTTTTCCTCAGGCTCTGCTTAGAGGTAAGCCCGACTGAGACCTATGGTTCCTAGTAGGTTTTTGTTTTTTTGTTTTTTTTTGAGACGGAGTCTCGCTCTGTTGCCCAGGCTAGAGTGCAATGGTGTGATCTCAGCTCACTGCAACCTCTGCCTCCCGGGTTCAAGCGATTCTCCTGTCTCAGCCTCCCAAGTAGCTGGGATTACAGGCGCCCACCACTGCACCTGGCTGATTTTTGTATTTTTAATAGAGACGGGTTTTCGCCATGTTGGTCAGGTTGGTCTTGAACTCCCAATCTCAAGTGATCCACCCGCCTTGGGCTCCCAAAGTGCTGGGATTACAGGCGTGAGCCACCATGCCTGGCAGATTCCTAGTAGGTTTTTGATCAGTATACTTTGAACAGGTGGATGAGTGACTAAATTCTCACTGTGCCTCATCTGGGGCTAATAGCATGTAGTGAACCCTTTTCTCATAAATAGTATGAAAGTATTACAATAAACAAGCCTATGAAAGGAATCAATAAAACCAAATTTGATGGCAAATTTGCATCTTCTGATTTTTATAAAACAATTATGTGCTATTAACACGTTGTTTGCATGGCTAAATAAAGCAGGTCGCTGAGAATCTATGCCTTTGTATCATGGCCATATTTTTCAGGTAAAGGAAACCCTCATTGCATCCAGGAAGAAAGCTACCATTTTTGAAGGGGTCCAGTAGTCACAACCTCCCTCATTTCTGAGCAAATAAAGGTCATGGATTAAACTAAATTTAGGGTAGAAACCAAATAGTTCATTTTTTACTAGTTACACATCATTAGGAAAATATTCTCAGCTTCACTGTTCATGAGCCTCCTCGATTTTCCTGCTGGCTCCTTTCAACATCTGGGAACAGCTGGATGAGCTCGCTGTGCTGCCGTCGGTCCTTGCATGGTCCAGTGTAAACAATCATCAGGACACTGATTAATTTCTCAAGATTTTAAAATAATTAAGGTAACAATCATCCCTCACCCACACACTCCCCCATTTTTACAACCATTTAGGAGGGAAGTGGCAGAGGGCAGCCATAACATTCAGCCCAGAGTTCCCATTACTGCCCTGTAGCTTGTAGTAATGTGCACTCTTGACAGTCATCAGGGAAAAAGGTCCTCTGGCCTCCTGCACCTCTAAGGGAGGAATAAAACCCTTAGCCCCATGTAAACCCTGGAGAGTTGTTCACCCCAATCAGCGTAAGGCGCTTCTGCCTCTACTTTGTGAATTGGGAGAGATCGGTATGACTGTGAGTTTCTCCTTAGGGGGAGAATTTACCAGTGTGAACCCATACAAAAGAATATTTAAGAGTGTACACCCAAAAGAACTGAAAGCAAGGTCTCAGCTCAGATGATTACATGCCCATGCTCATAGCAGCAATATGCACAGTGGCCAAAGGTGGAAGCTCTGCAAATGTCCATCAATGAATGAACGAATAAACAAAACATGGCATATGCATGGAGGGAATGTTTACCAGCTTTACAAAGGAAAAAGGCCAGGGAAAGGGGCTCATGCCTGGAATCCCAGCACTTTGGGAGGCTGAGGCAGAAGGATAACTTAAGCCCAGGAGTTCAGACCAGCCTGGGCAACATAGTGAGACCCCGTATCTACAAAAAAATAACAATAAAAATAAATAGCTGGACATGGTGGTTCACACCTGTAGTCCCAGCTACTCAGAGGCTGAGGTGAGTGGATTGCTTGAGCCCAGGAGGTTGAGGCTGCAGTGAGCCATGATCATACCACTGCACCCCAGCCTGGGTGACAAAGTGAGACACAGTCTCAAAAAAAAAAAAAAAAAAAAAAAGCTGTTCAAGGTTTCTGGGACAGAATGCAGGCCCAGGGCCTACAGACAGCAATGATGGATCCCTAAGCATCAGGAATGCCAGGAATGCATTCACTTTTTCCTTGGTTCTTTGAGACCCTCCCTGAAATCCTCCCACCAGTTATGCCCTGATTTCTTGTTTCTCCTCTGGATTCAATTCCACTTTGCAAGCATAGCCTTCCTGACCTCTCCAAGCCACCTGCCTGCTCCTAGTCATGGTAGAGTGCTAACTCCTCCACTGCTTGGCCCTCATCCTTTGGGCCTCTTGCTTGGCTCTTGATTACATATGCATTGTGGACTTGCCCCCACTGTTGTACTGAGTATTAATTTCTGGTATTATGACTGCATTGTAGTGGAAGGGTGATATGGTTAGGCTTTGTGTCCCCACCCAAATCTCATCTTGAATTGTAATCACTATAATCCCCATGTGTCAAAGAAGAGGCCAAGTGGAGGTAATTGAATCATGGGGGTGGTTCCCCCATGCTGTTTTGGGGATAATGAGTGAGTTCTCACAAGATATGATGGTTTTATATGGGGCTCTTCCCCCTTCACTTGGCAATTATCCTTCCTGCTGCTTTGTGAAGAAGGTGCATTGCTTCCCCTTCACCTTCCGCCATGACTGTAAGTTTCCTGAGACCTCCCCAGCCATGCTGAACTCTGAATCAATTCAACCTCTTTCCTTTATAAATTACTCAGTCTCTGGCAATTCTTCATAGCAATATGAAAAGGGACTAATACAAAAGGTCTCTAGACAAAGAATCAAGAGACCTGTATTTCAGCAGCTCTGACTTCAAGTCCTCTCCACCACCCTTCTTCCCACATCTCTGGACCTCGGTTCCTCCATCTGCAAAGTCAAGGGGGAGGCTCTGGGATCTTCAAGGGCTTTTCAAGTTCTAACATCCTATCCTCTTGCCCTGTTCCTCCAAAGAGTACACAAATACCTGAGTGGATGACCAGGAACGTGTGCCACTGTATAACCCCCTGGAGATTCCTATATGGTTGGCACCAACTAGTTGATTGATGGGCTAAAGTTTACTTACAGAGCCAATGAAAGCACATTCAAGGACTTTCAAATGAAGGTAGTGTTACAGGTCTGACTTATGAAAGGACAGCACTTGGGTTGTGGCTACACAGTGCTCCAGCTCAGCCCATTCAAACTCCCCATTTCAGGAAAAAATCTAATGTTCTTATTAAATTCCAAAGAAATTCCATCAATCAATACTGTGGTTTCGTTTAGTGAGTTCACAGGGGCTGTGGGGGATGGGGAATTAGCGAACGAGTCATTCGATGCAATAGAGATCAAGTAGCTGGTTGGTTTGATGCAATTGTCTTCTCTTATTGTAGATATTCATAATGGCATCACAAATATTCCAAACTCAGTTAATTTTAGAATGCATTGAGTTATCAATGAAAACACGAAGGGATTATTGACTTGACAAATGAAGACCAATTGTCTTTGGCAGTAGAGATTTGAAGCAAATCTGGAAAATAAGCTACTATGGTTTGAATATTTATCTCCTCCAAAACTCATGTTGAAATTTAATTCCCAATGTGACAATATTGAGATGTGGAGCTTTTAAGACATGATTGCGTTACAAGGACTCTACTCCCATAAATGGATTAATTCATTCATGGGTTTATGGATTAATAGGCTAGTGGATTGATGGGTTATCATGGTAGTGGGACTGCAGGCTTTACAAGAAGAGGAAGAGACCTGAGCTGGCACGCTTAGCCCAGTCGCCATGCGATGTCCTGCACCTCCTTGGAACTCCGCAGAGTCCCCACCAACAAGAGGACCCTCACCTGATACAGCCGTCGATCTTGGATGTCTCAGCCTCCAATTATGATAAATAAATTCCTTTTCTTTATAAAATACCCAGTTTCAGGTATTCCATTATAAGCAACACAGGCCAAAATTTCTACCCTTTCCAATGCACTCAGCAGGTTTGCATTTGTATTGTGAGCTCATTGGAGGAAAATAAACCAGGTGGTGAGGGGCCTCCTTTGGATGGGGTGGTCAAGAAGGGCCTCTTGGAGACCTAAAGAATGAGAATGTATTGCTTCAGGCAGAATACAAAGTAGAAACAAAATCCTGGATTCAGAAAAGGACTTAACCTGCTCAAGAATCAAGAAGACACACCTGTCAACAGATTAGAAGCAAAGGGGGAGGCATGCAAAATGAGGCTGAAGAGGCTGAGAGATCTACGACATAGGGCCGTCAAGGTCACCACACAAGGTTCAGATTTGACTCTAAGTGCACTGGGAATGTATTGAAGTCAAAGAGTGACATGATCCTATTTCTGTTTCAAAAATAGTGCTGTGGCTATATTGTGGCAATTGCACACATATTAGCAGACCCGCTTAGCTCTACTGAGTTCAGTGTTTTCTAAACAAGTTTGATCCTGGAACCATTTTTCTTCCCAGAGAGCATGTTGAAGTTTTATGATTCCATTTAGATAGGACACAGCATAGAGCATAGTACAGGGTAGATCACTTGTTTCCCAAAGAACTTTTTTTTTGGGGGGGGGGAACAGAGTCTTGCTCTGTCACCCAGGCTGGAGTGCAATGACACTGTCTTGACTCACTGCAACCTCCGCCTCCAGGGTTCAAGCCATTCTCCTGCCTCAGCCTCCCAAGTAGCTGGGACTACAGGCGCATGTCACCACACCTGGCTAATTTTTTCAGTTTTAGCAGTAGAGATGGGGTTTCACAATGGATATGCCTATACATAGGAATCTTTAGCGTTTAAACATTTAAATGTCTAGCAAAGTGAAAGATAATCTGTTCCTCAGAGGCAATCACTAGAATATATCATTCCAATATTTTTATGTGTTTTAAATCATTGAGATAACAATAAAAATTTAATTTTGTATCTTACTTTTTTCACTCACTACTAGAGAAGAACCACTTTCTCCATGTAACTATTGCTTGCAAAGAGAGAAAACAGTGACTTGAAGTCTTCATAAAGATCACAACCTTTGAATCTGTATCCATTCTACTGATTCTATTTATATCTAAACTAAAAAAAATTCCAGCTGGGTGCAGTGGCTCGCGCCTGTAATCCCAGCACTTTGGGAGGCCAAGGCAGGTGGATCACAAGGTCAGGAGTTCAAGACCAGCCTGACCAACATGGTGAAACCCCACCTCTACTAAAAATACAAAAATTAGCTGAGCATGGTGGCGGGCGCCTGTAATCCCAGCTACTCGGGAGGCTGAGGCAGAATTGCTTGAACCCAGGAGGCAGAGGTTGCAGTAAGCCAAGATCGTGCCATTGCATTCCAGCCTGGGCGACAGAGCTAGACTCCATCTAAAAAAAAAAAAAAAAAAAAAAATTCCAAAAAATTCCAAAATAGAAAAGTATGTATAAATTTTCATTAAAACATGATTTAAAGTAGTAAAAAATTGGAAACGTCCAGAATTTCAAATAATAGAGGAAGGGCCAAACAAATTATGATAAATCCATAATACGAACTACCTTGAAGTCATTAAAAATTCTGTTTTCTTGGCTATGAAATGAGTTGAAAGAAAATAAAATTTTAAAAAATTATGTTTTCTGCAAATGTTTATTGGTAAAGGGTAATAATTTACACTGTAATGTTAAATAAATAAAACAATGGGCTGGGCGCGGTGGCTCACGCTTGTAATCCCAGCCCTTTGGGAGGCCTAGGTGGGTGGATCACAAGGTCAGGAGTTCGAGACCAGCCTGGCCAATATGATGAAACCCTGTCTCTATTAAAAATACAAAAAATAGCAGGGCATAGTGGCAGGTGCCTGTAGTCCCAGCTACTTGAGAGGCTGAGGCAGGAGAATCACTTGAACCCGGGAGGTGGAGGTTGCAGTGAGCCGAGATCATGCCACTGCGCTCCAGCGTGGGCGACAGAGTGAGACTCTGTCTCAAAAAAAAATAAAAAAATTAAAAAATTAAAAAAAAAGCAAGACACAAACTATATCTTCTTATCCAGTTTTATTATACACACATATAAATGCACATACAATTATACACAGAAAAAAAATTTTAAATATTATCCTAAAAGTGTTCACCATGATTATTTCCAGGTGGTAGGATTCCAGTGATTTTTACGTTCTCAGCATATTTCTCTATAATTTCTAAATTTCCTATAATAAGTAGGCGTTAATTATTTTTATCCAGAAGAGGAAAGATATGATTTTTAGAAAGCCTCTTGATTGAGTTAATGCATAAAAATCGTTAGAAAATTTTTTTAAAACTTAGATAATTCAACTCTACATATGAATGATAGCTGTAAATAAATTATAATTGTGTGACAGTCCTTAATTAGGTGGAAATAGCGGTACTTGAAAAAAGTTTCTTGGGTAAAGTTTTAAAGCTTTGGATTCATAAATTCCAAGCTAAGTGCCAGAGCTGTCAGGCCCTTCATCAGTCACTGCATATCCAGGCCAATTTCTGGATGACATTTTGAAATGTTATTCCACCAACTTTGGGATTGGCAATGATCAAGAAGATAAGGAATTGGATTTTACAAACTCTTCAGTTCAGAATTTATTTTTTTCAGAGACTTAAAATATTTCTATTCTCTAAAACAACACAGTCCAGCCCATTCACAGAACAGCGGGCAAAAAAATAAACAAAAATTAAAAAGATGTTAATGGTGCACAAAGTTCTTGAATAGATGTCGTAATCTGCAGTATAACTCTCAAGTAACAGCCCAGCCCACAAGGCCATGGGAGAGAGGAGAGGAGAGAAGCTGGGAAGGGAGAGGAGAAGGGAGGGGAGGGGAGGGGAGGAGAAGGGATGGGAGGGGAGGGGAGAGGAGGGAAGGAGAGAGAAGGGAGGGGAGGGGAGAGGAGGGGAGGGGAGAGGATAAGAAGGGAGGGAAGGGGAGCAGGGGTGTCCAATCTTTTGGCTGCCCTGGGCCACATTGGAAGAAGAATTGTCTTGGGCCACACATAAAATACACTAATAATAACGATAGCTGATGAGCTAAAAAAAAAAAAAAAAGAACCTGCAAAAAAAAATCTCATAATGTTTTAAGAAAGTTTATGAGTTTATGTTGAGCCGCATTCAAAGCTATCCTGGGCCACATACGGCCCATGGGCTGCAGTTTGGATAAGCTTGGAAATAGAAGAACAAGATGGGGGTGAGCTGCCCATGAAGAATAAAGCAGCTCCAAGAGAAGACAACTGGCCCCAGGGATCCACTATTCTTCCTGTCTATATTTGTTTTACCAGTTGAGGCAGAGTATTGTATTGGAAAAAAATGTAGACTTCAGAGCAAGACTGGAGTCTAAGCCCTGGTTTGGCTCCCTGGAAGTTGTATAACAACTTTAGATATTTACCTCTCTGAGACTTCAGTCTATGCATAATATGTTGATAAGAATTCTTACACAACTGAACACATCTATGGGTGGGGCTGTGGGAGCCAGTGTGTTGCTCAGAGTAAGAACCTGGCTGGACACTTAGTCACTGCTTTGACTCCTGCCTTCTCAACTGTGCGACCTTGGACAAATGACTTAGCTGTCCTGGGCTGTACCATCTGCCTCTGTAGAACGGGGATAAGATGATTGCTTACCTCATGAGAGTTTTGGAAGATTGAATGAGATGACCCCTGTGTTTAGCACGGGAAGCTCTCAACAACCACAGTTGTTGTTAATATCATTGCTGTTGTGGAAAGTGTGCAGGGAGAAGTTGATGAAGCCCTCACCCAGAAGGAAATGATTGAGGAATGCCTCAAAGAGCCAGAAAATATTTGTCAAGTAAACATTCGTACTTTCAACACATATTTTGAGTGCCTACTATATTCTAGTCACTGTGTAGGTTCTGGGAACCCAGGATTGAACAAAAAAGCAAACTTTCTCTCGGGCTGTTTATGTTCAGTTTAAGGAAGATGAACTTTAAACAATATGCTTAATGGCTGAAAAACACTATGAAGAAGAATAAATCAAAGGAAAACCTCAAATGTCCATTAACAGTGATGTGGATCAATCAAATATGGTTTATTCATAGAATGTAAAGCTATACAGGAGAGAATAGGAAAGAACAACAGCTGCATACTCAACAAGCAGACAACTGAGTGAAGGAGGCAGATACAAAAGAATATGATTGTAGCCTGGGCAACATGGCGAGATCTTGTCTCTTCAAAAGTAAAAATTAGCCCAACATGGAGGTGCATACCTATAGTCCCAGCTACTCCAGAGGCCAAAGTGGGAGGATTGCTTTGGCCCAAATTTGGGAGAATTTGAGGCTGCAGTGAGCCATGCTCATGCCACTGCACTACAGTCTGAGTATCAAAGCAAGATCTAGTCTCTTAAAAAATGTATATATATATATGTGTGTGTATGTATATATATGGGTGTATATGTGTGTGAAATATATATATCTCACACACATATGTATACAAATTTTTAGAAAGAATATGATTGCAGTCATATAAAGTTGAAAAGCAGGCAAAACTAATCAGTGTTTAGGGATCCATATTCGAATGGACAAAACTCAAAGTCATAAAATAATGATCACAATTGCTAGGATAATGGTAACCACTAGGGAGGTAGGGAGGGGAGACATCAGAGAAGAGCAAGCAGTGGGCTTCTGGGTGTTGATGATGAGCTATTTCCTCACCTGGGTCGATATAAATTTGTTGTTCAACTGTCTCCAAATGCTTTATGCATTTGTCTGCATGTATATTTCACAAATTTTAAAATGTGGAAAAAGGAAAAACAGAAATGAACAGACAATGAAAGTTCACGGGGGAAAGAATTTCAGAAAGAGGAAATGGTTTATGCAAAGGCAAGGAGTTGTGAAGGCACACGCTGTATTCTGAGAATCAAAAGATATTTACTGTAGACTAGTTTCTGCAAGTGGTGGGGCCCACCGAAGAATATTTTTGACAGCAAATTAGAAATATCCCAACTTGCACTCTGTGACAAGGTAGGATCGGGGACACGGAGGCAGGGAGACCAAGATGATAGGAAGTGAATCTTTGCAGGCAGAGACCCAAGGAAGCCTGTGAGATCCCTCAGCGGATGAAATTGTCTGAGAGAATAGACTAATGGATAGGATTAGAGAACAGGCAATAGTACTGCATCACTGTAATGGTTGATATTATGTGTCAACCTGACCAGGCTGAGGGATGCCTAGATAGCTGGTGAACATTATTTCCGGGTATGTCTGTGAGGGTGTTTCTGGAAGAGATTGGCATTTGAATCCACCAACTGCATAAAGAAGATTCACCCTCACCATGACCGGGCGCGGTGGCTCACACTTGCAACCCCAGCACTTTGGGAGGCCGAGGTGGGCGGATCACCTGAGGTTGGGAGTTCAAAACTAGCCTGACCAATATGGAGAAACCACATCTCTACTAAAAATACAAAATTAACTGGACATAGTGGTACATGCCTGTAATCCCAGCTACTCCAGAGGCTGAGGCAGGAGAACCCTACTTGAACCCTGAACCCGGAAGGTGGAGGTTGCCCGGGAGGTGGAGGTTGCCTAGGAGGCGGAGGTTGCAATAAGCACTCCAGCCTGGGCAACAAGAGGGAAACTCCTTCTCAGAAAAAAAAAAAAAAAAACAGATTTACCCTCAACAATATGGGTGGGCATCATTCAATCCATTGAGGATGAAATAGAACAAAAAGGCAGAGGAAGGGCAAATTTGCTCTGTGTTTGAGCTGGAACATCCATCTTCTCCTGCTCTCAGATGTCAATCCTCCTAGTTCTTGAGCCTTTGGACTCAGACTCAAACCTACACTACTGGCTCCCCTGGCTCTTAGGCCTTCAGGTTTGGACTGGAACCACACCACTGGCTTTCCCAGGTCTCCAGCTTACAGAGGACAGACTGTGGGGCTTCTCAGCCTGCATATTCACATGATTCACATAAGCCAATCCCGCATAATAAATCTCTTTCTGTGTATCTATGTACATTCTGTAGGCTCTGTTTCTCTGGAGAACTCCGAGTAACACAATTGCAAAATGCTAAAGAGTACATGATAGGGAAAATAGGCAACCGATGTTCAAAACAGGGAGATGACAACATGTGGACTTCAGTCTCCAAAAATGAATTCGAAAAGGAAACAGAATTTGACCTGGGCTGCAAAAGGAGGGAGGGACGTGGAGAAAGGGGAGGAAGGCTTGGGGCTTCAGCCAGAGGCTGGTGAAGGAAACAAAATTGCATTTAAGGGAGGCAGCCAGGGAGGAGCTAACTGGAAGTGTGTCCTTTTGCAGGGTAAAGCAGAGTCCATTGCTTGGGAGAGATCAGACTGCCTCATATCAGTCACTGGCTCGTAGTTCTTCTTCTGTGATCTCAGATTTAACAACTATGCTTCCTCTTTCACAGGCACAGATTGAGTCCCAACGTGCATCATCTCTTCACACCTGGGTGACTGTGTGACTTTCCTGCCCTCAACATCCCCACCATCCTCTCAGTGGTGGGAGGGGACTGTAGAAGTGAGAGATTCTGAGGGTGAATGGGGTGCATAGGCTGGGGAAACCCACCTGGCCGAGAGCTGGCCTCCTGGTGCTGCTGTCGGGCAGTGCCTCAACAACGCTCATGGGGGTTTAATCCTCAAGAGGGGCTCTGCATGGAGAACCGACGGCTCAGAATGCACAAAGCTGACAGGCAGCAGGATGAGGACTGCAAAGTACCAGCTGGCTGTTCAGAGCTGGGCTCAAATCCGTGTCTGTGGAGGAACAGAGATCTCAGTGATATAAGAGCTGCCCAGGGCCTCAGGGACCCAAACAGATTGAAGTCCGGGAAGTCTCTAATTCCAGAGGAAACAGGAAATCCTAAAGCAGGTAAACCGAGGCGGTATCTCATTCAGATGGTCTGAGCCAATGGCACAAGGGCAGAAGGGACTTCCACAGCTCTGAGCCTACTGAGGTTTGAAGGACTTACCCTGGACCATCAAACACCAGCTTTATAAAAATGGAACTGCTTTTAGATACTACCAAAAATGAACCCTAGGCTTTTACTATTCATTCCACCCTGATCAAAATTAACTCAAGAGGAGTGAATGAAGGAAAGCAATGTCTATCAAATATTAACTGTGTGCCAGATGGTATGGGAAGTGTTTTGCAGATGAAATCTCTTTTAATCTTTTTATAATTGTTAGGCCTGTATTATGGACTCCATGCTACTGTTAAGGAATCTTGGGTTCAGAGAGCTTCAGTAATTTTCCCAAGGCAATGGAACTAGTAAATGACGGTGCAGAGCTTCAAATCCGGAGTAGAATGGACTGAGTCTGTGGGTAGAAGGTATAAGAATCTCAGGCCCAGCACGGTGGCTCATGCTTGTAATCCCAGCACTTTGGGAGGCCGAGGCAGGCAGATCACGAGGTCAAGAGTTCAAGACCAGCCTGGCCAACACCGTGAAATCTCATCTCTACTAAAAAAAAAAATACAAAAAAATTAGCTGGGCATGGCAGTGCGTGCCTGTAATCCCAGCTACTTGGGAGGCTGAGGCAGAAGAATCGCTTGAATCCAGGAGGTGGAGGTTGCAGTGAGCCGAGAACGTGCCACTGCACTACAGCCTGGCACCAGTGCGAGACTCGGTCTCAAAAAAAAAAGAATCTCAAGTTGGGGGAACTGAAGCAACAACAGTCCCCTATTCTTAGACTGTGCATAGATCCCATCCTTACTGGATTCCCTTTCTCCTATTTTCTCACAGAACCAACTTTCAGACCCCAACATAACATAAACAGAGGGTCATTTGAGCCTAAGACAAAGACTCATATGGACATCCACATTCAGGTCTTTAAAATGGCACTTGCAGGCCTCAAATACAGCTCATTACTCATACATAAATACAGATACAAAAGATAGTCCATCTTATTGAAAGAGCTTGACAGATTTTAATGAGTATCAACTAGATGCCTTAAAATCACCATGTTATAAAGAGGGTTAAATTAAAGTTGAACCACAGTATACCATGTCAGCAATCGCCAGTTCAAATCACTTGATACCCACGATAATTAATTTTATGTGTCAGTTTGACCAAGCTAAGGGATGCCCAGATAGCTGGGACAACATTATTTCTGGTGTGTCTGTGACCACCTTTCTGGAAGAGATTATCCCCTAAATCAGTAGGCTGAGTGAAGAGGATCTGCCCTCACCAATATGAGTGGGCATCAACCAATCCACTGACAGCCTAATAGAACCAAAAGGTGGAGGAAGGGTGAATTTTCTCTCTCTTCTTGAGTTGGGACATCCAGCTTCTTGTGCCCTTAAACATTGGAGATATGGATTCTCTGGCCTCAGACTCGGACTTAATTACACCAGCAGCTCTCCTGGTTCTCCAGTTTACAGGCAGTAGATGGTGACTTTATGGCCACCATAATCATGTCAGACAATCCCTATAATAAACGTGTGTGTGTGCATGTGTGTGTGTGTGTGTATACATCTATCTATCTATCTATCTATCTATCTATCTATCTATCTATATATACCCCGTTGTTTCTGTTTTTCTGGAGAACCCTGCCTAATACAACACCCCATATAATATGTTGCTTTGATGTTGTACAAATGCCACGATTTGTAGGAGCCCAAGAATCACTGAAGAATAAACATTTAAAGTGAGAATGTTCTGCAACTATTGAGCACATTATCAATGTTTATATATTTTCTGGTCCACGGATCATTAATGAGAAAAAGCTAAATTGATACAACATCAGAGTAAAATTTTATAACAAAATAAATGATTATTTTTTAAACTTAATAAAATAATACAATTTTTTCCCCAGAGTCCTCAGTTCAGCCAAGATTTTCTCTGACTTCTAAAGGTTCAACCTGATTTTCTGGGTTCCCAGACACTTAAGGACCTCATGCAATCTAACAGTGGCCATATTAGAACATTGGGAAAGCAAACCAACTGGAAAAGCAGGGGTTAGTCAGCATGTTGGAACCTTTTCCAGCTACCACCCTGTGTAGGCCCTCATTTTTTTTTTTTTTTTTTGAGATGGAGTCTCGCTCTGTCACCCAGGCTGGAGTGCAATGGTGCAGTCTCAGCTCACTGCAACCTCTGCTTCCTGGGTGCAAGTGATTCTCTTGCGTCAGCCTCCCGAGTAGCTGTGACTACAGGCATGTGCCACCACACCCAGCTATTTTTTTTTTTTTTTTAATAGAGACAGGGTTTCACTGTGTTGGCCAGGCTGATCTCGAACTCCTGACCTCGTGATCCTCTTGCGTCGGCCTCCCAAAGTGCTGGGATTACAGGCATGAGCCACCGCTCCCAGCCAGCCCTCATTCTTAAGTGAGTAATGTTGCAGTCTACATTACTGCAACAATGTGTTCCCCCTTGTTAGTTTCCCATCAAAGCTTTAGCCTTAATATTCACCCAAGTGTTGAACCTATAAGCCTCTTTGTCTTCCTTCCTGCCTCCTTACCCCCTAAATTCCTTCAGTTTGCTCTATATGGTTCCCAAACTCATTGACTTCCCTCCATCTTCAACACATTACCGTAGTCCTGGCCACCATCATTGCCCATCCAGGTCCCTGCAGCTGTCCCTCCAAGGGACCCGTTTGTCTCTACTCCTAATTCTTCCAATCTATTCTCCCCAGAGGCCAACATCATCTTTTAAAAGTGCTAATCTGATGGTAACTTGAGTTTTTCCTAAATTCCACAGCCTTCAGAGTTCATGCTTTTCTTTCATAAACAAATAAAATAACTAGAGCAGAACCGCAGGAAGTCCCTGCTTATCTTTTACTTCTGAGGCTCCCATTTCCTGGGATTCCATTGTGATGGATCCCTTCCCTCTCTTACACAGTTCCCAAATCTTCTCTTCATTTCCCAAGAGCAGAGCCAAGGTCTCCAATATTCCACTGTCAAGGTTCACAAAGCATGTAGTGATTAAGACAGACTTTGGGGTTGCATACCAGAGTGGAATGAGAACACCTCCCAATAACAACTTAACTTAGGTGTCAGGCTGTTATGGGTTGAATTGTAACCCCCAGAAAGATACAATGAAGTGCTAACCCCTAGTACCTGTGAATGTGGGCTTATTTAGAAATAGGATCTTTGCAGAGGTAATCAAGTTAAAATGAGGTCATTAGGTGTCCCATATGATTGGTGTCCTTATAAGAAAAGGGTGATTTGGACACAGCCCCTGGGAGGAGAATGCCATGTGAAGACACAGACACAGAGGGAAGACAGCCATGTGACCACAGAGGCAGAGGCTGGAGTTTTGCTGCCAGAAGCCAAGGAATGCCTGGGGCTACCAGAAGCTGCCTCCCTAAATGCCTATCACCAGAGTTCATCACAAGAAAATGAGAATCCCTTAATTTACTTTTTTTCTGCCCAAGGAAGTCACATTTCACATTATTTCTAGTACACTTTTAACCTCTCTCTGTCTTATCCTCTCTCACCCAAACTATGCCCAAAGTCTTCTCATTTCAGACCCCAATGATCTTATTGTTTCTAAACCATGAGAAAAGCTCTCTTAGAAGCATTGTGCCCTCATTAAAAGCTAGCTTTCCAAATATCATTTTTTTCCTTCCACGTAAAACTATCTTGTCACTCATCTGTTTAAAACTCTTACCCTTTCCCCCTCAGGATATAATCTAAACGCCTTATTCTTTCATTCGACAAATAATTAAGCAACTCTTAGGTGCTATTGAAAATACCTCGCTGGCTAGTAAGAAGCCATGATCTCTTCCGTCATGGAAATTGCAGACTAGTGCTGAAGACAGACAATAAGAAAACACACAAATACATACATAACCACAAATGTGACAATTGGTCTGAAGAAAGGGGATTAGATTTTCTGAGCTAAAAAAAAGAGCAGAAGTTAATTTGACTGGGGATTGTTCCAATTATCTATTATTTGAATTTCAAACCATCCCAAAATTTAGTGGCTTAAAAGAAAAATCAGTTATGATGTCTCTTGATTTTGTTGGTTGCCTGGGCTCAGCTGGGTGGTTGTTTTGTTCCATATGATGGAACTGCAGTCAACTGGGGGCTCAACAGGGCTAGAACACCCAAGAGGGATGATTAATGTGGTGGCAGATGCTAGCTGCCAGCTGGGAGCTCAAATGAGACTATTGACCAAAATGCCTATACGTGGTCTCTCTATGTGGTTTGGGCTTCTCAAAGCATAGAAGCTGGCTTCCAAAAGGGAGCATCAGAAGAGAGGAAGCAGAATTGGGCAGGCCAATTAATGGCTTGTCCAGGAGTGGGCTCAGGAGTGTTTCTGTTGTCTTCTGTCACAAGCCCAGCAACTAGATCAGCATTGGAGAGGGTTAACCAAGGGTGTGAATGCAGGGAGGCAGGGTTCATTGGGGTAGCAGTCTACCATAGGGAGTTTAAAGAACTCCTCACTGAGAAAGACATGGGCAGGGGTGGGGAGGTGTCGAGATTGGAAAGCAGAGTATAAGTTAGCCAGGAAAGGAGTTGGGAGAAATGCATCCAACATGGGAACGTGGCTCCTTCTAGGTGCTGAAAGAAATGATGTGGCTGGAGCAGGGGGACCAAGGAGGCATAAGTATACAACAACAAGACTGAGTCGAGCCTTCCCAGACACATTAAAGAGTTGACATTTATCTGAAACATAAGGGGAGGCTATTTAAGGGCTGATAGCAGGAGGAGTACACAGTCCAATTTGAGTTTTAAAAGATCCCTCCAGCTGTTACAGGCAAACTTGGTTGGAGGAAGTAGGAGGAGGACATCATGGGAGGCCGGGGTAGGCTACCGCAGTGGCTCAGCATATAGGACCATAGCTTATACAGGGTGATAGTGTCAGGGGAGATAGAAAGAAGTGGATGGATTTGGGAAATTTTCTGGAAGTTGTCTTGACAGCACTTGGTGATGGATTGGATGTAAAGAATGTGGGAGAAAAAGATGTCAAAAATGACTCCAAGTTTTCTAGCTTGAGCACTCCCAGAAGGAGAGATTAGTGGAGATTTAGGAACGAGAGCTGAGAGTTCAGTTCAGGGCATGTTTATATTTCAGATGCTTATGGAGACATCCAAACAGAGATGTCAGGTGGGCAACTGGAGAAAGGAGTTGGGAGCTCAAAAGCAGCTGGATTGCTCTTAATTTGCCTGCAATACGATTTTCTGGGTTTTGTTTATTTGTTTTTGTGTTTTTTGAGACAGCGTCTCTCTCTGTCGCCAGGATGGAGTGCAGTGGTGCGGTCTCGGCTCACTGCAAAGTCCAACTCCCTGGTTCAAAAGATTCTCCTGCCTCACCCTCTCAAGTAGCTGGGATTACAAGCGCACACCATCTCGCCCAGCTAATCTTTGTATTTTTAGTACAGACGGGGTTTCACCATGTTGGCCAGGCTGGTGTCAATCTCCTGACCTTGTGATCCGCCCGCCTCGATCTCCCAAAGTGCTGGGATTACAGGCGAGAGCCACCGCGCCCGGCCACAATCTTCTGTTTATCCCCTCCAGAGCCATCCTCACCCCTCCCACCATCCGCTCCAGGCTGCTTCCCTGCTGAATGGCCTGCAGTTTCCTATAGGCAGTATTTTTCTCACATCTAGATCTTTGCATGGGATAATGTCCCTCTACTACCCCATCCCATGGCTACATCTTACCAGACTTATAGGTTTGACCCTTCCTCTACTGTGCGCCCCATCCCCCACCTCTCACCCCACGGCACCTCTTCAGGGCCCTTGTCACACTGCATTGTGGTTGCATCTTCCCTTGTCCTTCAACTTCCCCATGGAATGCAAATTCCTTGAAGCAGGAAGTGTTTCTTGTTTAGGGTTGTGTCCCTAGCAGCAGTAGACACTTGGTAAATAATGCTGGATGAATGAATTGACCTCTGACTTCAGCTTCTTCGTGTTCCAATTCACAGAGGATATCATATCCAAAGTACACTACTCTGGACATCCCTCTCCTAAGATGCCTCCCTTCCTCAGTAGCTCTGGAGGCTTCCTGTTGTTTACTGCTTCCAAAAGAGGCTTCATGCCCTTCTCTTCTCTTTTCGAATATATGGAAACAGAAAGCATGCAAGGCCTGCGTGTTTTGAGGTCAGGATTTCTTAACAAGTGAGGAATTATAAACAGCTTCTACACATCCAAGGAGCCACCAGAGCAGGAGGCACTGGGGATCAACAGGGAAGATGTAAAGGAGCCTCTATCACCTTCTTCTCTCTTTTTTTTTTTTTTTTGAGACGGAGTCTCGCTCTATCACCCAGGCTGGAGTGCAGTGGCGTGATCTCAGCTCACTGAAACGTCCGTCTCCTGGGTTCATGCCTCTCTCCTGCCTCAGCCTCCCAAGTAGCTGGAACTACAGGTGCCCGCCACCACGCCCAGCTAATTTTTTGTATTTTTAGTAGAGACGGGGTTTCACCGTGTTAGCCAGGTTGGTCTCGATCTCCTTACCTCGTGATCTGCCTGCCTCGGCTTCCCAAAGTGCTGGGATTACAGGCGCGAGCCACTGCGACTGGCCCCCTCTAACACCTTCTTGTAGGTATAAAGTCAGGTCCAGGGGGAGGAACTTTCAATTCCTTATATGCACCTTTCTCAGGAGACATGGTACGTTGAAGTCCTTGAGCCACTTTTAGTTCATTAAAAAAAGTCTGTTGCGTAGAAGCAAAACTTTCCAAACTCTCAAATGGGGAAGGCTGTCTGTGAGACCACAGATATGGAATTACAGCTGACTTTGTGCAAAAAGATGATTACTTAATCATCTTTTGTACATAATAGTAAGTATGAATGGAAAAATGAAACTAGATGCTAATGATAGCAACTGTAGGTTTACATGAGTTTGTTATAATTGAGAACAAGATGGCCAGATGGCCAGGCTAAATCTTTGACCTTGAATGGCCAGCTAGTGTGCTTTAGGTAGCCAACTGTGGGTTTGGTTGTAAAGGATAAGAAGAAATAATGGTTAATCATGTACAAAACATTGGGAATACATTGTTGGAAGTTGAACCTAGGTGAGGGGAAATTAGGGATGTGAAAGATTTTTTAGCTCTCTTAAAAGAAATACCTTATGATATACAAGTCTATCGTTTGATTTTCAGGCACTTCCAGAAACATATTATAGATGACAGTTAAGGGCTGACTGATAAAAGTGGGCCCAGCAGTCTCGGAACTATTTGAAATGCTGCAACAGCAACTACGCAGGAGTTTCCTTAAAGGAGATCTAGCGTTATATGAAGAGACAGTTTCATAGCTGACCTGATTGGTGAGAAGCATGGTACAGAGGAAAACAGCTGTCATCAACAGTTCAGGCTCTCTAATTTTAAAAAAATAGGAAGTCTACGCTCTAGCTGGGTGGTTCTCAAACTGGGTGTGAGTCAGAATTACCTAGAATGCTTGTTAAACCCTGTGTTTCTAATTCAGTAGGTCTGAGGAGGGCAGGAATTTGCATGTCTACCAAGCTTCTATGTGATGCTCTGTGGTTCAGGGACCACACTTTGAGAACTACTCCAGACTAATGGCTTTTAACCTTGTATACACATAGAATCTCTTGGGGAGCTTCTTAAATATACCCATGTTAAGGCCTCAGCCCCTAGTGATTCTAAATGTAATTGGTCTGAATTGTGTTCAGGCTTCACAATTTTTTTTTCTTCTTTTTTGAGACAAGGTCTCCCTCTATCACCCAGGCCGGAGTTCAGTGGCACGATCACAGCTCACTGTAGCCTTGACTTCTAGGGCTCAAGTGGGCGCCTCAGCTTCTTAGATAGCTGGGACCACGGGTGTACCACCACACCCGGCTCGTTTTTATATTTTTTGTAGAGATGGGGTTTTGCCATGTTGCCCAGGCTGGTCTTGAACTCCTGGGCTCAAGCCATCCACCCACCTTGGCCTCCTAAACTGCTGGTATTTCTTGCGTGAGCCCCCGTGCCCAGCCAGGCTTTGGAATCTCTTGAGGCTTCTTTAGGTCATTCGAATATTTCCTGAAGCTTGACGACCACTGCTCTAAACTGTGTCATCAGATTAATAATTAGATTTGTGCCAGGCACGGTGGCTCACGCCTGTAGTCCCAGCACTTTGGGAGGCCGAGGCGGGTGGATCACTTGAGGTCGTGAGTTCAAGACTAACTTGACCAACATGGAGAAACCCCATCTCTACTAAAAATACTAAAAATTAGCCAGGCATGGTGGCACATGCCTGTAATCCCAGCTACTTGGGAGGCTGAGGCAGGAGAATCGCTTGTTCCTGGGAGGTGGAGGTTGTGGTGAGCGAGATCGCACCATTGCACTCCAGCCTGGGCAACAAGAGCAAAATTCCATTTCAAAAAAAAAAAAAAAAAATGTAGATTTTAGGTCCATTTTAGTACCTTTCTGTAGAAAAAGCATAAAATTGATGAGATGGGGTGCAAAGTAAAGTCAACACTTCTATTTCACACACCTATTTCACTGAGTGGCAAATTTCTAGCTTTGAAGAAACTGGTCTCCATAGAATGCTAGCTTTTGAAAACCAAATCTTAAGTAAGGCTTGTTTTCTGACTGACGAACTTACACCCTGCTCTAGTTAAGTCAGGGTTTTCTTTCCACTGCTTTCCCAAAATGCTAGACTAATTTTCAACTCCATGCCTCTCCAAGGCATTTTCTTAGTGTGAGGTACTGTGTTTCCAAAAGTGTCAGAAAACCAAGAGAACTGTGAGAGATGATTTGGAGGTGGGGAGTGGACGCCCACATTTTAGGCATACATAGAACCAACAATAAATAACATTGAGTAAGTCATTCCTTCACCAAGTCCCATTTATTCTTCATGGCAAGATGCAAATCTCACTTATGTGCCAGTCTTGAACAGCAGAATCTTTGCCAGGAGCAGCGAGTGAGCCTAAGGTGAGGCTAGTGTGGCTTTAGTGATACTATCTGGGCTAGAAATTAACAGCATTGCTTTGTTTTCATTGTGCCTTTTAAAAATGATGATCTCCTCTTGTTGGCAAGACATCATGGCTTTTTACTTAAAATATGTTTCCTTTTAAAGTTAAGTAAAATCAGAGAGTGAATCAAATGGTTAAAGTAGCAAATACTAATTGTACAGATGGTGTGCCAGGTAAAAAGTAAGCAGAAGGTAGTTTGAGACGGATTAAAGACACAGAAATGCTGCCTCATCTGAGTCTTTTCTGTCTCTGTCTTGCAGATAAGGATCTCCACCTAATAGGAGAACACTCTGTAAAAGTGAGACGAGAAGGCACCTATTGTCAAAATCCACCCAGCCATAGGTGCTGTGCTCACATTGCACCTGTCGTGTGACATGTGGCTGCCCATGCACACGAACCTGCGGCACCAAAAGACTGGGGCAGGCAGCGGCTTCAGTGTTCTTGGAATCCTGTGTAATAGACAGCACTTCCTGGGGGCTGCGGGGAAGGTCCACTAGGGCACACAAGCCCCTCTCACCGATCTTGTCTTCAGAGTCATTTATAAAAAAAAATCCACCCTAAATGCTTGTGGATTAGTTGTACATTGGATTGGACCCTTTAAAATCTGAAAGGTCAGCCTGCCCTCAGAATGACTCGTGTGTGTGTGTGTGTGTGTGTGTGTGTGTGTGTACGCATGCATGCATGCACATGGGATTATTAAATAAAACATTGCTACCTTGTCCTTTTATAATACTTAAGAAAACATAAAGGTACCCACACGTTGGCAAAATATATTTTATTTGTTCATACAAAGAAATAGTATGAATTACCAGAATTTCATTTGCCTAGAAACATCTTTCTCTGTGTAAAATTAATTTGTGTTATACATAGGACAAAATACTTGATTTAATTTTTTGTACATATTGGCTATCCTAACATCCAAGTTATCGAAGACATACTGCTAGAATTTGCACAGTATTTTAGATTACTTGGTTGAATGAGACTCAGTGATAAATTAATGTCACAAAAGTGAGAAAACATCTAACCACACCTTTAAGTTTTATTGGCCATCCTCTTGATAAGCTGAAAAGTCACATTAGCTTCTGTGTCAGCATCTTAGATGCGTAATGTTTCTAGTTTATTGGAACCTTCCATTTTCCTTTCTTACAAAAATATCCTGGCAGGATCTGAAACTGTTTCTCCAAATGTCTAAAATATATCTGTCACTCAAAATGACCCCCAAAGAGAATCCTGGGAAGAAAACAATTTCTCCTCCTCCATCGTCCAATTAAGTATTTATTAAACAGTCACTATACTGAAAGTACCTTTCCAGGTACCACCTACTAAGTTAACAGACTACTGTTCAAACACCGCAAAGAAAGCATGAAGTAGATAGAAACAAGAAAAACCTCCCAATTTTTTTTTGTTGACCTTTTTGTTTGTTTTCACATGAGAAAAGAAACAAAACTGAGGAAAAAAAATAAAGTACTCCAATGAATATCAGAGCTTTTCGTGTAAATTGGAGGAAGTCCAAAACACGTGCCAGGACAAATTGCCGAAACAGAAAAGGGTGTTTGTCTTCTGGCAGCTAAAAAGTTAAGCTTGGTGGTCTTGCAGATTGCTAGAACAGGAAGAAATCTAAGTCTTACGTTACCTAACTTCTGCAGGAGGAAGATGACCGTCCGATGATGGGGTGCAAGCTCCGGCAGATGCTGCAACCAGATCTGTTAGGAAGTTTAAGCCATCAGACCCTTATGAGGAGATGCACATGATGTTTGATTTATTTGTCTTACATAGAAAAACTTGCTCTATTCCATCAGTACTAATATGGACATCTGTTTGAATTCAAGGATTTGACCCAGAATAGAATTTTGACCCACTTCAGTGTTCATGACTAAATGATCCTCCTTCTACCAGAAAATTTCCTGTTTCAGTTTTAAGGCAGGGAATAAACAACTTAATAAAAAATTGTCCAGCTTGGAAAGAGGGCAGGGACCTGAAGGGGAGGGAAAAGCTCCTGCGTGTTTTCCTATGGCTTTGTTGCATACTCTTCTCCGAACTCTTCTGCAGTTCCACATCGACTGCCACATCAGACCATCAGAATGATCAGAAAGTAGACAGGGCAAGACCACGTGAAGGACTTGGATACTGCCTTTTACTTCAAGCCATGTTATGCTGTAAACCGAAAAGAGGTGTTCTCAGTTTGATTTCAAATAAATGAAAAAATACACAACCAATTAGCACCCTTATGCAGGTGTTTTTCACAATCACTCATCAAGAAGGCAGAACCACGCTATGATTCTGGTATTCCCCTAAGTGCAGGTCCTACACTACTTTCTGGAGACAGTAAAAAAGCTACAAAATGGATAAAACATTGGAGAACAGGGAGAAACCTAAGAAATACACAGATCCCCCATGAGCTTTCTCCAAAACAGAACCTACACAATGATGGTTTGGCTGCTAAGTGTAAGCTAGCTAGATGTAGGCTAAAACTTTTGGGCAAATACAAACTGGATTTTCAAGACATCACTTAAAGACCAGTGACATCTCTGATCAGTTTCTAAAAATGATTTATCTTTTCCTCTTTTCATACAACGTTTCTTATACTATCAGGCAAGTGATTCCATACAACATACAAAAGTGTCCTTTGTAACTATCCCATCCCGACCATTTTGACAACATGTATATCTTCCCACATAGTCCTTGATGGAAATATAACTGAAATCACAATTCTTTTATGGTAGAAGCATTCTGGTTTAAAAAACTGAGGTTAAATTAAACATATCATTATGTGATATTGCTATATGTTTAACCAATTGCCCCTGTATTACTATATGGCTACTCAATTGCCACTATATTGCTATCTGGTTACCCAGCTGTTATAAATCAACAGAGAGGCATGGGGAGAGCATTCTGTAGAGCAGTGACAGTGCTGGTAACCCTTCTGTCAAGACCTGGCTAAAACAAGGGACAGCTGTATGAGCATTAGGCTCAAGGGTTTACAGGCAATATGGACCCAGCTTTCCCAATCTTTTTTTACAAGGGCCACTCTTAGTTCTTCCTGTTTGGCCACTGGCTACTGCCCATATTATCACTCTGAGATATAATTCTGAGATGAGCTAGGAATTCCAAAGATGCATCAAGCTGAGGTGTCAGACTCCTTTCCTCTGCCAGGCTGCCTGTCATTTTGAGGCCTTTGTCTTTTCTCCCTATTGAGGCTGTGAGCCTGCTGCCCAACACTGGCTGGCTCTGTACCTAGCAGCACCTTGGTAGACGCTGATGCCGCGGGACACAGCTGACACCTCTGAGTCTCGACACCCAGCGCCCTTGGTTTGTGCTGGCGGCTTTGCTAGCCTCCGGATTCTTTGGTGTGTCAAAGCAGAACTGTCTGCCTGGGGAACGCAGCGTGGTGTAGTTTCATGCAAATTAAAGGAGATCATCTTGATTTCTGAAGCAGCACCCAGGCATCTCACACACATGACCTGGGAAAGAGGGGGCAACAATCTGCATACACTTCAAACCAGGGAACGGGGCAGAGGAGGATACAGGGCCATCCTGCAAAATCAAAAGCTGAAGTCAATGGACCCTAGCATTCTGACTCTAAAAGGATGTGGATAGAGGGCGCAGTGGCTCACACCTGTAATCTCAACACTTTGGGAGGCCAAGGCAGGCGGATCACCTGAGGTCGGGAGTTCAATACCAGCCTGACCAACATGGAGAAACCCTGTCTCTACTAAAAACACAAAATTAGCCAGGCATGGTGGTGCATGCCTGTAATCCCAGCTACTTGGGGGGCTGAGACAGGAGAATCACTTGAACCGGGAAGCAGAGGTTGTGGTGAGCATATATCACACAATTGCGCCCCAGCCTGGGCAACAAGAGCAAGACTCCATCTCAAAAAAAAAAAAAAAAAAAAAAGAAAAAAAAAAGGATGTGGACGTCCCTGTAAAGGGAGTGAGAAATTTCCCCATGTGCTGAATGGAGCGGGGGACAGAACCCTAGGGCTGTGGCTTTCAGGCTACATCATTGGACCGGACACCACATCTGCAAGGAGGCTGCTACATGAGGTCTGCCCTTTAGAATACAGTCCTGTTGAGGCAGCTCAGCGTTCCTACTAGGTACACAGGCAGGAGGAGACAGGGAAGCTGGAATGGGAGACCCAAGACAAGACAAGGAGGCAGCAACTGGAGAACTCAGACGGTGACTGAAGGCTGAATACCCGTAACAACAAAAATCTCAAGTTGTGCTTTTCTTCGTTTTAAATATAACAGGTAGGGGAGAAGAAAAAATGGAAGCACCATCAATTGTGAAGAAGAGAACGAAATACTAGAGTTAAACACTTTGGAATGTTAACAGATTATGAAGCTAACTCTCTAAAGAGTGTGGCTAGGCAGCTTAGTGAATTAATTGCTTATGAATTAAAAATAAATTATTATAAAATAGATTTCTGTACATTTTACATACATATAATCTCTGTCAATAGATAAGCCACGTGGGTAAGGTACATAGACTGGGTTTGTTCAATCCCAGCCAAAGTCGTGCCCGGTCATCTGGTAGAACTTGAGGTTGAAAGGCCGGTAGAACTCACGCAGCCTGCGCACCACCTCGCGGTCGATCTCAGGGTGGGTCCTGCCCTTGGTCTTGCCCAGGCAGTGGGGCCGGCTGCTGCCCTCCGCCTTCTTCAGGCAGGGGAAGCCCTTGGTCTTGTTGAAGTAGAAGTGCTTGTCCGTGATGATCCTCTTGAGGCCCAGGAAGTCCTGCACGCGGCCCAGCTCGCCGGCCGGGTCGCTGATGAGCCGCTCGCCGCTCACGAAGAGCATCTGGCGGATGGGGAAGTGGCGCAGCCAGTGCTCCAGGTGCTTGGCGTAGATGCCGATCTGGATGGCGCTCCACGACGTGTCGATGAGGCCCGCTGTCCTGTTTTTGAACGTCAAGCTCTCGAAGGTGGGGATGTCGGGCCGCTTGGACAGCGTCTGCGTGTAGTCCGAGATGGCCCTGGTCACCGGGTCCCGCACCACCACGATGAGCTTGGTGTCCTTGGACATGGCCGAGATGCGCGCGGGGGCCTCCCGCGTGACGAAGTAACTGGGCGTCTTCTCCATGGTGATCTGCCCGTCCAGGGTTCTGGGCATCAGGTCCCTGAGAAACGCAAGCAAACAAACCGGGATCAGAAGGTGACGCCTCTCTGGCCACGCGTCTTAAGGTCACGACTTCCAATCCCATCTCCCTCTTATTTCTGGAAGCAGTGGTAGAAACATGTAAAATGCAAGTAGAACTTTAGAGCTGAAAGGTACATTAGCATCCCACCTGGTTTGGAGGGCAGGTACCATCTACCGGAAACACGAAGGCCCCTTCATGCAAGGTAGAAAGTGCAAGCTACCTGTTTCTCTAAGATCCTCTTGTGGATATAACCTTTCCCTTATTTTCCCAGCTTTCAGATTGCCCCAAACATCTGATGCCAAAATACAAAAGCCTTTGGCCTCTGATAAGTGCCTTTCCTAAAACTATAGCACCCAGGACTCCCAGAGATTTCACTGTCCATGAGTCCTGCCATTAGTCTGCCTTCCCACACTTATCAAACCCAGGCAGATGTGCCTTGGGCACTGGAAGGAAAACATCCCTCGGGTCCCGCCCAGTTGTTCCGGCTTTATCACAGTGACTGCTGACAAAGCCTTTACTTCACAAAGCAACAAGGCACACAGCAGCCAAAAAATCCAGTGAAATCAGGTAAGTAAACTGATACAAACATGCCACGAGGAAATTCCCAAGACACAACTCTAGAAGCCTCCAAAAATACTTTTGAGGGGGTACTATGCTCACTATCTGGGTGATGGGATCAATGGTACCCCAAACATCAGCATCATGCAATATACCTATGTAACAAATTCTTGCACGTGCATCCCCTGAATCTAAAATAAAAGCTGAAATTATAAAACAACAACAATAATAATAATAAAAAAAAACCAAGCTGGGCACACTGGCTCACGCCATTAATCTCAGCACTTTGGGAGGCGGAGGCGGGTGGATCACCTGAGGTCAGGAGATCAAAACCAGCCTGGACAAAATGGCAAAACTCCGTCTCTCCTAAAAGCCAAAAAACAATTAGCTGGGCGTGGTGGTGCATGTCTGGAATCCCAGCTACTTGGGAGGCTGAGGCAGGAGAATTGCTGGAACCAGGGAGGCAGAGGTTGCAGTGAGTCAAGATGGTGTTATTGTACTCCAGCCTGGGCAACAAGAGCGAAACTCTGCTCAAAAAAAAAAAAAAAAAAATTAAATGAGGTTAGATCCAGCAATCCCACTTCTGGATAGATATACAAAGGAATTGAAATTGGTATGTCAAATAGATATCTGCATTTCCCTGTTCATTTTATAATAGAATTATTCAAAATTGACAAGATATGGAAACAACTTAAGTGTCTATCAATGGAGAATAGATTTTTTAAGTGTAGTATATATGCACAATGAAATATTATACAGCCTTTAAAAAGAAGGAAATTCTGTCATCTGCAATAACATGAATGCAACTGGAAGACATTATGCTAAGTGAAATAAATCAGGCACAGAAAGACAAATACTGTGTTATCTCATTTATATGTAGAATCTAAAAAAGTTGATCTCACAGAAAGAGAGTAAAAAGGTGGTTACCAGAGGCTGGTTGGCGGATTAAAGGGAAGATGATGAAAGACAAGATGTTGATCAACGGGTTCTAAGTTTCAGTTAGACTGGAGAAATAAGTTGTAGGGATCTATTTCACTACACAGTGACCATAGTTAATAATAATATATTGTGTATTTCAAAACTTCTTCAAAAACAGATTTTCAAGTTTCTTACCACACACAAAAAATGATAAGTTGGTGAGGTGATGGATATGTTAATTTGCTTGATTGAATCTTTCTTTCTTTTTTTTTTTTTGAGACAGAGTCTTACTCTGTCACCTAGGCTGGAGTGCAGTGGTATGATCTCAGCTCACTGCAACCTCCGCCTCTCAGGTTCAAGCAATTCTCCTGCCTCAACCTCCTGAGTACCTGGGACTACAGGCGCCCACTACCACACCTGGCTAATTTTTGTATTTTTAGTAGAGATGGGGTTTCACCATGTTGGCCAAGATGATCTCGATCTCCTGACCTCGTGATCCACCCGCCTCGGCCTCCCAAAGTGCTGGGATTACAGACGTGAGCCACTGCTCCCGGCCATTGATTAAATCTTTCTAGAATATAAATGTAGATCAAAATATTACAGTGTACCCCCAAAATATGCACAATTATTTCACAAATAACTTTTTTTAAAAAAGGAAAAAAATTAAATGAAATTCATAAAGCTGACTCAGTTTAGCTCAAATTAGCTTCTTAAATTAGTTAAGGAATTTGGGATCTAAAGTCAGACTACCTGGGTTTAAATTCTGGCTCTACCTCTTATAAGCTACGTCACTTTGAATAATTTATTTAACTTTTCTGGGCATCTTTTTCTCGTCCACAGAAATGGAGCTACCAATACGTATTCATGGAAGTTTAATGAGGATTAAACAATTAATAATTATAATATGCTTAGAATACACCTGACATATGGAATATACTTGACAAATATCAGCCACTACTACTGTCATTATTATTATCATTATTAAGTTGCTCAATACACAGTTTATGGCATATCATATGACCAAAATTCAGCATATGTGTATAAGCACTATGTGTATACATCAAAAGGAGGTGTGTTAACTAAGTGGATACTAAGCTTTGGTGACAGATCTACAATCAGACAAGTTATTATTTACAAGTCAGATAATTTATTGGGTGCCTGCTATTATTCTGGATACCATGTTAGAGGCTATATCATCTATTAGCTATCTACTATGGAACAGAGATTTCTGATTGATTCCTGCCTAGGCACAGGAATTAAAAAGAAAAAAAAGAGAATTTCCCATTATTTTTGACCAAGTATTTACCTCTCAGTAAGGCATTCTAAGCTTCAAGCCATCTTAATCCACTGAGACCACAATTCTCCTATCTAGCACCGATACAGAAACGACAGAAACTTTATCACAGGAGTCAGAAAAGGCAATTCCCTGGAGGGCGGACACTCCTTCTTCCGGACTGCCAACAGGGAGTTTGAAGAAGGGTGCTTTTCCCTTAAGGAAGACTGCTCAGCAGCACTGGAGTCAGCCTTGGTTTAAGCTAAAGCTGGATTGACCCACTTTGCCCATTAACCACTTAAATTAATGTAGCAGTGTCATCAGGCTAATGTGATTGAGGATTAAAGAGAGTCTCGGCTCACAACTTATTTTGCATTTGACTAAAAAGCAGGTCAAGTCAGATAAAGCCCAAGTTCTTTTTCCCCTGTGTTAAACCATCTGCAACTAGACAGTTTACAAGACATTAATATTCAGAATCAAAGCATTATCACCACGATTGAAGGAATATCAAACCCCAAGGTTCTTCGGGACCATTGCAGAGAAGGGGGTTTTGGGGCATCTCGATGTCAGTCTGACTTAGCATGGGCTTGGAAGTCAGGCCACCGAGTTTGACTCTCAGCACCTCCATTTACTAAGGTGTGTGACCCTGGGGGACACATCACTTAATCTGTCCGTGCTGCAGTTTTCTCATCTGAATAATGAAAAAAAAAAAAAACAGATGATGTCTGCCTCCTAGGGCTTTTGAAAGAACTGCAAAGTTAGCTTTGGTACCCAGCCTGGTACCTAGTAGGCTGTTAGAAAAATGTTATCAATTATCTTCTGTTGACAGGATCTTGGAAAGGATGTAAGGAAGCAAGACTTGTGCACAGGGGACTTGTCACTCATTCAGTTCTACCCCACAGGCGGGCAACGAGGGAGGTTTGGCTCGTGGAAGAGGCTAAGTACAGGAATGCTGGATTCTGCTCTCAGCCTGCCTGGGGTCCACAACCTTCCCTGAACTCTGCAGCCGGAATTTCCTCACTAGCCCTAAAGAAGGGCTTGTCAGTAGCTGAACAGGATGCTAAATTGGCAATTGTGTATAAGAAACCACCTAATAAAGCTAGTAAAAAGGAAATGAGAGATCAACCATAAATAAAGATTCCCTGAGCCGTGGGCAGATTTACTGTGCTCGACTGCCTGCTGGTCCCCCAAACCATATGAGGGCCCCTCTCCCCAGGACAGTCTGGTGTTTGTCCACATGTGTCAGAAAGCACTCAAGGAGCCTCAGAATTTATTTTGATTATTGTCAAAATAACGGAGCCAGGGGAACTACTGCTGTGATAAAGAGACTCCTAAGCCCTTGTCCAGTGGAGGCTCCGGGGCCACTCTCCCCTCGGCATGCTTGGGTGCAGACAAGCAGTGGCTGAGAAGTGAGATCCACAACAGGATTTATCATTTTGGCAAATGCCTCCTGAGCCCTCTCCAAAGGCTTCCCGGGGCACATCTGTAGTAAGTGCTGGGTTCAGACCCTGACATCTCCCAAGATGCCAAGAAAAAAATTACTCAGCCGGGCTCGGTGGCTCACGCCTGGAATCCCAGCACTTTAGGAGGCCGAGGTGGGTGGTTCACTTGAGGTCAGGAGTTCGAGACCAGCCTGGCCAACATGGTGAAACCCTGTCTCTCCTAAAAATACAAAAATTAGCTGAGCATGGTGGCACACGCCTGTAATCCTGGCTACTCGGGAGGCTGAGACATGAGAATCTCTTGAACCTGGGAGGCGGAGGTTGCAGTGAGCTGAGATCGTGCCACTGCACTCCATCCTGGGCAACAGAGTGAGACTCTGTCTCAAAGGAAAAAAAAGAAAAAAAGAAAAGAGTAATCAATCACGCTTGTTAAATCACAGTAGCAAAGACTTTATTCACGACCGTCATGATAGGTATAGAGACCCACTGCAGTGGAGTCTTGCAGTGATGGGGAGACAGATTGGCCTCAACTCCGAATACAGCATGGGCAAGTGGGCTTTATAGCCAAGGAGCAGGGTGGGGGTCAGTGGACAGAAACTTACTACGAGGAGCCATGAGGGGTAAAGGGAATTCTGGCTAAACCGATCTAATAGGACTCTCCCTGAAGACTGGCCAAAGTGACCAGACATCACGTGGGGGCTGGTGGAGGCTGAGGAACCTGATAAGATATCAAGGGTGAGGAGTTCATGCCAAAATGACTTATCAGGGCCCTTTGCTAAGACTGGGTTTTACAAGGAAGTGCACAGGAGGTCCTGGGAGAAGGTTCAGGAGGCAGACTGAAGTTTGCTCAAGCAAAGAACCTTTGTCACACCAAGTGAGAAGCATGGCAGGCCTGAGAAGTGTGTGAACGGCTCCTTGCACAGAACCATCCAGGCAAGTCCCTCTTTGCCCCTTTGGCTGCTCTTCTTCTGCCACCCTCACCCCACAACCGCGCAGTCCTGGAATCAAGTTCTTTCCATTCACTAACTGGGCACACCTTCCTCTTCCTCCTCCCCTCCTCTGGGCACGCTTGCTGCCCTCACTCTCAGAAACCTCTCTGATCTCAACAGTGGCAGAGAAGAAAGGATGAGGATGTGGCCGAGGGTAAGACCCCCTCACATGGAATCTGCGTGCCCATCCCAGCAACCTCAGCAGCCTGTCCAGCCCCAGGCTGGCCTCCAGAGTGAGCACATGATGCAGGTTAACTGAGTCACTCATCGTAAAAACCAGCTTCTCAAAGGGATAGTCAGAGCTCATAATTATACAGCGCCCTGGAGCTTGCAAACTTTCACCTGCTTTATCATCTACTTTAATGCCTTTGTGGTAGTTATTGTAATCTCCAATTCAAATGAAGACACTGAGTCTAAAGGAGAGAGGGTGACTTGCTTGGAGATGGGTCACCGGCTGCAGGTCAGAGAGTTGGGACTTGTAGTCAGCTCTCCTGATGGGCCTTCTTCCATTCATGATGATCCTCTCTCAACCCTCCTTTGCTTCTTCTTAATATGATTTAGAACACGTAGAGCTACACACCTGTCCTCTCTTTAAATAGATTCCTGTATTTTTTCTTTCATTCATACATTAGTAGCCTAATAGGTACTTCAGTGCTAATCAGATCACTGCCGATCATAATTGTTCAAATAGGCGTCCAATTTCGAAACAATAAGGTTCTTTGGTTTACATGTTCCTATTGTTAACTGCCTTCTATGGGGCCTAGAAAATTACCAATCATTGCAATAGCACCTCCTCTCCAGCAGCCCTGGCCCTGCCTCTTCTTCCCCTCTTTACCACGTGGGCAGGAAGGGATACCTTTTTGAAAAGCACGTAAACCTGGCACATATTCCTAATAGATGTTTGTGAGGCCAATAGGGCTAGACAGCATCTCCAGTCCAAAGCTAAGGAAGGCACAATGCTCACAGCCCACAAGAGTATTCCTTGGGACAAGCCTAGGAGATACTAACCAGGTATGTGCGCCCACATGAACACAGGGTGACAGAACCCAAGAAAGATCCTACCTCTTTAATTAAACCTAAGGGCAAAGCAGGCTTGTCACCCCAGTAAGGTTTGGGGATGACAAGCACAATGAACTTCCAGGACCACCAGTGGCCTCAAAAAACTGAGCCACAGTGCATGATTCTGAGAACCGGGAGGATTTGGAGTATTTCAGGCTTTCAATTTGTTTAAGGATATTTCAAGAAAGGTATAAGCCAGGCTGGGTGTGGTGGCTCACACCTGTAATCCCAGCATTATGGGAGGCCGAGGCAGCTGGATCACCTGAGGTCAGGAGTTTGAGACCAGCCTGGCCAACATGTCGAAACCTCGTCTCTACTAAAAATACAAAAATTAGCCAGGTGCAGTGGCGCACACCTGTAATCCCACCTACTTGGGAGGCTGAGGCAGGAGAATCACTTGAACCTGGGAGGCAGAGGTTGCAGTGAGCCAAGATGGTGCCATTGTACTCCAGCCTGGGCAACAAGAGCAAAACTGCATCTCAAAAAACAAACAAACCAAAACAAAGAAAGGTATATGAGCCGGGTGCAGTGGCTCACACCTGTAATCCCCAGCACTTTGGGAGGCCAAGGTGGTCGATCACGAGGTCAGGAGATTGAGACCATTCTGGCCAACATGATGAAACCCCACCTTTACTAAAATACAAAAAATTAGCCGGGCGTGGTGGCATGCACCTGTAGTCCCAGTCACTCCGGAGGCTGAGGCAGGAGAATCACTTGAACCTGAGAGGTGGAGGTTGCAGTGAGCTGAGATTGCATCACTGCACTCCAGCCTGGTGATAGAACAAGAATCCGTCTCAAAAAAAATGGTATATGCCACCTCTGTGGCACTCAGTTCCATCCCTGGAAGCATTTTAAATCATGCAGGGTGCTTTTAATCAGCGTGATATGCCTGGCCCCTCCCCACACCCATTGAATCAGGCCCTGGATGGGTGGGGCTTAAAAATGGGATTCTTCTAGATGGTTCTAATGTGCAACCAGGACTGGAAACCATTATGCTGTGGTATCTGTGGGCCTGGAACTTGTCATAATCTAGTCATTTATTCTGCTGATATTCATGGGCACCTAAGTGGAGATACTATGTGGGTATAGAGGTCCACCATCGTCGGGGGAAAAAATGAGAAAACATCATTGTCAGCAGAACTGAAAGTTGTTCAGCTAATCCAAGACTAGCTATTTGAGTCATGGATAGAGGTGTGAAGGTCACATGCTCAGCTGCCTGGAGATCACTTCCCAGGGCCAGTGAGGGCTTGTGTCCTGATGGTCTACAAACTGCAGAGAAAAGAACAAATCCATTCCACTCAGGCAGGCTAGGTGCAATGGCTCACACCTGTAATCCCAGCACTTTGGAGGCTGAGGTGGGCAGATTACCTGAGGCCAGGAGTTCAAGACCAGCCTGGCCAACATGACGAAACCTAGTCTCTACTAATAATACCAAAAAAAAAAAAAAAATTAGCCAGGCATGATGGTGGGCTCCTGTAATCCCAGCTACTCAGGAGGCTGAGGCAGGAGAGTCACTTGAACCTAGGAGACGGAGTTTGCAGTGAGCCGAGATCCCACCACTGCACTCCAGCCTAGGCAATGGAGCGAGACTCCATCTCAAAAAAAAAAAAAAAATCCAATCAGGATAAGACACTTGTTACCCCTAAACACATACACACACACCCCTCTGAGAGTTGGTTACCTGATGTGAATCAGGCTACCAGTAAAACAAAACAAATGAAAGGAAACTAGAAAAAAGATAAGTCTACCTCTACTGGTGTGATAAAGAAAAGCTATCAGAGGTATCTAATTCTTTCATCATCAAAAGTTAAATAATATTACCCTAAGCAGAAGAAAAACAGACAGGTGAAGAATAATACTAGTATTAGATTGTCTAATTTATGCTCGTATAAGAGTTTGTGGCTGCAAATGAATCTCAGTGCTCTTTTAGAGCATATGAATGCACTTAGCCTCTCGCCATCGGATGCCTTAAACAGCCTCAGGACTCAACAGAGTCCCCGCCAACAAGAAGGCCCTCACCAGATGCGTCCCCAAAATCTTGGTCTTGTCAGCCTCCAGAACTGTAAGAAATAAACTCCTTTCTTTATAAACAAAAGAAAGAAAGGACGGAAGGAAGGAAAAGGAAAGAAAGACACTAAGTTCTCATTTAAAAGAAAAGATTCCATGAAAGTAAGATGAATTAATGGCGTAAATTCCTGTCTTCCTTTTTCCCACCCTTGAGGCAGGATGCTCAGAATCATGTTTGAGGATTTAGAATTTCCATCTGCAGTCGGAGATAGCCTCTGCCCCTTGCCTTTCCTCTCCAGAACAGAGAGGCCAGCTGAGAAGATGAGCTGACTTTCTGCCAAGTCAATTTCCCACTGGGGAATGGCGGTCCCAGGGCTTTGGAGAAACACGAGACTTTACCACTGAACATCCCAACTATTGCTGGGGCTCTTAAATACTGCAGCTAGAAGTGGACTATTAAAAACCAACCTTGAAGGCTAAAGGTGTAGGAAATTAAAATGAACCACAGCAGTTCTAAAAAGCCCTATAATTCTGATGTTACCCAGTACCAAATGTTGCTCTAATTTCTTCTTCTGCTTCTTCCTTTCCTCGGGTGATATCCCTCCTCCTATAGCCCAGCAATTGAAGTTACTGTTTGAACTGGTAAATTACACAACAATAAAAAAGAAGATTATTGAAATGGGTGTAACCTAACTCACAACAGGCAAACAGATGCCTGGAAATTTATGTAAAACAGATGATGGAAGTTAATGTGCTTTAGAGAGGAGAGCAAGCTGCAGCCCACATTGAGTTGGGGTAGGCCCAGTCTTCCAAGCCAATTGAGGAAAACTGGGAAGAGCAAGGGAAACATTCACCCCACCCACTTCTCCTGGCCCGTTAGGAAAATGACTTCCTTGTTTAGTTGCAGAAATACCCCATGTTTTCTGAACTCCAACAAAGATTCTTTTTCGTTTTTTAAACTTAATTTTTAACTTAGATATAGTAAAAATCATTCTTAGTGTCCAGTTCCAAGAATTTTGACAAATGCATAGAATTATGTAACCACCACTATCATCAAGATAGAGAACAATTCTAGCAATCCCCCAAATCCACTTATTCAGCCTCTTCCAATGAAGATTTTACAAGTTCCCTTTGAAACGGCCAAAGGTTGCCCAAATCCTTGTTTTGACACTGCTTTGGGGAAAATATTGATTGAAATGAAAAAATCGTCAGTAGAGACATAGAAGTTTTTTTTCCTTTTTTTTTCTTTTGAGACAGAGTCTTGCTCTATTGCCCTGGCTGGAGTGCAGTGGTGTGATCTCGGCTCTCTGCAACCTCCGCCTCCTGGGTTCAAGCAATTCTCCTGCCTCAGCTTCCAGAGTAGCTGAGATTACAGGTGCCGCCACCATGCCCAGCTAATTTTTGTATTTTTAGTAGAGATGGGGTTTCATCATGTTGGACAGACTGGTGTCGAACTCCTGATCTCAACTGATCCACCCGCTTCGGCCTCCCAAAGTGTTGGGATTACAGGCGTGAGCCTGAGATTACAGGCCACCGCATCTGGCCAAATTTTCACATAACTGATATATTTACTGTTGTTTTTTTTCTTTAAAGACAAGTCATTTTTTTGAAGATATCTGCTCCTAATCGGCACGTCCCAGTGATTACTTTCCTGGGCTTCAGCTTCCTCATCTATAAAATTAGTTCACCAGTGGAATCTGCAGAGGGTCAGCCCATTCTGATAAACTGTTCTCACACCAATCCCAAGAGCATGGGACAGTAAATTGTGATGTCACATCTGCTTTACCTTCCAGGAAGCCCAGGTCCAGCCTCTGAGAATTCACCAGTCAAAAATGTGACAAACAGAAATATTTACAAACACAAGAATCAAGATTTCTAGGAAGGCTATGTTTCCCCCCTCCCCACTCCAAAGCAAAACATGTTCCTAGCATCTACACAGTCACAAATCTGTCTAGGAAATAAGGATGCCCCCTTAAAAAGAGCAAAGGAAATAGAGAGTGCAGTTTTTTGAGTGCCTGATAAACCAACAAATATCAGCAGCTAAACTCAAAAAGAAAACACTGGGATACTGGGGGTTGGGTGAGGGGCATAAAGAGACGATTCAGAGAATATTTTAGGGCAGTGAAACTATCCTTCAGGAAAATATCATGCAGCTTCCATGTCATTATACACATGTCCAAACCCACAGATTATGCAACACCACCAGTGAACCCCAGTGTAAACTATGAACTTTGGGTGATAATGAGATGTCAATGTACGTTCATCTATTGTATCACTTTGGTAGGAAATATTGATAACGGGGGAGTTTATGCATGTAGGGGGTGAGTAGGAGTACATAAGAAATCCCTGATGAGCCTGGCGTGCTGGCACGCCTGTAATCTCAGTTACTCAGAGGCCCTGAGGAAGGACGATTGCTTAAGCCCAGGAATTTGAGGCTGTACTGGCTATAATTGCTCCTCTGAACATCCACTGCACTACAGCCTAAGCCACATAGTGAGAACATATCTCAAGAAATAAATAAATATCTGTATCTTCCCTTCAATTTTGCTGTGAACCTATAACTGCTCTTAAAAATAAAGTCAATTAAAAAAAAAACATGAAAAAACACTGGAATCTGGCAAAGATTCTTCTCCCAATCAAACGACTCAGGCTCCCCCAAACTTTTCAACTAGGCCTCAACTTTTGTCATTCTCTTTGCCTCTGCAATGTCCCATTTTAGCAATAATTCTACTGAGTTGGTTTAGCTAGAATCCCCCATCCTCCATAGCTGATCACCATCGATATTTAAAGGTTCTCAGCCTTGGCCAGGCGCGGTGGCTCATGCCTGTAATCCCAACACTTTGGGAGGCTGAGGTGGGTGGATCACCTTGAGGTTAGGAGTTCAAGACCAGCCTGACCAACACGGAGAAACCCCTCTACTGAAAATAGAAAAATTAGCTGGGCGTGGTGGCACATGCCTGTAATCCCAGCTACTGGGGAGGCTGAGGCAGGAGAATCGCTTGAACCAGGGAGAGGTTGCGGTGAGCCAAGATCGCACCATTGCGAGACTCTGTCTCAGAAAAAAAAGTTCTCAGCCTCTACCATCCCCCAGGTGATGTTGGGTCACCCTGGCCTGTCTTCAGTAAGAATCTGGCTAGGTGGGTTTAGCCAGAATCCCCGGACCCCTGATGATTCCTCTTAGTAATTTTCCAACCACTGACAACCTCTCACCCCCTGCCCGAAGACATCCCCTACTCCTCCCACACCCTACCCCACCCCCTCACCCACAGCACCTTGGCTATAAATCCCCACTTGTCTATGCTGTATTAGGAACTGAGGCCAGTTCTGAGGTCTCTTTTCCTTTGTTGCAATAGTTGTTAAACAAAATTTTTTTTTTTTTTTGAGTCGGAGTCTCACTCTGTCACCCAGGCTGGAGTGCAGTGGTGCCATCTCAGCTCACTGCCACCTCTGCCTCCCCAGGTTCAAGCGATTCTCCTGCCTCAGCCTCCCGAGTAGCTGGGACTACAGGCGCCCGCCACCACGCTCGGCTAATTTTTTTGTATTTTTAGTAGAGACGGGGTTTCACCATATTGGCCAGGCTGGTATCAAACTCCTGACCTCGTGATCCGCCCGCCTTGGCCTCCTCTCAAAGTGCTGGGATTACAGGCGTGAGCCACCGCGCCCGGCCTAAAATCTGTTTTTTATACCGCTTTGACTACTATGGCTCTGGTTTTCTAGGACAGATCCCATCTCTCTTTAGTTTCTTTCCTACGAGAACAATCATTTTCTCCTCTGGGGACGCACAGGGTCTCACCCCTTAACCAAGGCCAACATCATGCGTATTATTCTCATCACCTGCTTTCTTGGAGCTGCGGGCTCTTCCTGGGGAACAGGGAGCATGCGCAGCTTTGCTGGTCTTGAAACCCCTAGCAACCACCGCCAAGCACTCAGGAAAAAGAAAAACCCTTCTCAGTTTTACAACTGAGACTTGTCAAAGTTAGCACATCTTAACCTATGACATTAAAAAAAAAAAAAAGATAAAAGGTCCTCTTTTATGGAAGGACGCCCATCGGTTATCAGGGACTCTGCTGTGTACCCTCACCGTGCTGAATGGGGTTGCCAAGCCCCTCCTTGGACTCAGCTGCTTGGAGCTGGATCCTTAGCTCCTGCTCTGTTCCTTGGGGAAGGAAATGCGATAATAAGGGAAATGAGGGACCCAAGAACCGGTGGGATGGAAGCTGAGGGCTTATTTCAGGCTCCGCATTCCGTGGACCAGTTGCTCAATCTTTCCATTCCAGGAAGATCGGTGACACCTACTCAGGTGACCAGCTTGAACGGGCGGTGGGAGCGGTTGCAGACTTTTAGGTTAGCTGCGAATGGGGGAGGGTAGAGGACGCTTCCAAGAAGCAAACTTCCAAGCTGCCAGGCAAGTCCTAGAGGTGGAAGATGCTGGCAGGTTATGGGGGGAGGGCATCTGGTACTTCAGACCAATGCGTTAAAGCATTTTCAAAAGAAAATCCAAGGAAAAAAGAAAGAGTAGGCTGCAAGGTCGTTACAGTCCTAATCACAGCATTTTCTATAGTAACAAGCATGGCCTAAACTACTGTCTTCTCCGAAAGCCAATGTACTAACCTTAAGAATTCACCCCCCAAAAACAGCCTGGGATCTTTCTACATGACCTTTTACATCCCAGGGAACCTCAGGGGTCAAAAAGACAAAGGTTACAGTCTCTCCTCTCCCCTTTCTTCTTCTACTGAAAGATAAGACACCCAGCCAGGGATGCGAAAAGGAAGTTTTCTCAGAAAACTTAACATAGACATGGGGACAATGACAGAGGAGAGCTGTAATTTGAACTGCAAGTTGTGACTCCGGGAAGTTTCTTCTTTAAAGCAACTTTCATCCCAGGGAGTGGGGTTTGGCGGGAGGCGGCTGGGCGGAAGATGTGTATCAGCCCTGCCACTCCTTATCTGGAACCTCCTTCCTTTCCTAGGAAGCCTCAAAGCCACCCTTTCTGAGAACTCCCTTCAAAGGCCCACATCTCCATAAATAATTATCTCCATTTGGGGGAGATGTTTGCATATCAAAGAACTCCTTTGGGAGGGTTTAAAATAATTTGAACTGAAATTGTAAATAGTTACTGGCTCTCAATTTCAGGTTTCGCAGCGGGATCCGTGGGGCTCCCGGAAGTGATGTCATTATTCATTAAAAGTTTACTAGGCCTTTTCTCTTTCCTTTTTTAAACGTTTTAAAGGTAATGGGTAGGAAAGAGGAAAAGTAACAAAGGATGGACTCCCCAGCCCTCCTCCTCTTCCAGGCCTTCTCTCCTTTCTCCACGCCCAGCCCCCAACCCCCACCACAAGGATTTGGCCTCCATTGTCCTAGAATTTCAATACTGCTCAGAAAATGAAAAGCCCTTGAATACCATAAGGGGGTGGGGCTCAAAAGAGCATCTCGCTTCTCTGGGTCAACTCAAGATCCCTTTCATTGGGGCAGAATCCTCGGTTATAGGCCCCGCTTCACAATGGCCACAAGTTCCTGTTCCTGGAAGGGGCTGGGGGTGGGGGTGGAGGGAGGGTTTCAATTAAAAGCTAATAGTCTTTTGTGGGTGAGCTCTCTGGGGTACTGCTCCTGTTTACAGGACCTTACAAACTCCTGTTTATGCCGGGACAAATCCTGTGAAATCAGTGATCCTGTGTCCTATTTCCTAGGGGGGAAAAAAAGCAAAACAAAATCCAACTTAAAAATAAAATCATTATAAAGAAAGAATAAGAGTTTTCTGGGAAGCAGACTTTTTAGAAAGTAAAATCAGTGCTGCCAATGGGCAGGGGCGGGGCAGAGCTGAGTACCCAGAAAGAAGGGGAGGAGGGTACCAAAATCCAGCCGCAGTTGAAGTAGTTCTGCTCTTTCCTGCTTGGACAGATTCTTCTCTGTACACGCTGGGCCAGCGTTTTGTCTCCGATGAGTCCTAGCTTCCTGGTCTCTAACACCCTTCTTTTTTCTGGGCCGGTGGGGCTCCAGCCCTATGTGGGTTACTTCCCTGGCAACAAAGGGCCATTCCTCCAGCAGGCAGCTTGCAATTCGCTTTTCTTTTTCGCATGCCTCTGTAGTCCCCTCCCTGCTCCCAGCTTCATTCCCAAGAAAAGCAGCCTTCCCTTGTACCCTTGGTAGCACAGTGTAAATGTTTGTAAACAGGCCTTCACCCAGAGAGCTTCCAAAACACTCTGCAACACCAGTCAACACAGAGTTGATGAAAATCACTAAACCTCCACCCTCAAGCAACACACACACACACACACACACACACCAGGAAACCAGGAGAGAAACAGGACAAGGGGAGGGGCTGCCCAATGCTCAGAATGAAAGCAGAGTGGGCACTGGGTAGGTTCCAGTTCCTGTTCTGCCACAGACAAGAGGTACTTGGACAAGACACTCAAAAGCTTGGGCTCAGTTCTCCACGTGTAAAAATTAATGGACTGGTTTAAAAGGGTGTTCCTCAGCTCTAAAGTTATTATAACCACCTTTCTCCCACCACTCCCCACATACCACTTCCTCCTACAGCCAGCAGTAGGGTGGCACAAGCTGGCAGATGTTAAGTAGAACCTCTATAAATATTTGATGTTTGAATATGTACAAAACGCACCCCAAGGGCATTGGTACAGACCACCCCCAGGAGGTGTCATCAGATGATGCTCAATGTCAAATGTACCCTAAAATGAGGCACTCAGCCTGGTGAATCAAAAGAAAAGTGGAGTTCAAGGTCAGGCTGTGTGGCCTCAGGCAAGTGCACAACGTCTCTGTGCCATCTTTCCTATCTGTAAAAGGATAACTTTTGTCCGGCCACTTTTACAAAAAAATTCTTCCAAGAATCCAGTGTAGTTTGGAGATGAATACACTCTGAAAGCCGCAAATTCCTACCTAAGGGTAAGGTGGGATGAATCCCACTTGTACCCCCTCTTTATGTCTCTGTTGGCATTTGGCTCTGGATGAGAGAAATGCTATTAAGGAAGAAGAGACATAAAATCGGTTTTTAAATTTAAAGGCTCATGTAACAACAAATATTTAAAGGAGTTTGGATTTCTTATAATTTTTCCCTTGTGCTATGAAGCATTCCATTTTTGGTGCCCTCCTTCTTAGTCCCCCTGTAGGATGTTGGAGACAAAGGAAAACTGAGTCTCCTTCTGGGGTTGACATCACTGAGTGAATTGGATGATCAGCCAAGGAGGAACGGGAAATTAGGCAGCTTTTAACACAAGCTCTTTCTTTTCTTTTCTTTCCTTTTCTCTTTTCTTTTCCTTTCTTTCTTTTTCTTTCTTCTTTCTGTTTCTCTCTTTCCTTCTTTCTTTCCTTTTCTTTCTTTCTCTCTCTCTCCCTCCCTCCCTCCCTTCCTTTCCTTCCTTCCTTCCTCTCTCTCTCTCTCTTTTCCTTCCTTCTTTCCTTCCTTCCTTCCTCTCTTTCTTTCTTTTTTTTCTCATGGCATACAATTAGGTTGAGAAGGAGAGAAACAGCCCCAGTTTAGGGGCAGGGATCCGTCTGAGGCTGCTAAAAAGAAACAAGTACTGTGGAAAAGACTCAGTATCATCAGCGACCTTCCCTACCTCCTGAGTGCAGGACCAGTAGGAGTTTGGGACAAGAGAAATTTCAATCAGCGCTTGACTTAAGTCTGAGATAATGGCTCCATCCAGCTCTCTGCTTCCCTTGTGCTCAACCAACAGAACCCTACTTCATGGCAATCCACTAAAAACAGTATAAGGTAACTAAGTCAATAAAAATCTGAAGACATAAGCCTGAATTCAACTAAAATGAAGGGAAGTAAGTGCAAATAAACCCCCATTATCATAGGCTTTAAATAGCTCAACAACATTTTAGAAAAGCAATGAAGCAGTTGCTCTCTCTTTTTTTGTATTATTTTATTTTATTTTGTAGAGACAGGGTTTTGCCATGTTTCCCAGGCTGGTCTTAAACTTCTGGGCTCAAGCGATCCACCTAGCACAGCCTCTCAAAGTGTTGGGATTACAGGTGTGTGCCACCTTGCCAGGTGGAAAAGAAGCACTTTCTAATCAGAGAGAAGATCTCAGAGAGTATAAAACTTGAGATGCTACAGACAAAGAAAAGGCTACTGTTTCTCATCTCACACTCCTTCTTGTCACCAGTACTTACTTCTTCCTAATTGGCTTGTCCATGCGCTTGAGGTTGACCAAGAGATGTCTCCAGAAAACAAGAGACATGGCAATGTCAATGGAAACTCTGTTTGGACATCCATCAATTAAAGTCCACACCCCCTTCCCTAGGGGCATTCTTTTTATGGATTTTTTGGAATTCTCAGCTTGTGAAGTTTAGATGCTACCCAGAATCAACTTTCAGCAGGAGAAAAGTAAGCCAAACCTCCCTACATTCTCATCTTTTCATTGTCGTGGTCAACCATTTATTCTAAAAGCCCGATACATTTGCAACAGATCAGTAAACAGAGCCCAACTTGCCTTGTGCATTTCACATCCAAAGAGAGAAGGAAAGCGTTGGAGGCCTGAAGCTATGGACAAAGGTTCTGCATTATTTGAGCAGGTTCCATGATTATTTGTTACATTCTACGAAAACTTTTTGGTAGATAATGTTGCCTGACTGGTGAGTCTTAAAATTGCCAGCAACTCTTCTGTGCTTTAGACAAAGCATTCCCGTTCATCTCCCATTCTCCACCCCTAAGGAACGACACAGTAAGCACCAAGGAGATTAAGTAACTAAACCATTAGTGAGAGAGCTGCTAAGAATTACAAGTGAGATTAGCCTTTTACCCTGCATTGGCTTGGTGAAAAACTGACACTGTGACTATTTTTAAGCCTAATGACCATTTCTAAAAACAAAATCTTTAATTGCAACTTATTGCCTTCCATGTTTTGTCTCGTATTTGTTTAGACTGTGAGTTTTAAAGACTATCTTAAAAAAAATACAAGAAAAACAGCAAGACACCAGGCATCGCAAGCACTTGAAAATATTTGTTGAATGAATAAATAAATGAATGAAAGAAAAGGAATCAACTAGCAAGGCTTAAAGCTAATGACTGGAGGTCATGACGCAAATATGTCAAGAGACTCGGGTGAATCGAGGGCAACTTGGAATAATAAACAGGTGGGGCCAGGCTTCAAAAGGGTGATGGTCCCAGTATCCTGATGTCCAAAGATGACACATACATGTAACATCACACCCATTACATTAAGTGACGCAATGACATTAAGTGGCTATACCCATAAAATTCTTGAACTTAAATGCTAAGCAAAAACACCCAACAAATGTGATAAGATCAGAGTTCCTTATTTTACCTGTGGATCACAGCAAACCCTGAGCCCATCTTCCCGCATTGAACTTGGGATGCTTTACCTCTGGTGGCCAGTAATCAACATCTGTTCAGACTAATAAATGGTTACAGTTAATAACAATGAGAAAAATTGCACTAATTAGCAGATTTGTGTTAATTATTACTTGTTATTTTGCCTTAATTATTATTAAAGTTAGTTTGCATTCCCAAGCATCCCTCAAGTGATGGCAAATGCCTCCTAGGTAGCAGCAAGAGGAAAGGAAACTCGAATTTAACTTTAATATTTGTCATGATGATGAAGGAGTCAGTGATATGGCCAGTATGTGTTGTGGATCGGGATGATTCTTGCCCTCCAGGGACTTACCGTTTATGTTGAGAGAAATTCCAGTCACAGTCAAGAGATATTATACACTTGACTCAAAAATGAGAAATGTGAAAAACTGGCACCCAGAAGTTGTGCTCGGGACAACTGAAGCTTCTTCTTCTACTTCTTTTTGTTTTTTTGAGACAGAGTTTCGCTCTTGTTGCCCAGGCACAATCTCTTGTTGCCAGTGGCACAATCTCTGCTCACTGCAACAATCTCTGCTCACTGCAACCTCCACCTCCCGGGTTCAAGCGAGTCTCCTGCCTCGGCCTCCCAAGTAGCTGGGATTACAGGTGCACACCACCACGCCCAGCTAGTTTTTTGTATTTTTAGTAGAGATGGGGTTTCATCATATTGGCCAGGCTGGTCTCAAACCCCTGACCTCAAGTGATCCACCCGCCTCGGCCTCCCAAACTGCTGGGATTACAGGCGTGAGCCACGGGCCCTGAGCCTGCCCCAAGAGTAGGTGGAAGTGAAGAAATCAGGAACAAAAGATGTTCCTATTTAGGAACATGAACAAAGCCTACTCAATGAGACAGCCATTGGGCCATTTAGCCTGGACTGAAGTTTCTGTTTTTTGTTTTTGTATTTGTTTTTAAGACATGATGGCAAATAAGGTTAGAAAAATGGATTGGAAAATAGGCTGGGAATATCCTCGTCCATTCTGCCATCCCTCCATCCCTTGCTTCCACAGACATCTTTCTGAAAGCCAAATCTGGAAATGTTCATAGCTTCTCGCTGTGTTGAGAATGATCTGCAAACTCCCTGGCAGGGCATATATGAATTCACTCCAAGGGAATTCTAAGTTCCTCCCTCGCTCTCTTTCCAACCCTCCTTCCAACTCTGCTTCACCCCAGCTATCAGGAAGCACCTGTGGTTTCTCCAGTGGATCATGAGGTTTCTTGGCCCCCATGGACTTCCCTCCTCCTGGAATATTCTTTCTGGACCTCCTTCGTCTAATATATTTCTATACACTCCTTGTTCCTTTTTCATAACTATTACATTCCCAGCATCCTTCCTGAAAATGCACACACACACACACACGTACGCACACACACAGAGTCATCATAACCTCTATCCATCTGCTACAGCAATCCTCCAAGGGTGTGAGGACTGGCTTATTTGCACTGTGGCAAAAATAAACGGTTGCTAGATAAAGGAAGAGTAAACAAATGCAGGAACAAATGCTAGACAGATTTTGGATTTGACCTCTGAGGCAATGAGAAGCCACATAAAATGTAGGAGGTTGGCAGCATGAAAATCTTGTGTTAGGTGTCAGGGAGCCAGAGCTTACCAGCAGCGTATCTGAAACAGGCTTAGGCTTTGAGCTGATTATAAACTCCACAAGCCTGCTGAAGACCAGTATTTTTAAAATGTAAAGAAATTTGGAATAAGCAAAAAAAGATCACTAGGTGTCTCCAGTGGAAAACCTGCACTGTTTAGAGCATGCTCGCTGATTATCTGACTCCAGCCTTTTATTGCTTTTGAGAGACTCTGCAACTTTCTAAATTATATAGACAGCAATATAGCAATCCAATATAATTCTTGATTCTTGACCAGAGATATACAAATAAGTTCTTTCTGGTGGGAGTTCTCTGGACTTTTTTCTCTACCTCCTACTCAGTGGAAGAAGTCAGTTTCTCATCTATTTGTCAATTTAAGTCCAAGTAAATTTGTCTTCTTTTGACTTCTCCTTTGAACCAATGGTAACATTTGCCTGGTTCCATCATTAATAATGAGCGAAATAAGGTTTTTAACACAGTCATTGTATACCTTAATGAGAGCACGATTTTACCTTTTTCTAAGAAAAATATCCTTTAACAAAAAGGCCGGATTAACCATGTGCTTCTTGGAGGGGCCCTATCTGTGCCAGTAGCCATTGCCCCATGGCAACCTCTTTATGCCAACCCCTCGGCTTAATACCAAGAACAGTCATGGTTCCCTTTGAGCAAACAGCTTGTTTTTGTGATTTGTGTAATTAAGGTTTTCCTTTTTTAAAAGCTGTGAGAAAGCTGTGGATCAGGTCCATAGTCATTTGGGGTACATTTCTTAGGACAATTCCTGGGTCCATCTTATATTCCTACTTTTGGTTTTCTTCTTTAACTGTCATGTTTTATGTGCTTTCTGTGCTTTATGTATCATTTTTGAGAATCACCTTAATGGTGGCTCACACCTATGATTCCGGCACCTTGGGAGGCCAAGATGGGAGGATTGCTTGAGCCCAAGAGTTTAAGACCAACCTGGGTAACACAGTGGAGACCCTGTCCCTACAAAAATTTTTAAAAATTAGCCAGGCATGATGGTGTGCCTGTAGTCCCAGCTGCTCAGGAGGCTGAAGCAGGAGGATCACTTGAGCCCGGGAGGTTGAGGCTGCAGTGAGCTATGATCACACCATTGCACTCTAGCCTGGGCAACTGAGCAAGACTCTGTCTCTAAAATATATTTTTAAAAAACAAATGATAGATAAAAATAAATGAAATATGTAGATCTGAATGGGGAGGGGACAGTGGGGATGTAAAAGAAGGGGCTGCTAATTCTAAACATTTTGCTACTCAGGAAGCTAAGGCTGGAGGATTACTTGGGGCCAGGAGTTCAAGACCAGCCTGGGCAACAGGGCAAGACCCTCATCTCTAAAAATAAATAAATAAACAAACAAATGTTTTACAGGAAGATAGAAAGAAAAGCCAGTAACAGGTTAGATGTGGAGAAAGAAGTGGGGACAAGGAGCACCCTCGATTTTTAAGCAAAGTTGATGGAGGGCATGACACTAAAGCGCTCTGTGTTCACCCACAGAAGTAGCAGTAACCCAGGAAGTTTTGAGGGTGGGGGATGAGGAAGAATTTAGGTGTTCATCCAAGAAATGTTATAAACAAATGAAGATTTAGGTCCTGTGTCCATGTGTAAAAACAGATCAAAACTGAGAGAAGGTAAGAATAACCCCAGATTATAGGCTAGAAAAGGGTTCCTGGGTCCAGAAAGGCTCATTCTGGGCAGATGAATCAGCCTAGGTTGGGGTTGGGGGCAGGGGTTGGGGGTGCACCAAGAATAATTACTGCCTCTCTCTGAAAAGCTCAGCGGTGTTCTCTATTCTCTGACAAAATCAAATAAAGACCTTTAAGCTGTTACTTTCCCAAATGAATCAATTTCCAATTCCCTGGGCTGAGAACACAGGGCACTAAGCTCATAGGCAAACACCACCTGAAGGAGAGAACAAGAGCTGAGCTCTCTATTGCCCCATTAGCACGTTTTGGAGATTAATCAAGCTCAAACCTCTCCAAAGACAATGTTTTCCTGGGTTTGCTAAATGCACATCGATTCACTTGTCACTTGGAGACAGTCAGGACTATCAGGTAACAAACTGAGGAACAGAATCAACTGACTACAAAGCTAAAGCTGGTGCAGTCATCAGCCTCCTTACATCCAATATGAAGTCATCTCAATGCATCTGGAATTGAGATAGCTTTCTTTATGAGACAAAAAAGAAGCACATAAAACATGACAGTTGAAGAAAACCAAAAGTGGGGATATAAGATGGACCTAAGAATTGTCCTAAGAAATGTACCCCAAATGACTATGGACCTGATTCACAGCTTTCTCACAGCTTTTAAAAAGGATCCCCTTTCCTGGCCTCCTCCTTCCTCTGAAGATACATGATTCTTCACTTGTTCAGAACAGAAATAGGCCTTGTTAACTATTATGACAGAATGCTACCCTTGCTGACTGCAAAAAGGTATGCAAATTCCCCAGTGCAGTACCCAAGGAGCAGAGCTCTGGAGCTTTTAGGAGTTCCGGAGAATCCAAGTAAAGGGATGGACCCTCTGTGCAGCAAAATGCGGATATAAGACATATACACGGCCGGGCGCGGTGGCTCACGCCTGTAATCCCAACACTTTGGGAGGCCAAGGCAGGTGGATCACCAGGTTAGGAGTTCGAGACCAGCCTGGCCAACATGGTGAAACCTCGTCTCTATTAAAGATACAAAAAAATTAGCCAGCATGGTGGTACGTGCCTGTAATCCCAACTACTCAGGAGGCTGAGGCAGGAGAATCGCTTGAACCCGGGAGGCGGAGGTTGCAGTTAGCCGAGATTGTGCCATTGCACTCCAGTCTGAGTTACAGGGTGAGACTCTGTCTCAAAAAAAAAAAAAAAAAAAAAAGACATATACACAATTCTCGCTTCTGAACTTCAGGAGATTCACAGACTCCAGCACAACTGTGGGCCCAGATTAAGAGCCTTGGCACAGCCCAGCAGCTGTCCAGCAGCCACGGGTTGGTTGTTCTGCTGGTCAAAAGCCTGGTTGACATGATCTGTGTTAGGGGTCAGTGAATGGGGGAGAGACGACATGGACTCTTCCAGGTTTTCTAGATTTCGTCCATCTGGGAGGTTAGCATAACACTTAGGCCCACCCAAACACTCTGTCTGAACTACATACACGTGGGATCTGCCTTTATATTTTATTAAGCATTGAAATGATGAGTCTGCACAGTTTTGTGAAGTCGCAAAAATACTGTCCAGTCCAATACTCAAAGTTCATGCTACAGAAAAATAAGTTTGCCTCTTGGAAAGAATAAATAGTCTTCCCTTTTATCAGAAGATGGTTCTCCCTGCCTTGGCCATCATGATGTCAGCTCTAAGAGTTGTATAGCACTTTACCCGCCGCAAAGGACTAGACGGTCAGGATCTCACTGGCTCAACGTATACCAATGAAGGGTTGTTTACTTCATTTTAGAGAATGGGACAGTGAGGCTGAGAGAGGAGAGATTAAGTGGCCCCAGATCAAATACTGGGCAATGTAACAAAGCAGGGACTCCAAATCCAGAATGTGAAACTCTGAGTCTCATGCTCATCCCACTTCTCTACATTTCTAAGAACTTCCTAGATCAAAATACTCAAATATAGTAACCACCCCACCTCTGACTCATCTCTAATTACCCACCCCCTTTCTAAAGGGGTTTTCATCTTCTTTTCCTATCCGACAATTTAAAAAAAAGGTTTGGGTTTAAATTAATTTTTTGGAATTATAGGGCCTATAAATTATAATGAAATAAACAGCACTTTATACATACATATATAAAAGAGATGACGATGATAATGATAATGATGATGATGATGGTGATGTGTGTGTGTGTGTATATATATATGTGAGAAAAATTAATTTAGAAAGTGGAAGCTAAATCTCTTACTAGTTCTTTGCACTTCGGCACTAATGCCTTTATTTTAGGAGTTCATTTTTCAGTTAATCCCACTGAAACAAATGATCACAAAACTGAAAATAACTAGATTAGCCTCTCCAAACCACAGCCCTCATTCCTCGTTCCCAATTCTTATTCTGTTTTATGTACTTCAGCCTGTATTTTTTTTCAACCGCCATCAGTGTTCTATGGAAGAAAAACACCACTTACCCACATCCTGGAACTAATATCACAGGCCAGAGCTGCTCAAGGCAGCTCACCTAAAAGGCTCTGCTGGTGATACAAACCCAGCTGGAGAGAAGGAAAGAACTGGAATTTCACAATGTGCTTTACAGGTATCGTGAGCTCATGAACCCACCCAAGGCTATCCCCTCTGCCCTCCTTCTTCCCTTTAAATAAACGAAGTGTGTAAATGGAAAAGAGAGCTGATCCTAAAGGTTCAGAGGCCAGAAGTCAAGCTCAATCCATCTTTAGAAGAGGGGAGATACATGAAGCTGCGCCAGGTTGAACAAGCCTCTCCAACCAGGAGACAAACAGGCTAATAAATTAGTACTGCTGAACCACTGAGCCGAGGAGCCAGAATCAATCCAATAGGCTGCCTCCTCTTCTAGCTCATTAACTATTTGAGATTACCATCATATGGTGAGTAGTCTCGCAGCTGGAAATTAAATTAGCCTAGCTATAAACCCGGAATGTAGACAGGAAAGTGTCTGATGAGTGAGCAATCCTGGGCAAAAGCTCCACCACCGAATGCTTGCCCAAACTCCATCCTCAGGCACTCCAAGCTGGCCTTCCTTTACACTTTCTCTTTTGAACAACAACAAAAGGCGTGAGACTTTCTTACTTTGATGTTCAGAAAAAAGTACAGTAAATCAAGGTTGTACACACACACCCCACCATCCCTGCAAATGGTCGGTGCAGAGGGCTGAGCTCAGTAAGAAGGGCGGCAGGCACTAATTGCACACTCAGAACAGGTGTGTGCCTGCAGAGCCACCTCTTAATTACCAGGTTTGGCATTTTGGCACTGGCAGCCTGGAACTGAATGCTGGAACTGAGTGGCCAATGGGGCTGTTCCTACTGTAGGTCCGCGGAGCTGAGAAACGGAATTTCTGATTACCTGGCTTCAACCTAATGAAAGACTCCTTCCAGACAGGAAAAAGGCAACCAGATTCGAAGACATGGAACCTGGAACACATCCTGAGAGGATCTCCAGCACTGGCCCTTTTTTCTGAGTGGCATCTTTTTTGATCACCAGCAAAAGCAATTTCTGTTCAATGCTATTCAACAGCATCTTACAATTCCCACTTTTGAGCTGACATACTTGAAAAAGAAAAAAAAAAAAAGCACAGGATAACCTGTACTAGTTACCCTTCAATGTCATGAGGTTAAGGCTCACTTACAAACATCCTCGACCCCCCTCATGCTGTCACTCTCTTCTGCTGGGTCCTTCCCTGCACCAACCATATTTTTTCATAGGAATCTCCTTGCCTTTTCACATGCATTCCTTCTGCCAAGATCTTCTTTCCCACCTGGTCTGCTCATGAACTCTTATTCATCCATCAAAACTTCACTCCCATGTCACCTCCTCCCTGAAGCCTTCCCAGTGCAGCTCCCCATCCCGCCTAGACAGATTGAAATTCTCCCTCTGTAGGATTTGTTTTTGAACTACTTCTCTTTTTGCATGTATCATGCCATACTGTGTTTAGCCATCTCACCCCCTCCCTTTATTCTCATGCTCTACAGTCTGTCTCTGCAAAGCAGTCAGGGTTTTTCTAAAATGTAGGACAGGTCCTGTCCCTTCCACTCATAAAGCCCCACACACGCTGGCATCTCACACCAAGACCTGCCTCTCTGACTCTCTCAGTCCTCATCTTTCTACCTTTTCACCTTTTTAAAAAGGCCCTCTTGTGCAAAAGCATAAGAATGATATAATGGACTTTAGGGACTTGCAGGGAGGGTGTTGAGGAATCAAAGACTAAACATTGGGTACAGTGTACATTGCTTGGGTGACGGGTGCATCAAAATCTCAGAAATCACCACTTATCCATGTAGCCAAAAACCACCTTTTCCCCAAAAACTATTGAAATAAAAAAAGGCCCTCCTGACTTCCAGCCTATAGTGTCCCTTTTCTCCCATCACCCTCTCCCACAAAACCGTCTACCCCCTCACTCTTGGTGACATTACATTTTTATTAATCTACTTGTTTATTTCTTTACTGCCCATCTCCCTACTAGAATGTAAGCTACAGGAGGGCAGGAACAGTGCTCATAAAATAGGCACCCAATGATATTTGTGAAATGAACACATCTTTGAATCCCAGAGCCTGATACAGAGTAGATGCTCAATATGTTAATAAAGTCAGTACTTAAATTCTAAGGAACAAAACGAAAATCAGTGGACATTCAGATACAGAGAAACCAAGAACTAGCTGGAATCAACCTGACTCCTCCCCCTCTTCCCTGTGTCCACTGTTGGTTTCCAAATGGATATAATCAATCCTCAGGGATTGCCCTAATGACAATTTCCTCTGGGAGGAGGGTGCGTGGTGCCTGTCCTCTCAATACACTCTTATTGAGTAAAGAGAAGCCAAAGGATTGTATAATGGAGGCAAAACAGCACCAAATCCAAACCAGAATGTAACTGACAAGCTGCTAGAAAACTGTTTATGGAGGGCATGCGTGAGACGAAATCTAAGTCCACCGCTATACTTGAGCTTGCAATCACTTAGGAGGCATCTTTACCTGCAGCCCGGACCGCTGCTGTCTGCTAGTGCCCCTCTCCGCACCTGAGCTTCTGGGACCTACGATCCATCCATCTGCCACATCTGGAGGCTGATCAACCACAAACAACTCACAGCCCTCACTGATGTGCTTTTGCACTTCCCATCCCCCAAACTCACATCCCCAAAAGACACCATCTGGGTAAAATGAGGTGGCTTCCATCAAAGTCCTCGAAACCAATGAAAGCTTCAGTCTTGAGGAAGCCAGTACATCTGCTGCCTGGCAAATGCTCTTTTCGCAGAACACAAAATAGTCATGGGCCTGTTCTGTACTTCTGTTTCCAGCTGGGACTGGAAGAAAACACCATCCCCAAAATAACAGTTAAAGACTGAACATTCCCTTGGAGGAGACAGATGGGAAGGAGACACAGTCAGGGCAAGGGGCCACCCAGCCACAGTGGCAGCCCCCTAACCAGCTGCCTCCTAGCTGTGGCCTCTTGAGTCTACCTCTCAGCCTCTCTTCTCTGTCTCCTCTAAACAGAAATAGGATCCGATCAGGGCAACCCAACTCTGAGCTAGACCTTATCAATAACTGCAATCACTTTTATATGCTAACATGGAAGGTTCCCAAACTTAGCTGAGTTCCTCCACAGTGAGTGACGGGCCCAGGACTAAATCACACTGGGAGTACTGGCAAGCAGGAGCCAAGCGTGGCTTCTTTAGACTGCTCGCAGTTCTGAGACAGAGGGAGAAGGTTTGCCCCGACCCTGCCTGGTTGAGCCAGAGAGCCGTGGACACGTGGCATTCCCTCATCCCCTCTCCTGCTGTGCCTGCTGACATGCCGCTCCCGGAGGAATGACAGGGATCCTCTCTCAGCAGGACTGGTGAAGAGAGAGGAGAGGTGGCAGGGCCCAGCCTGCAGACCACCTGCCTCTCCACACCATCGGGCTGGAGAAGCTGGCCTGGGGAGACGAGAGAGGAGTTGGAGAAGAATGGCTCTCTTTCCCTCAATACTTCAAATCACAGAATGAAGGTGCTTAGGACAGTCATCCAAGCTACCCAAGGAGGCAGCAGGGAGGGGGTGTGTGGATTCCGCAGGGGCAATGAGTGGGGATGAGGAAGCATGTCCCAGCCATATTTGCAAACACCATCGAGAACTGCTGCTTGTTCCTCTGGGAGCCTTACTCGAATCACCCAGCAGGGCTAAATGTGGTTCATCTTAGAAAACCATCTATGTGTTTTCTTGCTTTCTTTGTCTTGAAATCGCAAATTTTTAAATTTTCCTTGAAAATACATGAAAAGAATTTGAATTCACAACTTATATAAAGCTTGTGAATGTCTCTGGTATAGGAGCTCTGCTGGCCTGAAAAACTCCCTTGTCTGTAGGATAAAAGCCCTCTCTTTAATGTGCCATTCCAGCCTCTCCACCTCTGAGCCAGCCTCCTGGCTCCTCTCTCCCCCAATCCCAGGCACCCTCACTGTTTCACCGTTTTGCCCAAGCTGCAGTGCTCTTCTGTGCTTCTCTTGGCCTTTTTCACACAGAGCTTCCCAGCCCTGAATATTCTGATCAGTTTCCAGGACAACCAGCCAGCAAGCTCCTATCCATGATTCAGAACCCAGCTGGATGGTGGCTTTTTCTTTGGGCCTCTTTCTCTCTCTCTGCTCCTACGGCATTTCTTACCTTGTTCTATACACCTCTCACCATGTCCCCTCGACCAAGATGATGAGTTCCTTGAGGATTCGGACAACGGCTTAAAACCTTGTTTTCCCAAATGCCTGCCTACCACCTGACACATTCTAGGAGTTCCAAAACTGTCTGGTAGAGAAAATCATGAATGAATGAATGAGTGAATGAATGGTAGACAAGATCACATTCCACTAGTAGTGCCATCTAGATGCTCTGGTCATACACTGGCAATAAGGCTGTCCTTGTTATTGCCTGATTTTCACAAGGCCGCACAGAAAGCGAAGGTGGGTATTAAATTTCCCTTTAAAAGATACGTAACTTTATAGGAAGGGAAGTGTGATAAGAATGAAAAGCTAGTCGAGTACATGCAATAGAGGATCCCACTCTGGTGTGAAACTGTTCACCCACAAACCATGTGAAACGTCCTTGCCAAACGCCTCCTCCTGAGCAAGGGCTCAGGTAGATGTGAGCAGGCGATCCATGCAGATGTTAGAATTTCCCCAAGTACGAAGAACCTATGGTAAGTGTATCAGGAGATAATAAGATAACTATGGCAAGCTTAGAGTGCTTGCAGGAGAAATCCAGATACTCCTGTAACTTTAGTTTTATACAAACAGGTAAATCAATCCCCATCTCTCTCTGTTAAAAGGCTCCACTCGCCCTCCTTCCCCAGTGACACCTAATCTGAAAGTTTCCTTTGTTTCCGGTGCTGTGTGAACTGCAGAACACTTTTCAGTGTTCCCCTTGGCCACACAAAAGGGGGAAAACGCATTTTTTAAAAAAGTTATTGGCTTCGTTTGCAGCTCAAGGCTGCCAATGTTTACATGTGGCACTCACGTTATTTAGTGAAGACCTCAACATTACAACCAGGGTGAGCAATCATGTCGGTGCTAGCATAAAACATACTCAGACCACAAGAGCTACACAGTGCCAGGCAGGGTGGAAAAAAGCTTCACCTTTTCCAACACCATCAAACATCTTGCTCCATAAACACCACCGACACAGAACACTTACCTTTGAAAACAGACATAAGCTGCTTGGAGGAAAGCTGAACCTGCAATTAGCCTGCTTACGGAATAACAGCAAGTGGAGGCAAAGCAAGACCCGACTTGAAATCCTAATCAGCAAGTCTGTTCCCCCGGCCTCGGCCTCAGCCTCAGCCACTTTTTATCCAGGGTCCTTGATTCACTGCAACTCCACTTCTTGCTCTTTATTCTTTTTGCAGCAATCATCTAGGGCCAGAGGGAGGGTGCAGACATATTAGGTTTGAGATGACATCACAGTGGGAGATGTGTGGGAGAGGAATAACTCAAGCTATAGGAACAGGAAGCCTGCTCCAAGGGGTAAAGGTGGATGGAGAGAGAGCGGGAGCACAGGATTAGGGTCAGACTCTCAGAACTGCAAGAAACCTCAGAAACCTGTTTGGCGAATATGGCCCAAGTTGGCATCTGGATAGACACAATGCCTCAGGATGCTGGTAGGTATGAATGAAAGGAGGGTTCTGTACTCATGGGGGAAATGCTAGGTGAAACAAACATTTATTTACTTTAATTTATAAATTTGTATTGTTTTGTTTTTAGCTACAGTATTTCTCAGGGCCTCTAATATACTAACATGGAACTCTTTTTTTCTATACTCTACATATTAATTTTTTTTTTTTTGAGATGGAGTCACTCCTGTTGCCCAGGCTGGATTGCAATGGCGCGATCTCAGCTCACTACAACCTCCACCTCCCAGGTTCAGGTGATTCTCCTGCCCCAGCCTCCCGAGTAGCTGGGATTACAGGCACCCGCCACCACGCCTGGCTAATTTTTTGTATTTTTAGCAGAAACAGGGTTTCACCACGTTGGTCAGGCTGGTCTCGAGCTCCTGACCTCAGGTAATCCACCCACCTCGGCCTCTCAAATTGCTGGGATTACAGGCATGAGCCACCGTGCCCAGAAGAACTTTCTCTTCACTCAAAGAAACGTGGAATAGCGTATCTCAAAGTGTGATCTGCAAGACTCCCCACAAACTGTCCTGGAGGAGATACATGCAAAACCTGAGAGGAAGCATTTAAAACTATTATGAGTAATTTGACATTACGACAGCATCCAACGCCATGATCAGTAAACTCACTAGCCAGTGTGCGTGTTGCTAATTGTATGGCAGGAGGCACACGGCATGCTCTGTGTGCTTGTCACATGCAATAGGACAACATATTGAGCCACAGTGGATTGGGGGAAAACGTGGTCCTACAGCAGAGTTGGCTGAGAACTGGTTTAGGAAACACTGCTGGGTCCAATTTCTATGGTACACATCGGGTATTCCGCTGACACCAGAATGACTGAGTGACCTGACTATCCACAGCAAAAGGCTGACCCTAAGATTTGCCAGCTGGGGAATCTGATCAAAGAAAAGCCAGTTAGGGAACTAAAAAAGTAAAAAATAGGAGAAGCATGTCACTGAAAGTGATTTCATCAAGGTGATTCTGATTTTAATTGGCAGCCAGCTAAGCAGACCTCTCCACACAGCCTCTCCTGGGATCCCTACAAAGGTGTAAAATGAAAAAGTCAAATAGATAAAAGCTCCTGCCCAACTCTAACAAGAATACCCGTGATGAACTGGATTGAGGAAATTTAATCCTGAAACGTACATACCTGAAAAAAGTGGGAAAACTGTTTGAAGCTCCCCACTCTGGTAACAAATGAGAAAAGCTGCCCAGTGTGAGACAGGAAGGGGCAGGGAGGGTGGAATGTCGGAAGGAGAGACGATTCCCCCATCCACAAGCCCAGGGGCTCACCAGGTCCAGCCATTTGTTGCCACGAGAAAGGCAGGCATGGTACTGTCCGATCCTTTATAAAAGCAGCAGGAAATCTGGATTTGTATGTGAAACCTCCCAACCTGTCAACAACATAGGCAGTAAATGTGCATGTATTAAAGCCCCATGAATATTCACTGTTAGGCTTCATTTATATTAGGTTCAACAACAGGCAAAACTAACTGGTGGTGGTAGAAGGTGAGACAGTGGTTGTCCTTGGGATGGGGACAGTAACCAGAAGGGGATACAGAGGTAGCTTTGGGGGTTCTTGAACTGCCACTTCTTGATCTTGGAGCTTGCTACCAACAACATACTTGTATGTTTGCCTTGAGAAAAGTCATCAGGCTGTGTACTTCTGATTTGTATACTTTTCTATAAGTATGTAAATAAAAATTTAAATAAGAAACCCAGGCCGGGCAGGGTGGCTCATGCCTGTAATCCCAGCACTTTGGGAGGCCGAGGTGGGTGGATCACCTGAGGTCAGGAGTTCAACATGGAGAAACCCCATCTCTACTAATAATACAAAATGAGCTGGGCCTGGTGGCGCATGCCTGTAATCCCAGCTACTTGGGAGGCTGAGGCAGGAGAATCACTTGAACCTGGGAGGTGGAGGTTGCAGTGAGCCAAGATCGCACCATTGCATTCCAGCCTGGGCAACAAGAGCAATACTCCGTCTCAAAAAAATAAAAAATAAATAAATAAATGATGGAGGGAAGTCTTGGGGAAGGTACAAAATAAAGCCACGTCGAGAAGTGGTTAAGAGAGTGGTGCTCATATACAGGCTGCCATCTCTCTGAGGTTTCTCCTTTTGTGTAGGGAGAGCTAAATTAACTGGTGCTTCAAGGAAGAGGAGGTCCTGCAGAGAAACAATACATACAAGTCATCTCGGCACAGGTAAGGGGTGGAGTAGCAGGGCTAGCAGCTGCAGAGTAAGTAAGAGACAAGTTCTCGGTGGAGCGCATAAAGTTGGGGTGGGCCAGATCAGCTTTATGTAAGACATTTTTGGCCAGCCACAGTGGCTCACACCTGTCATCCCAGCAATTTGAGAGGCCGAGGTGGGCAGATCACAAGGTCAGGAGTTCGAGAGCAGCCTGGCCAACATGGTGAAACCCTGTCTCTACTAAAAAATATATACATATATATATATACACACACACACACACACACAATAATTAGCTGTGTGTGGTGGTGGGTGCCTGTAATCCCAGCTACTCGGGAGGCTGAGGCAGGAGAATTGCTTGAACCCAGGAGGTGGAGGTTGCAGTGAGCCGAGATCACTCCATTGCACTCCAGCCTGGGTGAAAGAGCAAGACTCTGTCTCTGAAAAAAAAAAAAAAGACATTTTCACGCACACCTGCTGGGGACGGCACAAAACCCAGTGTCTCCATGGGTGGGGTGCTCATGGTGCTGGACAATACAGCTCAGAAGCAATGGGCCACAGAGTGTAAAATGTGGGGGGGTGTCAATGTGATCCCAAGAGCTGAGAATCTGAGTGGCGTGGTTGTGGGGGGCAGCACAAAGGACCGGTGGGAGAGAAGGGATGAGCTGGTAGAGGAGGGGATGGGAGCAGGCCTCGGTCAGAGAAGGGGAGTCAAACGCACAGATGTTGGGGCAAGGGCTACAGGGATGGCAGAAAGTGCTGGGTTGGCACACGGATGGCGTGGTTGAAGACTGCCACCATCAACACGGACATCAGAGCAACAGAGACAGGCTAGGAACAAGTGTGGGGAGGGAAAGAGAATAGGGACAGAAAAAAGGATGAAAAAATAGAATCTTGGAAATGCTTTTAAGTGGAAAAGTCTACATCTTTGGGAGGAAAGAAACAACAGAAGAGATGGCGTAAAACTGGTCCAGAAGGAACACGGCATTGAATTTCAGGCAGGTAGACAGCCTCCAAGTTATGGAGTTTGAAGGGCCCTCAGGGAGTTGTTCCCTTCTTCCTTAGGTCCAAGAGGTAGAGCCACCTACAGATATAGCTGTATGACCTTAGGCAATCTCTGTGAGTTTCCATTTCCTCCCTTGGAAAATAAGGGAAATCACACAGGAAGCATCGCTGTTAAGATTAAGTAAGCGCCTGGCCCACTCGCCTGCACACAGCAAATTCTTGCATACAGAGGCTAAGACATATTTTTCCTTTTTTTTTTTTTTTTTTTTAATCACACAGTCACTGACTTTCTGGCCCCTTCTTACCTCCTTAGGTCTCTTTGGAAAGCTCCTGGAAAAGTAAAATGCAAAAATCACATTTTAAAATTCGTACTATCTTATCTCATGTTTCTGCTTCCTCCTTAAATGGTTTTCAGATTTACTAGTAATTTAGTAGGACTAATGATTTCAAAAATAAAAGTAAAAAAATCAGGCTTAAATTGCCTACAGATCTCCTCGAGCCTGTAGATTTCAGTCCACCAACTATAACAGGCTTCTCAGGGACAAGTTCATGGCTTCTGTACTTCCTCAGTGTTTTAAGTGCTAACTCGTACTTGATAAGAGCACTAGATAAGAGCAAGTGCACCAACGGGATTTTTGAGGTGGTAAAACTACCCTGAATGATACTATAATGTGGGATACAGGTCATTACACGTTTGTCCAACACTATACAATGTACATTACCAACAGTGAGCCCTAATGTAAACCTATGGACCCTGAGTGATGGTGTGTCAACGCAGGTTCATCAGTTGTAACAAATGTACCAGTCTGGTAGAGGATGGTGATAGCGGCAGGCTGTGCATGTACAGGACTGATGGGTATTTGGGAAATCTGTGTACTTTCTTAAATTTTGCTGTGAACCTAAAACGGCTCTAAAACTATGGTCTGGGTCTGGCATGGTGGCTCACACCTGTAATTCCAGCACTTTGGGAGGTTGAGGAGGGCGAACTGCTTGAGCCCAGGAGTTTGAGACCAGCCTGGGCTAACATAGTGAGATCTCATCGCTACAGTTTTTTGTTTTTTGTTTTAATTAGCCAGGCGTGGTGGTGTGCACCTGTAGTCCCTGCTACACGGGAGACTGAGGTGGGAGGATCGCTTGAGCCCGGGAGGTAGAGGTTGTGCCACTGCACTCCAGCCTAGGTGACAGAGCAAGACCCTGCCTTAAAAAAAAAAAAAAAAAAAAAAAAAAAATCCTTGTTAGATGAATGAAAAAGTAAGTAAACATGATTTATACGAATGTATTATTCATTGACTATAGAAAAGGATTTTAAATGGTCACCTTTGGCTTCCTCCATTAATAAGTATTTTAAATCAATGATAAGGTAATGATCACTTCACTGTCTTTCTCTCTTTACCCCATCCCTTCCCACACCCATCCACCCACGCACTTGGGGATCTTCGGTGGGAACAGGATGTTTACTGCTCTGTGTATCTGTGTCAACTGGCAGCACTAGCATATGCTAAGTGCCCGGAGGCAGACTGGAACAATCAGAGAAGAGGGCACCAGGGACCAGCCCGACAGCATATCAAGAGGAATGGCTGGATCCAGCCAAGAAAGTTTCCGGTACACAAGGCCAGGACGGGCAGGGAGAGGCTGCTTAGCTAGGAAAAGGCACCAGGAGCGATCTGGAAGAGAATTACTGGTCTCTAATTGTGTACTTTGTGTGTCTGTCCCCAGGGAGATTGTACTTTAATGGAAGTAAGAACGAAATCTTGTATTTCTTTAACATCTCATGCAACAATGTTCAACGTCTTATGTGCACTTCCCGACATGCCCTTTTCAAAGGCCTTTAGAAACGCGAGGAAAAAGGTTGCCTCTTTCAAATCCACAAGAGTTATTGGCACCACGGAGGAAGCCTATCTGCAAAGGCTGGGGCTGGGGCGTTTGTGGGCTGAGACCACCTTGGGCAGCACTAGAAATGGGTGGGCTTGTCAGTGCCCACGAGGAGAGATCCCTTCTCCCCTCTGAGGCTGTCCAGGAGAGCGTTCCTTCCCCTGCTCTGGGTAGGGGCGGCTACAGGGCTCTGTGCACAGGATTTAGGGTTAGGAGGACGAGCCTGGCGTGTGTGAACAGCGCGGAAGGTGCTGGGGAGGGGGCGTACCACTCGGCCTGAGTCCAGGTGAGATTCAGGGATCGGAGGGAGCTTGAGAGTTACTGGCCTTTTCCTTTTCCTCCTATCCATCCCAGTCCTTCCCACTTTCTCTCCGTCCTGTCATTTAATGGGCCAAATTATGGAAATGAAGGTATTTTCTGTTATCTACTGAATCTGAGGAATCGCCTTACAGGCACCCATTATAGAAGCGGGTGGAAAGAGGATTATCCATTTCTTCACCCCAAAGAGAAAAGGGGGCGGAGAAAAGGGAGAAACGAAACGCTCGTTGCAAATTGACTCAACTGAATTCACTTTCTTGCCAGCAACCCCTCCCGCTTCCCAGACCCAAAATAAGGTCCGAAAAACCCGAAGTGTCCTCTCCGGCTGTAAAGAATCCACTCGGGCCCACTCGGGTCCTGCCAGCCAGGGCTGCAGAAGGCGAGGAGGTCTCCCTGCAGGACTCGGGAGCCGAGCATTCGGAGAACAGACATCTCCGCTCCAGAAAACAGGAGAATCTGCGCAGGAGGGTGCAAACAGGACAAAGAGAGAGGAACCAAAGGAAGAGAGTACAATAGAACAGCTGATAGGCTCGACTTGGAAAGCGAAGGCAGCTCAGGACCAAATCAGCAGCACCGAGTCGAAGCTGAGCTGCCAACAGCCAGGCCAGCACCGGCGGGGGCGGGGCGCGCCCGCTCAGCCCGCCTCTCTGGGCGGGGTTCTCCTCGCAGGCGGAACACCAATGGTCTCTCCGCGGCCCCTCCACCCAATCAGCGCGAAGACGGGTCCCGCCGGCACCGCCCACCTCTAGTGAGGGCCGCTCAGCCAGGCTCAGCCCAACAGGTGAGGCCGGACGGCGGGGCTGGTCACGTGGCCACGGCCGACTACCCGGCCCGCCGAGGGGCGGGGGAGGCGGCCGCAGTCTCGGCTGCCAGCCCTGCCCCCGCACTGGGAAGCTCCGCCATCTGTCTCCGGCTCAGCGGCCCCCGGGCCAGAGGCGGCGATCCCGCGCGACACCAGGGCCGCGTCGATTGATGCCCGAGGCCGGGTGGCTAGGAGCCATTTTCCCTGCCCGTGGCAGCGCCCCCGGCCACCCTTCCAGAACGGGATGTCCAAGCCAACGCCCCTCTAGCTCCCGAAAGGAGCGGACACGTGGCAACGTCGGGGGCAGCTGGGGCCCTGCTGGACACTTCCGTCCGCAGACCTGAAAAAGCGGGGCGGCTCTCCCCCCCGGCTCCATTCATTAAATCAAGAGTGGGATTCTCACTGCTCTTCCCAATGTTTTTTTCACTCTCCATTTGCTTCTCAAACCTCACATTGCCCAGAACCATCTTTCAGCATTTTATGGGTTTCTAAGCAAGTGTAACAGTATTAAGTAGTGTGGGGCAAAGACTTGGGAGAAAACAGGGATTCTGAATCCTACGTGTAAGGTGCTTCATGGACACACATGGAATCGTTCACATTCTAGGCAATGGCCTTTAAAATAGTGACCCCTTGGCAAGAGAGTCTGGGCTGAAACACAATCAACTTGATGTTACACCAGAGTCTTATTTTTTCACATTTGCCATATTTAGAACAAAAATATCTTATTCCAACAATGTATAGTGTGTGTACTTTTTTTACTGTCCGGAAAATATAAACTGCTCTCGGACAGTACTCTTTAACCAGCTCTAAATCTAAAGATATGCACCCATAATTTTTACAAACAGCAATCTTTGGGAGGCAAAACCTGTGCGGTACGACTTTGCTATTTAAACATGTTTCATCCATGAACAATGAAGTACATTTTCTGAATGAGCCAGTAACAAGATATTTTTAATATTTTTCAAGTTACCAAAATGTGTGTGAAATTTGTATTTAAAAGAATTTATAAAGGAAATTAATACCACTTTTATCTACGTACAAATAAAATTAATGGTGGGTTTTATTAGCATTAGCAGTATTTTAACACATAGCCTCTTGGCTGCCATAAAAATTATTTATTATCATTTTATTAAGATGGTAATTGCTTCTCACGTCCTAAACTTTTCCCCAAATCTCTTGACAAGAAAAATCAGAAATAAAAATCAGCATGCACGAACATCACTTTTATTGGATGTTAGTTTTATTTTGGCATAGTTTGAGAGAAACCTGAGAGTTCCAACAAGGTAATGTTTTAAATATATAAAAAGTTTCATGCTCTACTTACAATTAGTTTTCAAAGATATCAGTATCTCCTTTCTTTTCAGTCATGGTAAATGTTTTCATTCGAGGTAGGCAGCATATTGTTTTCATTACCCTTGAAAATATGCCACATACTTGGGGGACTCATTTTGCTGGAATTCCTGACTATCCCAACAGCCTAGGATTGAAATTTCTCTTACTGTCTGAAATCATCGACTGTTAAATGAGAGAGGTAGCGCCCTATTTGGAAACTAAGTCTATTCACAGTAAAAGAAATGCTCATTATGCCCTGCCTTTAGAGTAGGCATTTTGTGTTTCTGTCAATCAACTTAATTTCCATGTTCATAGAGTGAGAACATAAAGTATTCAAAAAACTACTGACATAGAAACCAGTCGGCAAGCAGCCTGAGTCACGTATTTCAGTTCTGAACCTTTAAATAAATGCCACCTCCCTGATTCGTAAAACTAGCTGACTGGTGAGTTTGTCTTTTTAAAAATTCCTGGTGCGCTTTTAATTATAAATAATTTTAGTGATTCAAGGAGTCATTTCATATAACCAGAAAACCTTATTCCTACAACATATTATAAACAAAAAGATAAATCAGCATACATATGTGGAATGAGGTTATGTGACATATTGACTTTTCAAAATATTAAAAAGTTTTTTTTTTTCAGACTAAAACATCAAACTAGAAACACAGAAGCTGTGACAGGTCATTTTAAAGTTTCAAGCAATACAACTTTAGCTGGAGAAATATCTTTCACAAATACTAGTCTATGCTAAATTGTAAATTTTCAATTATCAGGTTCCATTAAAAAACATAATCTAGTTCAGCCAACATGTAATTCCTAATTGCAGTATTCTATTTTGATAAATATTTTTAAGACATGTACTGCAACCTAATTTTCAGAGACCTGTTCAATAATAACATATCATTTGGAAGATAAGTGTAATCTAATTCATATATTTTAGCATCATATTTATCTAAAACAAATGGGTTGCTATTAAATTTTGACTATTTTATTAACTCAGAGCATCTGGGAAAACACTTATGATTAGGTTAATTTATGTTATATTTTCCCTTCAACTTGTAAAAGATTAATCAACCATTTTATGGTCTAATTTAGGTGCCTAATTAAAAACAGAGTTCAACACATGCTCCACTGTCTTGCTAATAAATCTTCAGAGCTTTGTAACATGATGGTTTGTATTTCAAATTGTTGCATACAAATGTAGATTTTTTTTTTTTTTAATCTTCACCCAGCATCTTGGAAGTGAGTTACATACTTGGTTTAAACTCTGGGACTAAGAGTGCAATTACTTCAAAATGGATTATCCCCAACCAGATCTTATCTTAAATTTCCCTCAGTGAAGACAGAAACATTCTTTGCTACCAGGTTTTCTGAAGTAGACTAGAAAAATAGGAGGCAATTTTGTTTTCTCAGCATTTGTTAAATTTAAAATGTAGGGAATATAGCTATTTTCAGCTATTAGCTTTCAAGAGAGAGATTTCTGAAGTTACAGGGTTTTCTATTTTCATTCTAAGTGAATCGCTAAAAGTGTTAGCTATAACTGTCTGCTGGTTAATCAGTACAAGTTAATTACGAACTTGATTTGGGGGCACTCTTTTTATGAATAAATTAATTCCAAGAAGTTCTGGAACATGTCATTTAACCTCACATCCTCCCAGCCTTAAAAAGGACAAATGGCAGAGGATAAATCTCCTCAAGAGGGACACTTGCTATGTTTTCTCTGTCCAGATGCTTGAGGGATTTTTTGTCATTTTAGTGATTCCCTTGATTCTAACTGTCCTTTGCAGAAAAATGAAACTGACACAGTGGTGTGATTATCCTCACTCTAGTTATTAACCAATGTTAGATGTAGTAACTATCCTGTTTGGGGGCTGATATTCTTTTCAAGTGAATGACAAAATCTGCAGTCTGCGCTGAGACCACTAAAGGCATGTCAGAAAGCTGTCAAACACTTCTAAAGCAAACTCAGTTTTGGACCTATGCTGTATGATAAATATCTCGCTTAGATCACTTAAGCGAGGAAGCGTGATCCAGAATGGTCCAGAATGATCTCTGGAGCAGGACTGCCTGGGTTGGTATATTAGCTTTGGTACTTCCCAGCTGTGAGATCTTGGGCAAATTGCTTAACCTTTCTGTGCCTGTGTTTCCTCATCTATAAAAGTACCTACTTCACAGAACTGTAATGAGGATTAAATTTGCTAATCCTGTAAAACTTGAAACAGTGCCTGGAACATAGGGAAAACATTCGGTAAGTGTTAGCTACCACCATTTATTATGCCACACACACACACACACACACACACACACACACACACAATATACTTTGTTTAATGTGGGCCACAGCATTAAGGTGTCAGCTTATTTTGTATAACGCAGAATGGCAAGGGGGGCCGAGGTGGTAGAGGGAGTTTCTGCCGCTGTACTGTCTAAGGCATATTTTTGTATAACAGACAATAATTACACCATATTTGGCTAACTTAATTCCCAAACCGAGGTCATTACAATTTAACAATATCTACCAACACTTAAGTAAAATCACAAAGAGAAACTTTAAAAGTTACAGATTTAATTTTTGGTCATTCAAACTTTAAATTAACATCCGAAGCCCAAATGTACAGGGCAGGTTCCTTCTCCACCTTAGCATATGTGAAATTCTCCTGAACCACAGCCCCGTGTTTCCCAAACACTATGGGGTACCCATGGAACAGGAGGTAACACCCAGTTTCACCAGCCTGCTTGATGAGCCTCTCTGTGGGGTCCTCATTGGTGCCTGCTAAGTTTGGGAGGCCTGCTTCAAGAGGGCTGCATAATGAATTGGAAAAGTCAACCCAGAAGAGTCATTATCGCAGACTAAAACCAACTGGAATTCCAGTGTGGATGGACAGTGCGTACTAGCACGTTTGGTTTTTGCAGGGTTAAGGAGGTAGAAAGGCTCCCACTCTGGCCAGTGGCAGCGTCAGCTCTGTACACCACCTCGGTGGGTTCCATGTCACCATGACCCCTTCTGATCCGGCTGATGGTGTCTCCTTTTTCCAAGTGGAAGGAAGAGCAATCAAACTCCGAGATGTCATGCAAATCTGCCAGGCCCTGGGCTACTGGTTAGGCCACTAGCAGGCTGTGTATCAACCGATTAAACCCATTAACGACTCACAGACACAGCCACGACCTCGTTCTCTAATAGATTACGATGCTGATCCTCAGACTCAACCATCCGTGTCCATCGTTTTTTGTTCTTAATGGCTTCAAAATGTCTTCCCACTCTCATATTCTCTAGTTTTTGAGGACTTGTTTTAACTAGGTTTCTGAATTACAACTCTCCCTGGTTAATTACTATTTATACTCTTCTCCAATTGGTTGCCTGACTGCAGAGACAGAGCGGAGGTACAATGGAGCACACCTCTGGCACGGAGCAAAGCTTGGCAGAGAGGAGAGAACTCCAACGAGGGCGAAGGGTGCACTCTGGGTACCAGATTTTAGGTAATGCGCTCTGGGTCAGGAGTTTCCTCCTGGCGTGGTCTGTTTAAAGTTAAAAAGGACGCCTTCAAAATAATTGTGACGTCCATACCTTTGCCCAGACATCCATTCATTTTTCTTAAGTAATTAAAATTTTTAAACAGATAGCATTTAAAAGATTTTTTTCCCCCTTGGAAAATATCCACCAACTCTGCGGCCGCGCCAGGAGCTGCTGGTGCAGTCCAGGAACGCAGTGTTTGGGGCCAGTTGCGGCATTTACCGTGGGCTCCTCCGGCTGCCCGATCCGCCGGGTCACCGCCCCGGGCCCTGTGCCTCCTGGACTCGGGAGTCCTGCTTGTCAGTTCAGGCAGAGGGCTCGGGAGGACGAAGAACCTCCCGCCTCCCGCGGCCCAGCCAAGCTCTTGCGGCCCCCCGGGTCCAGCCGCCGTGCGTGGCCGCTCGCAGCGCAGCCCCCGGGCGCAAGTCCGCACCCGAACCTCCCGGGCTGCGATCTCCGCTGCAGGCGCGCGGCGAGGGTTTCCACGCGACTTCGTTCTTCATTCGGCATTTTTGAGTCAATCAAAAAGAACGTGGCAGGTGGAGGGCAGCCGCCTAAGAGACTGCGTGAGCCTTCCTGTGGGGATTTCCACAGCTTGCCCCAGGTGCTTCAAAATCGCCTGACATTAACGGTTCAGTCCTTTTCCTGCCAGTTCCTCCCAACCCGGCCCCAAGTGTGTCTGATCTCAGAAAATCCTAGGCTGCCTCGGGGCTCTGGCGGGTTCCACCTGGAAGGGCGCTAGTTATAGCCTGCCGCCTGGCCCTGGAATCACCATCCCAGGAGGAGGCGGAGTGGTGGTGGCGGTAGAAGTCATAACAATACAATCGGTGACAATAGCTAACAATTAGAGAGGCCCTCACGTGCCTGCGAGGCACCTTACCTTACCAGCGCATTCACTCTTCCCATCCCTGCCCAGAACCTGCATTATTCCCACTGCACAGATGAGAGCACCGAGGTTCACGCGACTAACCAGGACATGAATCCAGGCGTGGGACTCCAGAGCCCCCATTCTTATCCACCAGTGTCCCGAGAATGGGTCACAGTCCGGGAACGGTGGGAAGGGTGACTGTCACGGCTGGCTAAACCTCGAGACTTGGGCAACTCCTGACAATAATAAAAAAACATTAAGGACAAAGGGGAAGGGGTAGGACGAGGCTGGGAAGCGAGCGGTTTTAATCCGCGGGGTCAGCCCTCTTTTATTCTCCAACCCATCCAGGTCCCGACAGTGGGATAGGCACAGGGAGAGGGGTTCAGTCATCTCCTCCTCTTTTGTTTTCCCAAGTCTTGGGCCTCTGTGAAGCTAATTGGGCCTGGAGGGGTGTCTGAATGTCGTGCTGACTGGGGTTACGGATGGAGACCCCACCGAAAATGTGGGGGTCGGTACCTGGGCCCCTAGTCGAAGACAGTTATCGGAGGCCGAAATCTAGACCTCCTGCCCACTCGCGCCTTACCCGAAGCTCGGGCAACCCAACAGCTCACCCCAAAGACCAGCAGCTGCGGAAAGCAGTGGGCAGAGGTAGTGATTATGACCCCGGGGCCGCTGTCCCTTTGGAACCTGACCCGCAACCCGACTTGAGAACAGAATTTCCGGAAGCCGCGACCTCGAAGCAACCCTCATTTCTCAATCAATGGGCCCCGAATATTCTTTGCCCCGGACGTGTAAAAGCCCCGCGGAGACACGCGTCCTTGCTTTCCCTATCCCAGCACCGAGGCCAGGGAGGCGGAAACGGGCGGCGATGCCCGGGGGCCCGGACGCCTTCAAAGCCTCGCGCCGCTCCAGCCGGTTGCAGTGCGCGCCTTTGCCCGACAGGGACCAGCACAGCTCCACGCTCCGCGCGCCGCCCGCCCGCCAGGCGGAGGCGCCGGGCCACCCGCCCAGCTCACCCTCCCGAGCCCAGGCGGCTCGCAAGCGAGGCGGGTCTGACCCCCTTGGGGTTCCGGTAACCAGGCGGACTATAACAAAAAGTTAACAGACTCTGCGGCCTCGCCGGGACGCCGCGGCCCCCACCTCCTCTCCCCATCTGAGAAGCAAAAGCTGCTCTAGAAGTTCGTTGAGGGCGGAGACCGACCAAAGGGGCTCAGAACATTCCCAGCGTCTCGGGCTCCGGGAGGAAAAATTTAAAACGAGTCATAAAATACTATTCGAGTCGGATACACCCATGGTTAGAGGGTGGCTCGCTTTGCTGAGGGCGGTCTCAGTCGCTGCCCTTCTTTGCGGCGAGGTCGCCTGATTAATTCAAGGGCACCAGTACTCCGCGAGAACTTTCTGTGGGTTGTGACGAGAACCAAGCGGAGCGCAACCCTCACCGCACTCGGACAGGATGCGCTGCGCAATCTGCGGTAGTTTTTCTGCCCCACCCCGGGTGGTCCGAAGATGTAACCCTGCCACTTCCCTATCATACGCCATGTCTCCCTTAGCTCAGGGTCTGAATCGACGATGGAGACCCTGCCCCTGGCAGGGAAACTCACCGGTACCAAGCGAGGCCCTTGTCGTAGCTGCGATCGAAGAAATGGGGTTCGGCGCCCACGGCGCGCACGTCGGGGTGCACGCGCAGAAACTCCAGCAGCGCCCTCGTGCCGCCCTTCTTCACGCCGATGATGATGGCCTGCGGCAGCTGCTTGCTCCCAGACCCACTGAAAAAGCTGGAGATGGGGCTTGGGGAGTCCGGCACCTCGGGACTCTGCTCCTCCGGGCTCGCAGCGCCCTCGGCCATCTCCTTGCCTGAAGCCAGTGGGGTGGCTGGCGGCGCCCGGAACGGCAGCCTGGGGGGCGTCCGGTCCGGAGCTGTGGCCAGGGCTGGCGGGTCGTGTGCGGCGCGGGACCCAGAGCCCAGGAGCAGCAGCCCCGGCGCGGCGGCGCAGGAGCCGGCGCACGAGTACAGGAACATATAGAGCCAGACGCAGAGCATGGCGAAGAGCAGCGCGAGCTTCCTCCTCACCGGCGGCGGGGGCGGCGGCGGCTGCGGTAGGAGCCGGCCGGGGACATCGAGGCAAGATCTGCCGCCACTCAGGCGCTGCCCCATGCGCTGCCCGCGGGCGCGGCCAGGGTCATGGCTCAGCACATGGCGTGGGTCCCGCCGGGCAGTGAGCGCAGAGAGGGTTCCCCGGCCCACTGGACGCCCGGGTGGCTCGGTTTATTGCCCCCGTGTGCCCGCGGCCGCCGCTGCTGCTGCTGCTCTTCCCCAGGTGGCGGCGGCAGCTGTAGCGGCGGCGACTCTTGACATGTTGCCCGGCAGGAGCTGCAACTGGAACGGAAAGTCAGGACGGCGGTAACTGCTGGGGGGGGGTCTGCTCCTGGGGCGCGACGACGCGCTCGGGGCCAGGAGGACGTTGCACTCTCGCGCCCTGGCCACTCTAGACTGTGCGCACCACCGCACGCCGGGGCTGCCTCCTTGCAGTCCTAAGAACTGAGCCTCGAGCAGCCCCGGCACTTCTCCGCAGAGGCTGCGGAGGCGAACTGCGCAGGAAGAGAGCTGTGGACCGAGGTGGAGTGGGCGGTCCCGGCCTTCCAGAGTGACGGGCTGCTCTACCTACCAAAAACCCCGAACGCCATGCAAATACAGGCGCTTCTCCGAGAGCTCAGCAGCCAACCCGCTCCCAGGACGAGGGGGTGTGGAAAGGCTTCTGGGCGGTGTAGGGCGGTCAGGGGTTCCTATTGGCTTCGGAACAAGGGGCGGGCCCAGAGGGGCGGAGTTAGGGGCTGGTGACAGGAGCAGATGGTGGGAAGAATGCTGCAGTGACCTAGCGCTGGGAGAGGTCCTACCCTACTGAGTGGTGCGCTCCCACACCCGCACGCATTTCCGCACTCGTTCCCTAGAAGCCAGCCTTGGCGGTAGTTGCCCAGATGTTGGGACACGAGTCGCCATCCAGATGTTTCGCAGCAGGTTTCGTGATGCTTACGTGTTGCAGAGTAGGGAAGCGGTTGGATGAGGGAGAGCAGGGTCGGAGATGCACTAGGCACTCGAACCGCCCCCCTCCCCCAACCCACGCCGGGGACTCATTCGGAGACCCTTCTGGGACAGGCACGGGATTAGGAAGTTTAAGTAGAAAGGATGTTTGGAAATCGCCGTCGTGTGTGTGTGTGTGTATGTGTGTGTGTGTGTGTGTGTGTCTTTCCTTCTTACTCTTTGCCAGGTTAGCTTGGCCTGCCGGTTAACTGAGATCAGTGTAAAGTGTCCTTAACAAAAATCTCCAGCCTTCCAAACTGCCGAAACTAGGTTGGGGAGGGGAAAAGAGACAGGAGAAATTACCAGGAAGAGAGTCTGGTAAACAAAAGTTTCCTGGTCGAAACATGTGTGTGGGAGTCATGTGTAGGAAGTTTTATCTGGATATGAGTTTGTTGGAGACGTTAGGTTTGAGAAAATTTTCCTTCTCCCCCTTTTTCCTGAACAGATATAAAGCCAACATTTGCCTTAATTTGAGACAGTTTGATTTGCTAACCTCTGACACTGATTATTTCGTGTTGTCATTCGCCACCGCTTTTTTAAAAGTCAAACATCAATTTGGAACAAATCCATCACTGAGGTGCACTTATTTAATAGTGAAAGTCTACTCGAAGGCACCCCCAACCACATTTTCTTTGGCAAAATGACCCACCCACCCGGGACTGGGGCGGATAAACGCGTCTTGCAAGAAACAGCAACCGCTAGCTGGGGGAAGTGCGGGTGAGCGGTGCTGCGCTTTGCTGAATTCTTGCCCAGGCGTTTGGAGTTCGGAAGCTCGAGATCAAGTTCATACTGGTCGTGTTCAGGAAGTTTTCGATGCCTGCAACCCAGCCTCTGCGGGGCCAGAGGGCCTCCAACTCCTGGCTGCAAGCGGTTCCGGGGACAGAACATTCCTTCGGACTCCGACCCCAGCGCGACCCCCGGGGCTGAGTGTCACTCACGAAGTGACTCACCGGGAGCCGCCGCCCGCATTGTACTTACTTCACTGTCGGCTACGGCGGGCGCAGCGGAACCGACCTGAGCCCTGGTCCCTCGACCACGCTGTCCAGGACCAGCCACCAGCAGCCGGACCCTCTCACTTCCTGAGTAAATGTTCCCAAGTGTCCCCGAGTTTACGCAGCCCCACCCTGGGTCCGGTCCCCCCTCGTCGGAAGCAAACTGAGAAAGCCAGATTGACGTTAGCACCCCTGATTTGAAAATGTGCCTGAGCAGCGGTAAAGATCAGAGAGGATTCAGATAGCACAGCTGCCAGCACCGGACCCGTGCGCCCTGGCTGTGCTACGGGAGACTTCTTTGCAACTGCTTTGAGCCCAAGACGTTTTCTTACAAAACTGTTGAGGGAGAAATAAATTAGGCAGAGGATTTCCCTCCCGCTTTTATATTCTCAGCAATAACTTCTTTCTAGTTTTTCTTTCCCTGTCTCACTAGGACGTTGTGTTTGTTCTTCGAAGTGACTTATTAGCTCTTAATTTTATAATCTAATCCATTTATTTTAAACTTCTAAAACATGAGAACAAATATATTTCTGAGCACTAGCCCGACTCTATTTGGAAATGTGGGGAGAAAATAGTGTCTCTGTAGGGAGTGTCTTCAAATTTTATGTTATTTAGGTGGAAAATTATGTTATTTAGGTGGAAAATTATGTTATTTAGGTGGAAAATTCATGTTGTATAGGTGTGTGTTAGGCGAACTGTAGCTCCCATGTGGCTAACTTCAGGCCTGCCTGGGTGTAAGTCTTCCAGTGTTTTGAGGATTTTGACAATCCCAATATAAAAAGTCCCTGTCCTGAGGATTAGTAAAGTCTAATAAGTGAGCAATTACAAATTGAGGCAGCTGAATACATTTGGCGTTTCTTTTTTCCGGGGGTGGATTGAGGGAAGGAGGGAGTGGAGGTAAAGATGTGGGCGTCGGAAATTGCTCTGACTGCAGCGCAGAGCTGAGCTCCCATAGCTAAGTCTCGGGCCGGACCCACCCGGCGTCCTTTCAATTCCAGCTATTGAGAACCATAGGGGAGTTCGCGGTGCGCACCATGCCGCGGGGCCTTGCCGGCACAAGGTCGGAGGGTCGTCTGGGGCCTGGACAGCGCCCGGGCGGGCTGGGAAGCGGCGCCAGAGGACTACCTGGGCGGCGAACCGACGCTTTGGCCCTTTTGCCCACCTAGCTGATCCTCCCATTGCTCTAGAGAGTCTCAGGCTGCGCCGTGAAATTCCCACGCGCGGCGGTCGCTCTCGGTCCACCCTTGGCAAGCGCCGTCTCTCCCAACCGTCTTCCCATTCCGCAGATGCAGAACCCAAGGCTCAAACCTGGACGGAGCTGGTAGCCAAATTAACCGTGAACCCAGTTTGAGCTTCTGCCCTTAACCTTTGCTCAGCAGTGCGGGGTTCCCCACGCTTGGACCCTGGGCATCAGCAAACTGCCACCACTAAAACCGAGGGAAAAGTTTACCTCTGATAAACTCATTCAAAATGTTTGCATTCGGAAATGTAGAAAGGAGAGAATTCTATTTCAGCACGTCTATAAGGTTTATGTTTTATTTTGTTTGGTTTATTTGGTATTACCGAATAGGGTGCGCAGCTAGGGCCTCTCAGGGTTCTCATCTGGGAGGCAGCCCCTCTCCTTTAGGACAGGGCAGGGCCGCCACAGGGGCCCTCTTCTCTCGCTCTTCCCCCAGGTCCTGCTGCCAACAACCCTCTGTGCGACCCCAATCGGGTCACTCTAAAATTTCTGTAGAATTTTATTCCAAAATTCTAAAAAATCTGTAGAATTCCAAAAGTTCCCACTCTAAAAAATCTGTAGAATGGGAGACTTGAGCCAAAAGATCCCCGCAGTATTTTCCGCCTGAAATTTCTCCGATTCTAGGCTCAGGATGGGAGGCTCCGCAGCTGCTCCAGCCCTGCGGCCAGCTCCGCCTCCCCAACAGCCGCCCTCTGGGGCCGAGCTCCTCCATACCCTCTGCCGGACCGCAAAGCAGGCATTTCCTGGGGCCGCCTGAACCGGTGGCCCAGAGCCCCAGTTCCTGCCACCGGAATCCGGACCTTCCTCCCGCGCCCCTCGCCAGCGAGGCGGCCCCTCGGGGGTTAGCAGATGCAAGCTCGCTCCGCCTTCTCCAGCGGCCCGGGCGTGAAGGGCGGTCGGCGCCGCAGCGGCTCCGACGCCCGCCCGGAAGGGAGCGCTCTGGCCCCGGCCTCGCAGCTTGCGGGACAGCCGGAAGCGGAGCAGGGGGCAGCCGCTGCCAGTTATCTCCCCAGCGGACTGGGAAGGGAACTTTATCTCGGCCTGGACTTCCGCTGTACCTTCGTTGGGGGTTAGTGGGGAGGCTGCGGTCGTCCGAGCTCCTGGATGTCGCCGGCGCCGAGATCCCCTCTTCCGGTAGAAGGGCCCAGGGCGCTGCTCCAGGCGCGGGAACCCCTGGCCAGAGGCGGGCACTGGCGCAGCCCCGCGGCTGCCGCTGGCCAAGCCGACTGCAGGGATGAGAAATTCCTTGTAAGAGTGGCTGGAAGGCTCCGCGAAGAGGGAAGAAACTCTTCCCAGAGCGAGCTCCCACTGCGCCTTGGGAATGGTGCACTTTCCAGTCCCGGTTGGACCCTCTGGCATTGTCACAGGAAGAGCTGCCATGTATGAGGAGCCCTCTGCAAACTACAGAAGGATGAATGCTCTTAGCTCATAAATAAGATTTTGACGCCCTGGTTGGTTTGATGACTTGTGTCATGAGGAGTAGGGGTGTGCGCTGATTCCAAATTCTTCCACACGGCATCCTGCTCTGGGCCGGAGACTCCCTTGTCTCCTAGAGAATGGGACAGGGAATGGAAGGATAGGAAGACTGAGGGAGAGGCCCCTATTTTGCAGGCTGTCTCCTGAAGGGCTGGCTGCTTCCCCCACCTGGAAGTCCAGGCCCCTGTCGGGAAGTCCTCTCCGCACAGCCTGACAGTCACCTGGTTCTGTTATGATTGCTCTCCTCCCGCTTCAGGCCTAGGACGGCAAGGGCAGCTCCCACTTACCAGAGCCAAGGCACTACGTCATTCCTGGGTGTCCTCTTCTCCTCCAGCTCCTTTGTAAGTCACATGCTCCTCTATTTACCTAGTGGAGGGTGTCATGCCAGGACCCTGGCTTATGATACACCAGAGCTGCATTGCTTTTCCGAATCTGCTCAAGCTGTACAACACTTCTGAGCCTCAGTACCACCAGCCATCTGTGGTCCTCCATTTGTCCTCTTCTCCTACAAATACCTCTAGCCCCTCTCTTCCTCCATGATGCTTCTAGCATTGGAAATCCTCCAGGACAATTCTGCCTTCAAGTTTCCTGGCCTGAGCCACTGAGTTGGTGGAGGAAAACGTGATAGAGATGACTCGTCCTCCTTTAATTTTCCCACTTCTATAAGCATATAAACGTGCCCTGCAACTCTCCTAAGTGTCCCCAGGAGACCCGCTTTCCCAGTCTCTGAGACAAACATTTCTTAGCCTTCTCTCCTGCAAGAGATAACATTTCTCAAAGTTTCTTTGAGCATGTAGATGCTGACAGGGGATGATCTATCCCTTCCACCACCAAACCTCCACACCAGTTGGCACTCCACCCTTGTTAAAGTGGAGGAAGCTGCAGGCTAGTTCCAGCACAGTGAACCCCAGTAGTGTTTTGCTTCTCAGCCTTTGCCATCTCCTCATCCCTGAGCCATCTCCCTGTGGCAGACACTGATGGGCCACCAGCACTGCATCAGTGAAGGACTTGCTGCCCCAGCTGCTGGGGTGCTGTCAGCACAGCCTCCTGCAGTCCGCCTCTCCACGATTGCGGAAAGCAGCTAGGCTGAAGGGTAGGTATGCTGTTTCCCAAATGACCCCCGGCCAGTGACTGATGTAGAAGCTAAAGGCTTGCTCTTCCCAGCCCAACTTCAGACTTCTCTGAAGGGCTGTTCAATCTCCAGAGCTTCTTGTGAGTCGGGCAAAGGATGCTGTGTTCCATCACAGCTGACCTTCTCCTCCTGCCCACAACTGCTTCTTCCTCCTCTCTTCTACAGGTGCGGGTGCTATATGCATTGGTTTATATGCTTCCTGTACATTTCCTCAGGAACCCAACCTGCACCCCTCCTTCTCTATAGTATGGTTCCCATCAGCATCCAAACATACTCCTTTTTTTTTTCGGCTTCTCTTCATAGCAAAATATATGAAGTTTTTACCTTTCACCTGCCATTTTCTTTTTATTAAGCTAGTTTTTTTCAATGATGAAAAATTTATACAAGCCCTGAAAAGGATCCAATGTGTAAGAAATACAGAATATGACTCTCTCTGATCCCAAACTGCCAAACATTGTTTGCGAATATAAGCAAAAAAGTATACATTCCTCTCCTCCCCTCCTTTCTTTTCCCAAATGGCAGCATTAAAGAGCAATGTTCTGTCATATGGGTGATCGCTCTCTATCAGTGTGTGTTTCTTAGAAACACTGACTATAGGTAAGTCAACTTAAAAATGATTGAAGTTATAAATGTCTCTTTATCCCTTGGAGCATTTCCTTTCCTTACCTCTAAACACATTTTCCTTTCCGCGGCTGCCCCCTGCTCTGCTCTGGGCTGTCCTACAGCTGTGAGGCCGGGGCCAGAGCGCTCCCTTCCGGGAGGGCATCGGGGCCGATCCAATGTCACTGGAGTATGGTTTCCTAAATGGTACCTCTAAAGTTAAGAAGAAAGTGCAGGCTGGGCACAGTGGCTCACACTTGTAATCCCAGCACTTTGGGAGGCCGAGGAGGGTGGATCACGAAGTCAAGAGATCGAGACCATCTTGGCCAACACGGTGAAACCCCGTCTCTACTAAAAATACAAAATTTAGCTGGGCATGGTGGCGCGCATCTGTAGTCCCAGTACTTGGGAGGCTGAGGCAAAAGAATCACTTGAACCCGGGAGGCGGAGGTTGCAGTGAGCTGAGATCGCACCACTGCACTCCAGCCTGGGTGACAGAGCGAGACTCCCTCCCAAAAAAAAAAAAGAAAAAAAAAAAGGTACAATGCTTGGACTCATTTTTTAAACTACACATTTTCCTTTTAGACAGCATTTATTCACTCCCTAATTTTAAAAACTGGGTAAATAAGCATACATACTTGTTTTCATCCTTCCAACTTAAAAAAAATGAAGCAGTGTACATTTTATTTTACTGTATCACGATTGATAATATTTGTAGTCTTAACTACAATTCCTGGAGTTATCTATGTTTAGTTTTATGTTTATGTGACTCACAGGACCCAAGAGATCTGAGAACTTCATTTTTGATCATTATAATTGGCTGGAGTTCATGGAATGATTGGTTATTGTTTGTTGTTGTTTGAGAAGTATTCATGGATGCTGTACTTTTTGTTGTCTTACCTGCTTGAGAATATCTGTCTGGCCTTTAATACTTGATGAAAACTTTGACGGAGTAGAGAATCTTTGGTTATAATGTACTATTTCTTTCCATTTAGAATTGAATGAAACTTGTTTTGTTCTCTACTTGCAAAGGATGTTGCTAGTTCATTCTTTGTATTCATTCCGCATTTTCTCACATCCATTGAATATTTTATTTCAACCACTGTATGCGTTATATCCAGCATGTCTATTTTTTGATGTTAGTTTTCATGCCTCAACTGTCTATTTTTTTTTTCTCAGTGAGCTCATGTTCCTGGGGGCTATCAGCTGCTTAGCAGATAATATTTAGTTGGGAAGGACAAAAATCCCAGGCCATAGCCTGTGCCCCCTCCACTTGTTTTTTAGGGTAATGGAAACTCTGGTGTGGTCAATGAGGCTCAACTACCACCTATGGAACCTTCTTCCTACTAACTGTAGATGACTCCCACTGTCAGGGAAACTTCAAGTACTTGAGCTCAGGGTACTGTTATTTCTTTTCTTTTCTTTTTTGAGACAGGGTCTCATTCTGTCACCCAGGCTGGAGTGCAGTGATGCCATCATGGCTCATTATAGCCTTGAACTCTGGGTTTAAGCAATCCTCCCACCTCAGCCTCCTGAGTAGCTGAGACTTCTGGTGTGTGCTACTACACCCAGCTAATTTTGCTTATTTTTTGTGGAGATGGAGTCTCACTATGTTGCCCAGGCTGGTCTCTAACTCCTGGACTCAATCAATCCTCCTGCCTTGGCCTCCTAGAGTGCTGGGATTATAGGTGTGAGCCACCACACCCCAGCTAGCACTGTAATTTCTAATTGCTGCTTCCTTACCTTGTAGTTACATGTAGGGGAGGTGATGGGGGAACAAAGCTCCTCCTTCACCTATTTCCTATGGTGGCAACTGGCCCCCTTCTACTTTAGATACCATTTTTCTTCCTCACAATGAAATACAAAAGCCTTCTACCTTCCTAAGGTTTCTGGTGTTTCCCCACCCTAAAGTCTGGGATCTCTTGCTTCGGTGGCATCTTTACAGTTGAATTCAAGGGAAGAAGTTTGCAAAACATGCATTTCCAAAACTGTGACTCAATTATCTGCTATTTTTAAAGCTGAATAACTTCACTAGCAGCTATTTTGACGTGGCTTTTCTGTATCAGTTTTAATTGAAACATAATATGTTTCCAGCTTTATGGTTTACTCACTACTTAAGGAGTATATTTTTAGGTTTTTTTTTTTCTATTTTACTTGTTTTGTTCTATTTTTCAGAATACGGTCATGTGCTGCAAAACAACAAAAGGACCACATATAAGACAGTGGTCCCATAAGATTATAATACTGTGTTTTTGGAACCAACCCAAATGTTCATCAATGATAGACTGGATTAAGAAAATGTGGCACATATACACCATGGAATACTACGCAGCCATAAAAAAGGATGAGTTAATGTCCTTTATAGGGACATGGATGAAGCTGGAAACCATCATTCTGAGCAAACTATTGCGAGGACAGAAAACCAAACACCGCACGTGCTCACTCACAGGTGGGAATTGAACAATGAGAACACATGGACACAGGAAGGGGAACATCACACACCAGGGCCCGCTGGGGGGTGGGGGGAGGGGGGAGGGATAGCATTAGGAGATATACCTAATATAAATGACGAGTTAATGGGTGCAGCACACCAACATGGCACATGTATACATATAACAAACCTGCACGCACCCTAGAACTTAAAGTAAAATAATAAAAAAATAAAAAATAAAAAAATACTGTGTTTTCACTGTATCTTAGATGCACAAACACTTACCCTTGTGCTATGATTGCATACAGTATTCAGTACAGTAACATGCTCTACAGGTTTGTAGCTTAGAAGCAATAGACTGTACCATATAGCCTAGGTGTGTAGTAGGTTATGCCATCTAGGTTCATGTAAATACACTCTGTGATGTTTGTATAACAACAAAATGACCAGCTACACACTTCTCGGATGTATTCCTGTCATTAAGCAACATATGACTATACTAATTACGAAGCTAATATATCTCCTTTGTCTTTCAAGCTTATACTTTTCTGTATAATAGTTTCAAATCTTAGATGTTCTCCAATTTGTAATGTGTGTATCATTTCCTTTGGCCTGTCTAGTTGATCTCTGAACAATTCAATTATTTTCATTCTTTTTTTATTTCGTCATTTTGTTCTTCTCTTTCACACTTTTCCGCCATCTGTCAGCAGCTTGCTTTTCTTTTTCTTTCTGTTGTTTTCTGGCATTTTATATGAACATGTCTGTTCTTTAATCTTCTTTGTTTTTCAGAAGGGTCATGTTATTTGTAATTCTTTGAGATTTAGGGAGTTATTATTCTTCCTCATCACTTTTTTTGTAATAAGCTTTATTTTTTAGAGCAGTTTACATACAAATTGAGTGGAAAGTACAGAGAGTTCCCATGTATCTCACTTAACACAGACACACACACACACACACACACACACACACACACAATATTAGTCTGTTTTCACACTGCTATAAAGAAATACCTGATTGATACTGGGTACTTTATAAAATAAAGAGGTTTAATTGACTCACAGTTCCACATGGGTGGAGAGGCCTCAGGAAACTTACAATCATGGCAGAAGGCAAAGGGGAAGGAAGCACCCTCTTCACAAGGTGGCAGAAGAGAGAAGAGAGCAGGGAAACTACCACTTATACAACAACCAGATCTTGCAAGAACTCACTCACTATCACGAGAACGTTGTGAGAAACCTCCCACCAGGTCCCTCTCTTCACATGTGGTGATTATGGGGATTAAAATTTCAGATGAGATTTGGGTGGGGACACAGAGCCAAACCATATCTCCCTTTCTCTCTCTCTCTCTCTCTAACACGCACACACACACACACTTTCCCCATTATTAACTTCTTGCATTAGTGTGGTACTGATGAGCCAATATTGATAAATTATTATTAATGAAAGTCCACAGTTTACATTACGGTTCACTTTTGGTGTTGTACATTCTAGGGGTTTGGACAAATGTATACTGACATGAATCCACCATACAGAACAGTTTCACTGCCCTAAAAATTGTCTGTGCCCTGACTATTCATCCCTCCCTCCCCACTAACCCCTGGCAACCACTGTCTCCATATTTTTGCCTGTTCCAGAATGACATTGCTATGATCTGAACGTGTTCCCCAAATTCATATATTGAAACTTAATGGCCAATGTGACGGTATTAAGAGGTGTGGTCTTTAAGAGGTGATGGAGCTGTGAGGTCTCTACCTTCATGAATGGTACTTGGTGCTCTTATGAAAGGGCTCAACAGGGAGCATGTCCTTTTTCACCCCTTCTGTCCCTCCCATGGGGGACACTGTGTTCCTCCCATCAGAGGATGCAATAACAAGGCAATGTCACGGACGTGGAGAACAGCCCTCACCAGACACGGAACCCATCAGCACCTTGATTTTAGACTACCAGCCTCTGGGACAATAAGAAATAAATTTCTGTTCCTTGTAAATTACTCAGTCTCAGGCAGTTTGTTGTAGCAGCATAAATGAACTAAGACAGTCATACGGTTGGAATCATACAAGATGTAGTCTTTTCAGATGGGTCTCTTTCACTCAGTAGTGTGCATTTAAGGTTCCTCTATGTCCTCTTTTCAGGGCTTGATAGTGCATTTATTTTGTTGCTTGATAGTGCATTTATTTTGTTGCGTTGTATGGATATGGCACAGTTTGTTTATCCATTTGCTTATTGAAGGATATCTTGGTTGCTTCCAAGTTTTGATAATTATGAATAAAGCTGCTATAAGCATCCATGGGTAGTTTTCAGTATTGATGTAAGTTTTCCACTCATTTGGGTAAAGATAAAGGAGAGCAATTTCTGGGTCCTATGGTAAGAATATGTAAAAAAACTGCCAAACTGTCTTTGAAAGTGGCTGTACCATTTTACATTCCCGTGAACAACAGGAGTTCCTGTTGCTCCACATCCTTGCTAGCATTTTGTATTGTCTACTCTTCACTGTTTAATAAAATTTAAAATATAATTCCTCCTTTTTCTTTTACTCAGTTTTAAACAATACATTTTAAAGAAAGTATTCAGAAATATTTAGAGAATAGTTTTTAAAAACACAGAAAGTGATATAACAAACATCTGTGATTCCATTATCCAAACATTTTAGCTTTATTTATTTATTTATTTATTCATTTATTTATTCATTTATTATTTGAGACAGGGTCTTGCTCTGTTGCCCAGGCTGGAGTGCAGTGGCATTATCTCAGCTCACTGCAGCCTCAACCTTCTGGGCTCTAGCAATCTTCTCATTTCAGCCTCCTGAGTACCTGGGACTACAGGCACACCACCACACCTAATTTTGTTTTTTATTTTTTGTAGAGATAGGGTCTCACCATGTTGCCCAGGCTGGTCTCTAACTCTTGGGCTCAAGCAGTTCACCTGCCTCAGCCTCCTAAAGTGCTGGGATTAAAGGTGTGAGCCACTGCGACTGGCCTTCATAACTTATTTTTAAATAAAGTATTACATAGACAATTGAATCCCTTTTTATATTGCAGATAATGAAACAGTTGGACTTATTTCTGCCATTTTGTTTGAGATGTTATTTGCCACCCTTTATCTTTGCTCCTTTTCCCCTAATTTTCTACCTTGTGTTGAACTGTGTTTTCTGCATTTCCACCCCTTGTTCTTTTCCTGATTTGGAAGTTATAGATTGTATCTTTATTCTTCTTGTGGTTGTGGTAGATTGTTAAATTAACGCACCTCATTAATCCATACCACTTGGCATTTATACCCTTACGTTTTCATCTCCCATACTGATTTCATTTGGCACAGGTTTGACCATGTGCCTTGATTTGTCCAGTGACACATCAGCAAACATGACTCAGGTGGAGTTGTAAGAAGCACTTGTGCATTGGGGCATGTTGGAACATTGTCACCACCTTTTTAATGATGAAAGATCCCATGGAGACAGAAGCCCAACCAGCCCATCTGCCTCTGAGACTCAGTTGAGCTCAGTTCCCAACTGCCCCTCCAGGTGAATGTTGCCACCTAAGTGGGATGCATAAAAGGACTACCCAGCTAGCCAACAGGATCACAAGAAACAATACATTGTCATCTTAAGTCACTAAGTTTTGAGGTGGTTACTTATGCAGCAATTGATAATGGTAACAGTGGATATCTTTACATTTGTTATAGCCATATGCAAGAAATTAATAAATTTTTCAAAAAGTTGGTTGTCTGTAAATGTATTTTTATAAACTTTTGGTTATGTGCCAGTCTGATTGGTTTTTTGCCTGTATGTAACTGCATTATCTAGAAGCTTGTAAGTATTTCCCTTTGTTCTTGGAGTCGTCAGATTTCTCAAGATAGGTAAAGTTCCTGACAATCCTTTCAGGAATTTAGTAAAACACTTCAACCCAGAGAGTCAAATCTTCCTCTTAAGGTGATTTCCTTCTTATTGGTTGAATTATTGCCTCCCCTTCCATTCAGTTTACTCCCATTGGAATCTCTACTTTTTACTTGTTATAACTCCTTAACTTAACTCCAAGTATTCCACCTTTTCCTTCTTATTTTCTGTTCCTTCCTATTTTCTTTTCCTGTGGAGTTTTTGCTCTGGTCTTGGAAATACTTCTCACTTGATCTTCCAAGCAACTTGTTTGGAACTCACCAGTGTCTACATGGTCCATCTACTGAATGTTTTGTTCCAAATTATGGGTTTAAAAAATTCACCATGTTCAGCCAGGCATGGTGGCTCATGCATGTAATCCTAGCACTTTGGGAGACCAAGGCAGGCAGATCACCTGAGGTAGGGAGTTTGAGACCAGCCTGAACAACACGGAGAAACCCCGCCTCTACCAAAAATTCAAAATTAGCCATGCAAGGTGGCGGGTGCCTGTAATCCCAGCTACTCAGGAGGCTGAAGTAGGAGAATCGCTTGAACCTGGGAGGTGGAGGTGGCAGTGAGCCGAGATCGCACCATTGCACTCTAGCCTGGGCAACAAGGGTGAAACTCCGCCTCAAAAACAAACAAACAAAAAATTCACAATGTTTTGTTTGTGTTATACTTAAATGTCCTAAACTGTGCTTCTTTGTCTTGTATTCCCCAAGAGCTTTATTTTTTAAGGATCTCTTGTGAGGGTTCTGCTTGCTCCTTCTCTCTCCACCTGCTGAGTCCCCTTGGTGTATTACTCTCTTCCCCATGTCCTTTCAATGGGTCTATGTTCTTGCTGCTGTAGGACAATAAATGGTGCCACGTTGAGTGGTGACAGGGTCAGCAGCCTGTCCCCAAGAGCCTACAGCCAGTGAGGCAAGGTTGCCAACCCTCTACAGAAACATATAAGGAAGACTCCATGTCTTTGAACTCCCATCGGCATGGACAGAGATGACTTGGGCCACCTCTTTACACTTTCTGGAGCCAGGAAGGCCAGGAACCCTCATGTGAATGGAGAGCATTTTCTCTCCCAGTCTGTAGGAGCAAAATTCAGACATTTGCTTTTGGCTGCTTCTTGTCTCTTGGAAGGAGTTTGGTGTTGAGGTTGGGAGGGAAGAGGAGGCTGCACGCATTTGGGACGATGGCATCTTCCCAGAGTCCCCTGATTACCCCAGGGAGCCAGTGCACACTTTTCTGTCCTTATCTTGCATAGGCTCTCAGCAGCATTAGATACTGTTGACCTTTGTGTCCTCCTTGATAGTCACCTCTTTTGGCTCCTGATACCTCACAATCTTCTGTTTTTTTTTTTCCCTCCATCTGTAAATTAAAAATAAAATCCTAACCCCACCCTCACCAACTGAAAGAACTCCCTGTTGGCCAAGGGTACCACAGAAAAAACTTAAAACTGAGTTCCCAGTCATGATGGGATGGGAGGTCAGACATGCCTCATTATGCTCCCCTCCCCTCTGTGGTTTAGACACAACTGACCAGCAGTAATGTTATTATTTTATTATTATTTTTTGAGACAGAGTCTTACTCTGTCACCCAGGCTGGAGTGAAGTGGCACCATCGCAGCTGACTGCAGCTTGGACCTTGGAGGCTCAAGCAGTCCTTCCACCTCAGCCTCCCAAATAGCTGGGACTTACAGGCATGTGCCACCATGCCTGGCTAATTTATGTATTTTTTATAGTGACGAGGTTTTGCCATTTTGCCCAGGCTCGTCTTGAACTCCTGGACTCAAGCAATCCCCCCACCTTGGCCTCCCAAAGTGCTGAGATTACAGGTGTGAGCCATCACAATCAGCCAATATTAATGTTAAAATAGAGATTATAAGACTGACATAATGAACTCTTTGTGGCAATAAGATACCAAATTATAGGCCAGGCGTGGTGGCTCATGCCTGTAATCCCAGCACTTTGGAAGGCCAAGACAGGCAGATTGCTTGAGTCCAGGAGTTCGAGACCAGCCTGGGCAACGTGGCAAAACCTTGTCTCTACTACAAATACAAAAAATAAGTCAGGCATGATGGCACATGCCTTTAGTCCCAACACTTGGGAGGCTTAGATGGGAGGATCACCTGAACTCAGGAGGTTGAGGCTAACTTCAAGGCTGCAGTGAGCCAAGATCGTGCCACTGTACTATAGCCTGGGCAACTGTAGTGAGACCCTGTCTCAAAAACAACAACAACCACCAAATAATAAACAGGACAGAAGGCCATGCCAGGCAAGGGTTAATTCATGTACCCTACATTTCAAGAAGAAACTACGTTCTAACTACCACAAGGTTATTCTTTTTCTCTAGCAGCTAAACAAGCACTGGCCTCGAGATAAACAATATTAAAACAATTAAAACTCATCCAGCTCACTGACACTGACTAACTGAATCCTTGTTCCACCCCAGCTATGAGTACAGCTTTGATTGGACAAGAGACTGATTTCAGTAGCTTTCCCCTGATGAGACCACTGATCATGGACTGGTTCTGGCCAGTTGACAGAGATTGCACACTTGAGAATCTTTGTGTCCTGAAAAGGCCTTTTGACTTAGAGGGTGTAATTGTAACACATTAATACGTTCAGTCTCCACCCAAAGTGAACATGGGTTATATGTCATATGCATGTTTGTTCGGGATGTATGTGTCAGGACCACCTTTGTAAATATTCATAGCTCCTCCTGTAATCTGTTGAATATTTATGTTTAGTCAACCTGACCAATATAAAGCTCCTACTTCAACCCCTCCTCCTTCAAAGTGCCTGTCTTTCAGGCTTTGTGTTTCCCAGCCTGTGGGATGGCTATCTTGTAGGCTGTAACCCTTTGCAAGAAATAGTCTCCTTTTCCAAATGTATAGATTCTATGTTTTCTTTTAAGTTAACACACCTAACTGTTCACTATATCTCATCTTCATTTCCTTTGCATATTCCATACTCACTCCCTAGCTCAGTGGTTCTCAAGCACAGGCGATTTTGTCTTCACCCCCTTCTCAAAGAATATTTGACAATGCCTGGAGACATTTTTGGTTGTCACAACTGGGAAAAGGGCTACTGACATCTAGAGGGTAAAGGTCAGAGATGCTGCTAAACATCCTACAATGCATAAGACAGTCCCCCTCCCCGACCCCACCAAGAATTATCTGGCCCCAAAAGTCAAAAGTGCCTAGGTTGAGAAGTCCTGTCCTAGATGATTTTGCCGAGTCCAGTGGCTTAAAATATTTTCCATATTATGAATACTCCAAAAGTACACGCCCAGCCCAGACTTTTTTTCTGAGGTCTAGACTCATAACACCCAATGAATTATTAGCAGATCCACTTGGACATCTCACAGAAACATCAAATTTTACTTAGCACAGGAATCTTGATTTCACCCCTGTTTTGCTCCCCTCATCCTTAACTCTCATAATTTTTCAAGCTAGAAACCTGAGATGAATCTCTGATTTCCTTCTTCCCTCCACCTTCCATATCCAGTCTACCAGCATGTCTTGTCAGTTCCACTGAGACACAAAGCTTGAGTCTCCACTCTTCTCTTCATCATCATTGCCACTGGTCTGATCCAAGTGTCCCTCTTCTTGCAACAGTCTTCTAACTCATCTCCCTCTTTCCATCCTTGGCCCACCTCCAATCCCACTTTCCAATTAAAGCCAGTAGGAGCTTCAAAAAACCCACCATATCACCTTTGCTGCTTATAAGTTACCAGTATTTTCCCCAAATACTTCAAGTCCTCACACTGTGTCACAGCTTATAAGCCTCTGCATACCCCAGCTCCTATCAACCTTCCCAACTCAGCCCGTCAACACTCTAGTTGATCACTACAATCCAGCTACACTGGACTTATTTCAACCCCTTAAATATCCCAAGGGTTTTTCCTCCTCACTGGAACTTTGCACTGCTAATTCCTCTCCTTGTAACTGCCCTTTCGCTCAATCTTGAATGATTGCCTCCTTCTTAACTTTTAGTTTCAGTTTAAATACTTTTCTGATCATTTTATTAAAGGCAGGTCTTCTCCAGCTCAACTCCATTTTTTTTTCTTCCCAGTACTATTGGTAATATTTAATAATGTTATTTGTTTGCCCACTCATTGGATCATCTTTATCCTCCACTAGGAAAACACCTGCTTGCAGGCTTTCCGTGCATATTTGTTGAATAAATAGATTAGCTTGGGAGGATTGAATTAAAATGTATGTGTAAGGTGCCTAATAATATACCTGACACATTGTACAAGTTCAGCAATAGTTAAATTTCACTTTGTAGAATGTGGCTATTTCTACAAAGATACCATGGGTTGTTTGCAAACAATCCAGCAAGTTCTCTTTGTTTTTGAAAGAGAAAAGATACACTTTATGGAACCCTTGGAGCAGTGGTTCTCAAAGTATGCTCCTTGGACCAGCAGTATTAGCATCACCTGGGAACTGGTTCAAAAGCAGTGTTATAGCACTCTGTGTTACTGTAACAAGACCTCCAGGTGGCTTCTGCTGTGTGCTGAAGTTTGAGAATTACTCCCTTAGCATTTTGTTTTTCTTTCTTTCTTATTTTTTTTTATTTTTACTTTTTATTTTTAGTTGTGGTAGCCCTCTTTAAGTTTACAGTTCATAGTGTTAAGTACATTTACATTGTTCACACTCAGTCTCCAGAGCTCTTTTTATCTTGCAAAACTGAAACTCCATACTCATTAAGCAGCAATTCTCCATTCCTCCCTCCCCTAACCCCTGGCAACCCCCATTCTACTCTCTGTCTCTAGGAATCTGACTACTCTGGGTACCTCATGCAAGTGGAAATCATAAAATTCCTGTCTTTTTGTAACTGGCTTATTTCACTTAGCATAATGTGCTCCAGATTTATCCATGTTGTCCGAATTTCTTTCCTTTTCAAGGCCAAATAATATTCTATTTTGTGTATATACCACATTTTTCTTATCTGTTCATCCATTGATGGACAGTAGATTGTTTCCACCTTTTAGCTATTGTTTGTTTGTTTTTTTTTTTTTTTTTTGAGATGGAGTCTCGCTCTGTCACCCAGGCTGGAGCGCAGTGGTGCACTCTCAGCTCACTGCAACCTCTGCCTCCTGGGTTCATGCCATTCTCCTGCCTTAGCCTCCCGAGTAGCTGGGACTACAAGCACCCACCACCATGCCGAGCTAATTTTTTTGTGTGTGTTTTTAGTAGAGACAGGGTTTCACTGTGTTAGGCAGGATGGTCTCAATCTCCTGACCTCGTGATCTGCCTGCCTTGGCCTCCCAAAGTGCTGGGATTACAGGCTTGAGCCACCGCGCCTGGCTTAGCTATTTTAAGAATGCTGCTATGAACACAGATGTACAAATATCTCTTTGAGACCCTGCTTTAACTTTTTTGGAGCAGATGCCCAGAGCTGGAATTACTATGTCATATGGTAATTCTATGTTTAATTTTTTGAGAAACTAACATGCTGTCTTCTACAGTGGCTGCACCATTTTAAACTCCTACCCACAGAGCACCAACGTTCCACTTTCTTTGTAGCCTCACTAACACCCGTGATTTTTTTGTATTTTTTTTAACTAGTAATGATGCTAATCAAAGTGGGGTGGCATCTCATTGTATTTTTGATTTGTGTTTTCCTAATAATTAGTGTACTTTAGAGTGTTTTTACTAACAATTGAGCCCAGTGTATAGGATAACAAACTTATCTGCAGTACTGCTGGGGATGGGGAATTTTCAATCGGTTCAACATTTAGTTTTTTAAATTGGATGAAAATCCAAATTTCCTATCAATGCTCTTAAAATGTTGACCTATCTGTATTTTTCAGCCATCAAAATGGGACCTTTTTTCCACCTCCACCATCACAGCTATAAAGGCTAACAAACACCTACATGAACAGGTCTATGCTAAAACCTGCCTGCAGAAACTGATTCTTCCTTCACACAGAGACAGCCTGGTTAGAAAATGGTGGAAACCACACCCAGGAGTTCAATTGCCCTGAAGTAAATTGCTCAGGGAATTGAAAGAGCTTTTGAAGTAGCAGGTGGCAGTTTGAGAGCCTTTGAACCAGATTCTACTTACGTATTGGCTAAAAAGGAATCTTGTCATTTTAATCGAAGAGAAAATCCTCAGAGGTATGTGGAGGCATCAGTGATTCTTATTACCTACCTCCCAAAGGTCTACATACATTTCAATCCGATTCCTCTTAAAGTGGCAAGAAGTTATTGGCCCTTGTATTTGATCCACCAACAGCCACAGACTTGCTGAAGTCATACAGGGACTTTTCCCAAACCAAACCCATGGAAATATAATGCGGGATTCCTTCTAAATCTTGAGAGATGTTCACCCTGGAATTTTCCCTGCAGCCAGGTAGGTGTTTGCTACCCTGTTTTGTGAATAGTCACCAGGTTCGCCAACCTGGTTTGAAAAAACGCAAATGCTCACTATCCCTTGCTTCATTTCTCATCCAAAGGGCTGCCGATTCCAGAGGTTTCCATGCTGGGTGTCACAGTCCCTTTATTTCCACAAGAAATGTTATCCACACTCGCCTCACTGCTGATGCATTCTCTCCTTTCATTTCTGACCATTCTTTTCCATTTTCCACTCTCTCTCCCTCTGGAAATCACCTTTGTAACCTATTCCTCATTTTCAATTCCCAGCAGTCTCCAAACAGGCTGAAGTAACAGATAAGTGCGTCTCTTGTTGTCATAAATGCTAGACTCGTCTCCTTCACTTTGCTAAATGCATTATGGAAAAATTGGCCATGCAGGGAATATGATTTTCCCATTGACTTCCATTAGCAGTTTATGATTCCCCAAACTTCGAGCTTTTGGGAAACCCGTTTGAAATAGGAACGCCTGGTACTTTTCTTGAGGTAAGCATGTAAGTATAAAATAATGATGTTGACTTTCATAAGCCATCCATGAAAATCAGTTATGTAACTGAATGGCAGGCTTTGTCTCCACAGCGCTCTGCCCAGCTTTTAAACCTCCGGAGACCACAATCACATTTTTAACCTTTGTTTCCATCTGGGAGGCAGAAAAGCACAAATGTGAATCTATCAAAAAAAAAGAGGTTGACTTACAAAACCCAGAGTTGTCGCTTATTTGGCTTCCTTCAGAATTCATCTTGAGGAGGTTAATGGTAAAAGTGCTTGGCAGGAAATTGCTTTCTCAGCCATTATCAACAATTCAATTAGTATGTAGTACCCAGGCTCTGTTCTGGCCATCCAGATCAATCTTCTTCACCAACACCAATTTTTGCCTGTCGCCGTCCCACTCAAAGGCCTGTGGGGCCCCTTGGTTGTGCACATCTGTGGCCCTCAACCTTGGTTTCAGTGAGACTATCTAGCTCTGCTCTTTTTCTTTTTTTGAGACGGAGTCTCTCTCTGTTGCCCAGGCTGGAGTGCAGTGGCACGATCTCCACTCGCTGATATCTCCACCTCCCGGGGTTAGTCGATTCTCCTGCCTCAGCCTCCTGAGCAGTGAGGATTGCAGAAGCACTCCACCATGCCCGGCTAATTTTTGTATTTTTAGGAGACATGGGGTTTCACCCTGTTGGCCAGGCTCGTCTCGAATTCCTGACCTCAGGTGATCCACCCGCCTTGGCCTCCGAAAGTGCTGGGATTACAGGCGTGAGCCACCGCACCCGGCCCCAGCTTTGTTCTTGTGTTAACTTGCTTCACCTTGGTTTCACCTGAAATGAGACTATCTAGCTCTGTTCTTGCCATCCAGAGCTCTTTGGAAAGCTACTAATCTCTCCATGCCTCCTTTTCCTTGGTAAAATTGGGTCAGTCATGCTTGTAAGGGGCTTAGAGCAGTGACAGGCCCACGCAGGCATTCAGTGAACACTGGATCTTGCTATTATCACTGAAATGATCAGTACACGCCCCTCACCTGCCCTGATGGGATGCTCTTTGCTGTCGCTTATGACACCCGGTGATTCTCAGCTAAGGATATGAAGGGAGGGTACCATCAGAATCTCCAGGCTTGGAAAATCTTGCTAGGTTTCTACCCCACTGGGGAGCCCTCCTCCACTTACACCCACATCCACATGCTCCCCTGAGAATCACTTGCCTGCGGGTTACATTTTGAATTCCTTCTGCTCCCTATACCTGTTTTGAAACCTGGTCTACAGACACAGACAGGCCAAGTAAGAAACAAGGGTGAGGCCCAAGGTCAACAGGAAAGCAGCGTGACCACCTCCAGACTGGGATTTGCCTGGTGTTGTCAGATCTGATTTTTCCAGCAAAGCTGGAAAACTGGAGTTACTGAAATCACCGAATTTTAAACATGAGTTAATTTTAAGTGTTACAAATTTGAAATAAAATTTGAAAAGAGTCGTGGAGCCATTCATGTATGAGCCAAACACAAGTCTGCACCATCGATTATGACAGTGGAACTCCAACTTGTAACCTCTGGCCCCTGTTCCCTCTTTTTAGATAGTTCCTGAAGACAAAGAGAAATGACAGTGTTAGAGTGGAAAGGACTTCTGTGTGCACAGAATCAAAACGTCCCTTTTTTTTTTTGAGACGGAGTCTCACTCTTTCACCAGGCTGGAGTGCAGTGGTGCAATCTCAGCTCACTGCAACCTCCAACTCCCTGGTTCAAGTGATTCTCCTGCCTCAGCCTCCCGAGTAGCTGGGATTACAGGCACGTGTCACCACGCCCAGCTAATTTTTGTATTTTTAGTAGAGACGGGGTTTTACCATGTTGGCTAGGATGTTCTCGATCTCCTGACCTCATGATCCACCTGCCTGAGCTTCCCTAAGTGCTGGAATTATAGGCGTGAGCCACTGTGCCCAGCCAAAACATCCCTTTTTATAAAAGAGAACACCAATTTTCCACAAAGTGAAGTGATCTCCTGCTGCAGGTCATCTAGACTGTAACATTGTCACTGTTCCCCCACACAAGAGCCTCTTGCTCCATAAGTCTCCTTGTAGAGAGATACATAGACCACAGACCACCACTGACACAGCCATTCCTCTCCCGTACTGTTAATTTTCTTCCCTATGTCATCTTAGTTCACAACCTGAAGATCAGTTTTCTTCCACTTCTTTGTAAACCCTCCTCCAATCCTGCCCCTAGTGACTGGCACAATCCTAGACCTACAGTAAACGGCCAACAAATTGTTGTTCCTCAAAGTCATAAAAGCAATTAAGTGCCTTGGATTATTTCATTAGAGTAAGAACTTTTAGTGTCCATTTAAATACTTATATGGATAATATCAGTTTATGGTCTGCTTCAGACCTTCGAGATTCTAAAGGAAATGAGTTTCTGGATCCTCCACTAGCTCAAAGCCTCCATTCACTTATTTGTTTACTCACTCATTTGACCTTTATTTACTCCTTGGGCTGGGCACTGTGCTGGCAACAGAGACTCAGTTGGAAATGAGACCCGCCCAAGGGCATGTTTTCATACACAGTCTATAGAACAATCTTGATATAATTAAGCATAGACATTATAAATATATACATTCATTGCAAAATGGAAAAAGACATACCAGTTCAATTCATGAACATAAAAAGTGAATGCAGGTAGAAACTGAGGCAGCTGTATACAAGGACTCTCTCTCCCTCCACCTGTCCTATCTCGTTTTGATGGCTCAGAAACGAATAAATCTTTCTGCAAGCAACTGAGGAAGCCTCACTAATTCCTGCACAGCAAGTTGGCATTATAGGAGCATAGTTCTGGAAGAGGCCCGGGGGATCTATTTGCCCCTACAGAAAGCATTTCCCAAGCTTTTAGAGCAGCATTCCATGACCTTCCATCTGCCTTTGGCGTCAGTGACTCCTGAGTATAAACACAGATGCTATCTAAGTCATGATTCCAGCCATTAGACCCCATTGAGTAATTCTGGAGAAAGTTTATTTCAGTAAATCCTGGCACTCAGGGGGTCTGATCTGGATATGTTTTAGGGCCTAGCTAATGTTAGGCCATTCTTTTGCTGCCTCCCCCCTTGCACTTGGCCTCTGATGGTGGTTTCTAGGTTTCCCTCTTCTTTTCTTCATATATACTCTCCCGAGGTGATCTCATCAATTCTTGTGTTTTGATAAATTTTATGTTTTGATGGCTTCCACACTGACATCTCCAGCCTGGACTTCTCATGTCTAAACCACAGCCTCATATGTTCTCCCAAACCATTTCCACTAGAGCTTTTATAGATATTTCAAGAGAAATCCTTCTTCCCTCAAATTTCCCCCACTACAGTAAAGAGCATCACCATCTATTCACCACGTATGGAAAATCAGGAGTTATTCTTAAGTTTCTTCCCCTTCCTCTCATCTATCCTGTCCATTCTATCAGAAAGCCCTGCCACATCCTCCACCATGATGTAGCCACATCGCCCCTTTCTCTGCATTTCTATCACCACCTTAGTCCAGACCACCATTCCATCTCTCTGGACTATTACAAACATCCTTACAGGTAGCCTCCCTGCTCCCATAATACCACCCTCCAATCAGTTTTCTGCTCAGCAATAAGTAAGGTTAAAAGTTCAATCAGAGGCCGGGCACAGTGGTTCATGCCTGTAATCCCAGCACTTTGGGAGGCTGAGGCAGGTGGATCACGAGGTCAGGAGATCGAGACCATCCTGGCTAACATGGTGAAACCCTGTATCTACTAAAAAAAACCCAAAAAATTAGCTGGGCATGGTGGCTGGCGCCTGTAGTCCCAGCTACTCTGGAGGCTGAGGCAGGAGAATGGCGTGAATGTGGGAGGCAGAGCTTGCAGTGAGCTGAGATCACGCCACTGCACTTCAGCCTGGGTGACAGAGTTAGACTCCATCTCAAAAAAAAAAAAAAGATCAATCAGAGCGTGTCACTCTCCTGCTTAACATACAACTTCCCACTGAACTTCAAGTGGCTTCAACCACAGTCCAGACCCTGTCTCCTCATGTATCCTCCTCTCCTACTCATAGCCCTGCAGATTCAGCGGTTGCCCTTCAGTCCTACAAGCAGGTTCATACAGCATGGGATTGCCAATGCCATCCATTTGCCTGGTGTTCTTTATCCACGCTCTTTACTTGGTTTTCTGCTTTCCAGCCTTCAGATCTCACTCAAATATCCCCAGTCCAGAGGGACTTTCCCTGGAATCCCAGAAAAATCCCACCCTCAGCCCCAACCCATCCTGTCATTCCTGGTATTATATTAGATACTATATGAGTCTTTCCCCCCACCCCTTCATAGCACACATTAGAACTTACAATTATCTCTGTTGTTTATTGGACTCTCCCACTAGCAGCGAAGCTGTATGAGGAAAGGAATTGCATGTATCTCATTTGCTGCAATATGCCTAGTGCTTACAGTCACATAGAAGATACTTAGAAAATGCTATTTGTCTTTTTCACATAAAGTAGTGGCAAAACTGGAGGAAAGAGCAGAGCAAAATGGCAGACTAGGAAGCCCTAAGCTCTCATTCCTGTATAGAAACATTGAAAAAACAAGTAGAAACAGACAGAATCAACCTTGTGAGAACTCTGAGAAAATATCAAGAGTTTACACAACTCATGAGAATGGCAAATTAAAAAAAAAAATACACACATCAGATTCAAAATAGTGGGACAAATCTCTGGCATTTTCACTTGCTCTCACCCTAGCTCTTCCCTGGCACAGTGGTTGTCTTGGCTTTGAAGTAGGTGGTAGCAGCTCATGTTCCGATTTGGGGACCCTGGTACTTCAAACCAGAGGAAACAGAGTAGACCTTGTTTACAAATTATTGTGTGTGTCTGTTTTAACCTGTCTGTGGGATACCTGAAGGACACATGCCAGGCACTCATCTCTGCTTCACCTAACTTGGAACTCAGATGGGAAGAACAGTAGGCACTGCTCATAAAGCTGCAAGGTGGGCTAAAGACCCACAGGTGCCTGGGGTGAGATTCTTTGGGAAATTGGGCATTAAAAACTGCCCCATATATATGGAGGAATTGAGAGAGCCATGTACATATCCAGGTCAAGATGCATGCTGGGAAAAGACTTAAAAAAAACCTTAAGATTTTGCCATAGGCTTAGTGAAAGCCTAGCTGAGTGTTGAAAGAGTGCTTTAGCACAAAGCCAATATGCAAACACAGGAGAGATGTTTTTCCTCTTTTATCTATGAATGTGTTTGTGTGCATGTATTTTGTTTGTTTGTTTGTTTGTTTTACCTCCCAGCATTCAAGGAAATCTCTGTCGATCATTAGCTGAACACAAGCAAAAAAAAATTAGAGACTTAAATGACGACGAATGACAAGTAATTGTTGTCACAAAAATGGTTTGGAAAAGTCTTAAAACAAGTGGACCATTGTAGCCTTCAACAATGAAAACAAACAAAAAACCCAAACAAAACTAACCAAACAGAAACCTCCAGAAAACAGGGAAGAAAATCTGATCTTCAGAGTTAACAACATAATAATAGTCAAATATCCAATTTTAAACAAAAAAATCACAAAGCATAAAAAGAAATAGGAAAACATGACCCACTTTTCAAAGGAACAAAATAAACTGACAAAAGTTGTCCTAAGGAATCCCAGACATTTAGACTTTTTTGACAAAGACTTTAAGACAACTGCATTAAGTATGTCTGAAAGGCTAAAGGAGAACACAGAAAATGAAATCAGGAAAACCATGTTTGAACAAAATGAGAATATCATTAAAGAGAAAGGAATTATAAAGAGGAAACAAACAGGAAATCTGGAGAAGAAAAGTACAATAACTTAAATTAAAAAAAAAACAGAAGAGGGGAACAAAAGCAGATTTGAACAGGCAGAAGAAAGAACTGCCAAACTTAAAGATAGGACAATTGAAATTACTGAGTATGAAGCAGATATAAAAAAGAATAAAAAGATGTGAACAGAGCCTAAGGGACCTGTGGGACATGATAGAGTAGATCAACATTACATTAGGGGCCCCCAAGAATGAGAACAGAGAGATAAAGGGATGATAAGGTTGAATAAATAATGGCTAAAAATTGCCTACATTTGATGAAATGCATGAACCTATAAATCCAAGAATCTCAACAAGCTCCAAGTAGGATAAACTCAAAGAGACTTACATCAACACAAATTAAGAGCAGGGGGATGGTTTATTTAAAGTGCTGGGAAAATAGTATCAACCAAGAATTCCATATCTGGCATCCTTTGAGAATGAGAAAGAAATTAAAACATTCCAAGATAAGTAAAAGCTGAGGGAGTTCATTACCACTAGACCAGTCCTATAAGAAATGCTAAAAGGAATCTTTCAAGTTGAAATAAAAGGATACTAGAGAGTAACTTGACACTGTATAAAGAAACAATAGGCTGGGAGTGGTGGCTCACGCCTGTAATCCCAGCACTTTGGGAAACCGAAGTGGGCGGATCATGAGGTCAGGAGATTGAGACCATCCTGACCAAGATGGTGAAACCCTGTTTCTACTAAACATACAAAAATTAGCTGGGTGTGGTGGCATGTGCCTGTAATCCCAGCTACTCAGGAGGCTGAGGCAGGAGAATTCCTTGAACCAGGGAGTTGGAGGCTGCAGTGAGCCAAGATTGCACCACTGCACTCCAGCCTGGCAACAGAGCGAGACTGCATCTCAAAAACAAAAAACAAAAAACAAAAAAAAAATCTGTGGTAATGGTAAATACATGAGCAAATACAAAAGCTAGTATTATTTTAATTTTGGTTTATAACTCCAGTTATTTTTTTCTGCATAATTTAAGACAAAAGCATAAAAATAGTTAAAATATGTTTTTGGACATACAATGTATAAAGATGTAATACGTAATATCAATAATATAAAGAGGTGAAGAAAGAGTTGTATAGGAGCAAGGTTTTTATATGCTATTGAATGGGTATCAATTCAAATTAGATTGTTATAACTTTAGAGTGTTAAATGTAGGTGTCATGGTAACTACAAAGAAAGTATATATAAGTATATATAGAATATACAGAAAAAGAAATGAGAAGGGAATCAAAACATGTCACTAAAAAAAAAAATCAGCTAAACACAAAAGAAGGTAGTAACAGAGACAGTGAGGGACAAGAAAAGCTGTAAGACACGCAGAACTCAAATAGCAAAATGGCAGATGTCCTTTCTTATTAGTAATTACTTTAAATGTAAATGAATTAAACTCTCCAATAAAAAGGTAGTGATTGGCAAAATGAAAAGAAAGTCACTCAACTATATGCTGTCTAAAAGAGATCTAAAGTCATGAATAGGTCAAAAGTGAAAGGAAGGACTAAGATACATCATACAAATAGGAACCAAAAGAGAGTTATAGTGGCTATACTGTTATCAGACAAAATCAGTTTTAAGTCAAAAACTGTTACAAGGCAAAAAAGAGCATTATATATTAATAAAATGGTCAATTCATTAACTGGATATACAATTATAAACATCCATGTGCCAAACAACAGATCCCCAAAATTTATGAAGTAAATATTAACAGAATTGAAGGAAGAAATAGGCAGCTCTACAGTGACAGTTGGAGACTTCAATACCCTCATTCAATAATGAGTAAAACAACCATACAAAAGATCAACAAAGAAATAGAAGATCTGAACAACAACATAGACCAATTAGACCTAACAAACATACAGAATACTCTATTTAACAACAGAATACTCATTTTCCTCAAGTACATGTGGAACACTATCCAGGATAGATCATATGTTAGGCTATGAAAGAAGTCAATCAATTTTAAAAGATTAAACTAATTCTAAGTATCTTTTCTAATCACAATAGAAAAGATTAAACTATTTTGAAGTATCTTTTCTAATCACAATAGAATGAAACTAGAAATCAATTACAGAGTGAAAACAGAAAAATTCACAAGTATGTGGAAATCAAACAATTCTTAACACATTAAACACATTCTTAAAAAACCAATGGGTCAAAGAGAAATCAGAAAAGAAATTTAAAGATAACTTGAGAAAAATGAAAATGAAAATACTACATGCTAAAACTTATAGAAAGCAGCAAAATTATTCTATATTGATGCAGAACTACTCAATAAAATAATAGTAAAGTGAATTCAGCAGTATATTGAAAAGATTATAAACCATGATCAAGTAGGATTTTTCCTGGAATGGAAGAAGGGTTCAATATATGAAAATCAATCAGTATAATAGTCCACATTAATATAATGAAGAAAAAACCTAAATGTTCATTTTCATTGATGTAGAACAAACATTTGACAAAATTCAACACTCTTTCATTATAAAAATACTCAGTAAACTAGGAATAATAGAAATGAGCTTCCTCAACACGATAAAGGCCATTATGAAAGCCCACAGTTAACATTACATACAATGGTGAAAGACTGAAAGCTTTTCCCCTATAATCAGGCAAAAGATAATAAGGTCAGCTTTTACCACTCCTATTTAACATAGTATTGAAAATTCCAGGCAGAGCAACTAGAAAAGAAAAAAGAAATTAAAAAATTAAAATTGGGACAAAAAGGAAGAAGTGAAATAATCTGTTTGCAGATGATGCCATCTTATATGTAAAAAAATCTTAAAGAATCCACATATACACGTGCAAACTTCTAAAGCTAATAAATATATTTAGCAACATTGCAGGATATAAAATCAACACTCAAAAAGCAGTTTCATTTCTATTCACTAACAATAAGCAACCCTAAAAGGAAATCAAGAAAGTAATTTATTTACATTACTATCAAAAGGAATACAACACTTAGGAATAAACTTCAACATGAAGGTGAAGGATTTGTACACTGAAAACTATATAACATTGCTAAAAGTAATTAATGAATACACACATAAATGAACAGACAGCATCTGTTCATAGTTTGGAAGAATTCATCTTGTTAAAATGACAACACTACACAAAATATTCTACAGATTCAATTCAATCCTTACCAAAATCCCATTGGCATTTTTGTGAAATAGAAAAACCCATCTTAAAATTCATAATGGAATCTCAAGAGACCCTGAATAGCCAAAACAATCTTGAAAGAGAAGAACAAACTTAGAGGCTCACATTTTCTGATTTAAAAACTTACTAAAAGCTACAGTAATGAAAACAATGTGATACTGGCATAAAGACAGACATATAGACCAATGGAACAGAATAGAGAGGCAAAACAAACAAACAAACACACAAAACAAAACACTTTGTCTATGGTCAATTGATTTTCAATGTAGGTGCCACATCAATCAATATGAAAAGACAGTCTTTTCAACAAACAGTTCTGAGAAAACTGAATATTTCTAAGCAAAGGACTATTGGACCCTTACCTTACATCATATACAAAAATTAACTCAGAGTAGATCAAAGACCTAAACCCAAGAGCTAAAACTATAAAAGTTTTATAAGAAAACTTAGCAGAAAATCATGACATTGGATTTGGCAGTGATTTCTTCAATGTGACATCAAAAGCACAGACAACAAAAGGAAAAAATAGATAAATAGATGTCATCAAAATTAAAAACTTTTGTGTATCAAAGAATACTATCAAGAAAATGAAAAGACAATCCACAGAATGCGAAAAATATTTGCAAATCATATGTCTAATAAGGAATTAATATCTAGAATATGTAAATAACTTCTACAGCTCAAGAACAAAAATGCAAACAACCCAATTCAAAAATGGGCAAAGAACTTGAATAGGCAATCCTCCAAAGAAGTATACATATGGTCAATAAGTACATGAAAATATGCTGAACATCAGGAGCCACTGGGGGAAATGCAAATCAAAACCACAATTAGACATCACTTCCCACACATAATGACTGTAATTTAAAAATTTTTTTTTGAGACAGAGTTTTACTTTTTTCACCCAGGCTGAAATGAAATCACATGATCTCAGCTCACTGCAACCTCTGCCTCCCAGGTTCAAGCAATTCTCCTGCCTCAGCCTCCCAAGTAGCTGGGATTACAGATGCCCACCACCACACCAGTCTAATTTTGTGTATTTTTAGCAGAGACGGGGTTTCACCATGTTTACCAGGCTGATCTTGAACTCTTGACCTCAGGTGATCCGCCTGCCTCGGCCTCCCAAAGTGCTTGCTGGGATTACAGGCATGAGCTACCGTGCCCAGCCAATTTTTTTAAAAATGGAAAATATCAATTGTTGGCAAAGAGGTGGAGAAATTGGAACGCTCACACATTGCTGGTGGGAATGTAAAATTGTGCCGCTGCTGGAGAAAACACTTTGGCATTGTTCACAAAGTTAAACATAGAATTACCATACAATTTAATAATTCTACACCTAGTTATATACCTCAAAGTGAAAGCAGGGACTCAAACAAATACTTGTAGATGAAAACATTATTCACAATAAAAGGTGGAAACAACTCAAATGTCTATCAACAGATGAATAAACAAAATGTAATCTAAACATACAGTCATATATATATTAAAATATGTATGTGTATATATGCATATGAATGCAAATATATATGAGCCCTTTTGCATGCTATAACATGGATGAACCTTGAAAGCATCATGCTAAGTACAATAAGCCAGACCCAAAAGGACAAAGATTGTATGATTCCTTTTATATGAGGTACTTAAAATAGGCAAATTCATAGAGACAGAAAATAGAATAGAGGTTACCAGGGATTGGGTAGGAAGGAATGGGGAGTTATTATTTAATGGATACAGATTTTCTGTTTGGGATGATTAAAAAGCTTTGGAAATAAATAGTGGTGATGATTATACAACACTCTGAGTGTACTCAATGCCACTGAGTAGTACACTTAAAAATGGTTAAAATAGTAAATCTTATGTATATTTTACTACAATAAAAAAAGTAGAAGGAAGAAGATATTTATAAATCTGTGAGGCACGACAGAGAAAAAGATTGAGACATGAAAGACTAGGATGATTACATTGATGACATAATCGTCATACTCAGTGGTCAACTGGGTAAAATGACAGTGGCCTATTTTTGGGAGGGGACAATGGTGCAATGATTCAATGTCTGGTGATGCCAAGAGCACGTTTAGTGGGGGCTCCAGGGAAGTTAGGGACCAACACCCTCTACTTGTGTTCATTAAGCACTTTTAGGCTGCAAGGAGTCAGGGTGACCTCTTACCTCTGGTGATAGGAGTTCAGTGTAAGGACACCTAGGGCAGAGGAGGCACACAGCACACTCTCCACAGCCACCCTAATCCCTCTAGAGACCTTATCACAGCTGCTTAATCAGATCTCATAGAGACGGATCACCCGGCTTCTCTTCCACCCTCCAGCAGGGAGCACCTCTGGTCTATCCCCTTACTGTAGGCCAGTTGCTCTCTGTTTCTGCACCTGCCTCCTTTCCCTGTCTTTCAGCTTCTCCTTCTTCTGCTGTCCCTCTCCCCATGGGGTACACTCCATCTACACAGCTTCTGACAGCAATTCCGGTTGTTCCAGTTATTCTCTCTCTGGTTTGGCAAGCCCCTGACGGGCAGGGCTGCAGTTCCAAGACCCCTGCAGGGCACTAGGAAGCCTACAGATCTCTCCTGCAATCATCTGGTCTGCACAAGTCAAGTGGTATAAAAACCAAGCAACTTATGCTGGGGAAATGACCTGCACCACTTCCTGTTCAATGGAAACACAGGGCATGAGCCAGAGCCCAGATTCCTCTAGAAAACAATGCTGGAGACAAGAAATAAGGCTCAAAAGTTTGAGAAGAACAAGGCGTGGATGAGCAGTGAAGGGAGGGAATGAGGTTGTTACCTTGTGGGCATTCACTTCATGAAGAGCTTGGAAGGTAGCCCGGCCTAGCAGTCTTGTTCTCTCAGCACACATGCCTTTCCCAGAAGTGTGGAAAGAGGTTCACAGGAGAGGGTGGAGGCATTTATCTACCAAGTCTCCTCCTTCTCTTGCCTCTCAATGGTCAGTGTTCATCAGTCTGGTTACTTTGTCACACTTCAGATTGCATCAAATCCTTGTTGGCTGCTCTGGAAGCCAAATCCCATACACTGTGTGTGTGTGTGTCTGTGTGTGTGTGTGTGTGTGTGTGTGTGTGTCTTTCGTGTTCGAAAAGTAGAGAGGTGCAGTGGTTCAAATGGAAGGCCCCTCAAAATGTATGACCACCAGGAATCTGTGACTAGGACCTTATTTGGAAAAGAAGTCTTTACAGATGTAATTAAGTGAAAAATCTTGAGAAGAGATCATCCTGGATTAGGGTAGACCCTCAATCTGGTGACAAGTGTCCTTATAAGAGAAAAGGAGGGTTTTCTCTTAGCTGAAAACTATGAGATCAAAGGGAGTCACAGAGGAGAAGTCCACGTAAAGGCAGAGGCAGAGATTAGAGTGATGTCATCCAAAACCAAGGAATGCCTGGAGTCACCAGAAGCGGGAGGTGGCAAGGAATGGATTCTCGTCTGGAGCCTCCAGGAGGAAGATGACTGCCCATACCTTGATTTCAAACGTCTGGTGTCCAGAACTGCAAGAGAACAAATTCTGTTGTTTTAAGCCACCAGTTTGTAGTAATTTGTTACAGCATCCTCAGAAAACTAAAACAAAGGATGATTGGGCGCAGCTGGGGCTGTCTACAGACGAAAAAGAAAAGGGAAGTAGAAGAAATTTCAGGTGAGCAACATTTGTGTCCAATGTAACTCCTCCTCCAGAACTAGGGGGAGGGAAGAACCAGATCTAAAGATTCAGCCCTGCCCTTGGGTGGCAGATGGGAAGTGGAGCTGGAAATCAAACAAGGCTGGGAGGCTGAAAGCTATGAGATCAAAGGGAGTCACTGGCTCATTAAAAATGGATGTTGTTGTCAATGAGGATTATGGCAGGGGATATAAAGAGAACAAGAAGGATAAATATAGGGTTGAACTTATCTAAGAGATGGAGATGAGTTCTGGTAGGATGGGAATGAAAGCAGTGATTATTTGGCAAGAAGTGAACAGACAAATGGCTTGAATTTTAGGTGATATTAATGAGAAACTGGTGAGAGGGATGGGTGTAGATGGGATGTAGATGTGGAGAAGGGTGTCTGTGTCTTCTGCCAACCCCTGTGAGAGTGCAGGGAGAGTGCAGGGAGACAGTCTAAGCGCCATTGTGCAAGGTAGCTGCCATTGAGGGTGCTTCAGTTAGGATGAGAGACTACAAGAAATAGAAGGAAGTTTAAGGTAAAAGAGAATCTACCCTCAGTGGAATACAGGGCTCCACTGAGGCCATGCAAAAGAGGGAGAGGAGTGTTTGGGTTGGGATCTTAGGGTGCAAAGAATAGCAACTAACTTAAACTACTTAAATATAATACAATTTTTTTTTAAGGATGCAAAAGTTAACTTAATCGATATCCAGGATAAAGTGGGCTGATCACTGGGGAAATTGGAACCATAAATCTCATAACTGAGAAGGAGCCTTCCCTCTCTAAGGGGTCTGAAGGGGGTCCTCTATGAGAACTTCTGTTATTTTCTCCTATCTTCTGCAGACCAGCCCCTGCGGGCTCCTGGGCTGTCCCTCACCTTTGTCTTGTACCCATGTGGATATGGCTTGCCACGCCACCTCCTGACCTTATAGATATCATGTTGCTGTGCAGCTCCTAACTGCTAATGGGCTCTCTTACAATTTGAAACTGGCCCCCATACACTAACTGACTGGTTCTATCCAGCCTGTGGACTGGTTCTTCTGAGTCAAGAGCCCATTATTGAAGCGTTCAGCTGTGGTCAGGTAGATAAGTTTGCCTGGAACAAACACATGCTCCTTCTCTTGGGCTGTCTATAGTGCAGTAGGTTGAAAAATGTCCCACAAAGATATCAGGCTCTAACCATCAGAAACTGTGATACTATATGTGAAGGACTGTATTAGTCTGTTTGTGCTGTTTGTGTCCTCCTCCAGAACTGGGAAGAGGGAAGAACCAGATCTAAAGATTAGTTAAATATATAAAGGAATACCTGAGACTGGGAAATTTATTTTTAAAAAGATGTTTATTTGGCTCATGGTTCTGCAGACTGTACAGTAAGCTACAGTAAGTATTGTGCTAGCATCTGCTTCTGGTGAGGGCCTCAGGGAGCTTCCAATCATGGCAGGAAGCAAAGGGGAAGCAGGCATGTCACACGATGAGAGAAGGAGCAAGTGAGATGCTATGTTCTTTTCAACAACCAGCTCTTGCCTTAGCTTATTACTTCAGGGAGGGCACCAAGCCGTTCATGAGGGATCCACACTCATGACCCAAGTACCTCTCAGTAGGCCCCATCTCCAACATTGGGGATAACATTTCAATGTTAGACTTGGATGGGACAAACATCCAGGCCATATCAAGGATCTTGCCATGGGTAGGTTATTCTGGGTTATCCCCAGGGTTCTAAGTGAGGATAGATGTCTTTTTTTTTTTTTTTTGCAGGGGCAGGGGGTAGGGGACAGAGTCTTGCTATGTCACCCAGGCTGGAGTGCAATGGCGTGGTCTCAGCTCACTGCAAACTTCGCCTCCCGGGTTCAAGTGATTCTCCTGCCTCAGCCTCCTGAGTAGCTGGGATTACAGATGTGCACCACCACACCTGGCTAATTTTTGTATTTTCAGTAGAGATGGGTTTCTCCATGTTGGCCAGGCTAGTCTCGAACTCCTGATCTCGTGATCCTCCCACCTTGGCCTCCCAGAGTGCTGGGATTATAGGCGGAAGCCACAGCGCCCGGCTGGATATATGTCTTTATATGAGAAAGGTAGAGGGAGAATTGATGCACGTGCACACACACACACACACACACACACACACGACAAAGCAAAGTGACAAAGGAGGCAGAGATTGGAGTGATAGCATTGGAAGCCAAGGAATGCCAGGGGCCACCAGAAGCTGAAATCAGCAAGGAAATATTCTCCCCTAGAGCCTCTGGAGGAAACTCACACCTATGGACACCTTGATTTTTGCCCAGTGACACAGATTATGGACATCTGTCCTTCATAACTGTGAGAGAGCACATTTCTGTTGTTTTAAGCCCCTCAGTTTGTGTTGACTTGTTATAGCAGCCCCAGGAAACTAATGCGTATGAGGAGGAAAGAAGGGCTGGTCAGGCATCCTAAACTATGGCTCCTAGAGAATCTAGGGGTACACCTGGAGGAAATGAAGGCTGGATAGATGGAGGGTATGATTCAATGAACACGTTCTGCGGCAGGCACTGTTTGATGCCTATGAAATGCAAACGCTTACCCTTGAAACACAAGAATAGAAATACGATGTACTAAATGCTGCTATAGAGATTTTAAGAGGAAACAGCATGAGTAGATTTAGGTCTTCTTTAGGAAGCCTTGTTGTATGAAGGTAGGAGTAGTGGGGAGACCATGAGCTTAGCACCTAAACAGAAATAGAAAGCACCAGTTGCCTGGAATGAGTGGGTAAAGCAAACAAGGAAACTCAGCCAGACGCTTTGACATGCAAACATATACACACGCCTACATCCTAAACTTCAAGGCATTATGATTTAAAAAAAAAAAAAAATCTTGTTCTACTTCGTAGCCTCTGGCTGTGTCTACATGAGGCCAAAACAATTGGGCAATTCAGTAGAACCATTAGTCAAACTAAAAGTTCAGAGAGGCAACACACCATAGAGGTGTGACATGGTGATTTATAATAAATATATATTTGGTCTTCATCCCAGTTCCTAGGACAGAACTCCTAAAACCCTCATAATTTCTTAAGTGACAAGAGCCCTAAAGGTGAAAAGAGCATCTTTTATTGCTCATACAGGGCCCTTTCAAACACACTTGAGTTTATGTTGATGAGGTAACTTTTGAAAAGCCCCAAAGAATAGGGGGTTGGCTGCCAGGGGAACCAACATATGATTAGAAGATTGGAATTTTCAGGGGAAGTTTTCTGGGGAGGGGAGAGGGGTTGGAGATTGATTCTAATCACCAATGGCCGATGATTTGATCAACCATGCTTACATAACAAAGCCACCATAGAAACCCAAAAAGACAGGGTTCAGAGCGCTTCCAGATTGAACACATGGAGGAGGGGCTGGGAGGATGTCATGCCCAGAGAGGGCATGGAAGCTCCATGTCCCTCCCATACCTTGCTCTAAGCATATCTTCCATCTGGCTGTTCCTAAGTTGTATCCTTTTATAATAAATCAGTAATCGTGTAAGTAAACTATTTTCCTGAGTTCTGTGAGCTGTTTTAGCCAATTATCTAATCCAAGGAGGGGTTTGTAAAAACCTCTGATTTATAGCCATTGCTCATAAGCACAGGTGACAGCCTTGATATGCAACTGGGTGTCTGATGTGGGGACACTCTTATGGGACCAAGCCCTTAACCTGAGGGTTCTGCACTAACTCCAGGTAGATAGTGTCAGAACTGAATTAATTGTAGGACACCCAGTTGGTGTCTGCAGAGAATTGCTTGGTGTGGCAAAAACATCCACACATTTGGGGTCCAGAAGCTCTGTGTGTGGGTAGTAGAGGAAAAAAGTTTGTTTTCTTTTGTGTTTTTTTTTCCTATACAAGAGGGAAGAATATGGATTACTTACTCCAATACCTCCTCCCAGCTTATTGTACCAAATTATTACAGATAAGGAGACATGCCAGAGTTTGTAGGAATGGCAATGCATGCCTGTATCACACAACTGAGTAGTAGACCAGAATTCAAATCTGGGTCTGTATGGCTTTCAAATGCATGGTTGTTCCAGCAGTATGCAGACTGAATGAATCCAGACGCTCCTTGGATCTTCAGAAGCAGTCTGGCTTAGTCAGGGAACTAAGACATCTGAAAGGAGTAGGGCAAAGATCTGTTAAGAAACCACCCACCATACTAGAGACGCCTGATTTCTTTAGGAAATCCATGGATAAGTGTCAGGGGAGCCATAAGTGCTCTAAATTTGTTTGCAGAATTCGCATATGTTCATTTTCTGGGTGACAAAGACCTTACTTCTTACCAGAGTCTCAAGGTGTGTTCATCTTCCTACTCTAAACATAGGAAACCATGCCAGGTTTTATGAATAAGCATCCATCTTTCTAATGCCACCTGCCCATAGCCCAAAAATAAAAACAGTGCTTTGGGAGGAATCTGTAACATTTGCATATAAATGTGCTTGTTTTATTTTTCAGTTTAGGCAACTTCAGTCCAGGCAGTTCTGGTCCCAGCTATGTATGAAATAAAGATACAAAGGTGTACCTCCACCATGGAAATCAGGGTACCCTTAGCAGAATGAACATGAATGGATAGCTTGATGGTGAAAATAACAAGGTGTCCACTATATAAAGTTTAGTAAATCTGTAGACGGTTGAGTGTAGTTCTAAGAAATTACCAAGTTATTCCAAATTACATAAAGACTTTATTAAAATTCTTTAGAACCTTGTGCCCCCCAGTTCTACTCCTTCCTCTGAAACTTTCTAAAGCTCTGGGATCCTTTCTCAGTGAAGTGTCAAAGGCTAATTTAACAGGGCAGCCTCATCCACATTGGAGAAGTATAGAAAGGTAGGAGCAAGAAAGCTTGAATCAAGGTAATGCATAGATTTCCTCCTTACGCACTTGTTCTGCCAAAACCCATCTGTGTTCGTCTGAGTTCTTCAGAGAAACAGAACCAGCAGGATAATATATGTGTATGTGTGTGTGTGTGTGTGTATGCCACACATACAAACACACATAAGTATGGAGAGAAAGAGATTTTCAATTTATATATATTTAGGGAGTATAAATGCATATAAGTGCGGTTTTGTTATGTTGGTATATTGCACAGTGATGAAGTCTGAGCATTTAGTATAACCTTCACCTGAATAGTGTTCATTGTACCCAAGAGGTAATTTGTCATCCCTCACCCCCTTCCCACCTTTTGAAATCTTCAATGTCTATTATTACACTCCATGTGTCCATAGGCACACATTGTTTAGCTCCTATTTATTTGTGAGAACATGTGGTATTTGACTTTCTGTTCCTGAGTTATTTCACTTAGGATAAGGGACTCCAGTTGTATCCATGTTGCTGTGAAAGACATGATCTTATTCTTTTTTATGGCTGAGCAGTATTCCATGGTATATGTGCCACATTTTCTTTATCCAATCATCCATTAATGGACCTTAGGCTGATTCCATGACTTTGCTGTTGTGAAGAGTGCTGTGGTGAACATATGAGTGCAGGTGTGTTTTGCTATAATGATTTCTTTTCCTTTCAGTAGACACCTAGCAATAGAATTGCTGGATTAAATGGTAGTTCTATTTTTAACTCTTTGAGAAATCTCTATATCGTTTTCCATAGAGATTGTACTAGTTTACACCCCCACCAACAGTGTATAAGCATTCTCTTTGAGAGAGAGATTTGCTATAAGAAATTGGCTTATGTGGTTACAGCAGCTGAGAAGTTCCAAGATCTGCATTCAGCAAGAGGAGGACCCAGGAGAGCTGATGATGTAGTTCCAGTCTGAGTCTGAAAGCCTGAGAAGCAGGAGAGCCGATGGTTTAATTTCCAGTCCAAAGGCAGGAGAAGACTGATACCCAGTTCAAGCACTTAGACAGGCAAAGTTACTCCTTACTTGACCGTTTTGTTCTATTCAGGCCTTCAATGGATTGGATGAGGCCACCCCATATTAGGGAGGACAATTTGCTTTACTCCTGATTCAGATGTTAATCTCATCCAGAAACATCCTTGCAGATATACCCAGAATAATATCTGGGTACCCCATGGCTCAGTCAGATTGACACATAAAACTAACCATTGCACCACCTGTTTACCCTACTATTTAAGCCCAGAGGAAGAGGGTCCCACTTCTTCCTAAGTGAATTTCTTTACCTGTCCTCAGCCTCATTGTTCAACTCCAAAGCATTCTTGAGAATTGCCTAAACATAGAGAAACTAGCAAAGAGGAAAAGTGTAGTCTTCCAGGTAACCTATAACTCTTGTGCAGAAAAGGCTATGGATATTGTAAAGGGAAAGCAAGTTTATAGATTGCAAACAGATCAGCAAATATATGGTTTGGTAGAAAAAGCAAGACCCAGTGTTAGATCAGTAGGATGGCTATATGACTGAGCCATGGGGTACCCAGATATCATTCTGGGTATATCTGCAAGGATGTCTCTGGATGAGATTTAATAATTTATTTTACATTCTAAAATAGCCAGAAGATAATAACATGAATATGTCTAGCATTAAAAAAAGACAAATATTAAAGTGATGACTATCCAAAGTACACTGATTAGATCTTTACACCTGATATGAATTTATGAAATTGTCATATGCATCCTGAAATTATATACATCTATTGTGCATCAATTTAAAAATATTTTTAAAAATCTAATTAAATATTACCATAAGGATCCTTTGCATGTAAGAGGAAATTTAACACAAAATGGCTTATGCCCAGAATAAATTGATGGGCTCATGAATATGAAAAATCCAAGAGAGAAACCTAGCATTAGACATGGCTGGATTTAGAGGCTCCAATAATGTTATCAAGAACTGGTCTCTCCCCTTCTCTTTGGTCTACTTTCATCTCTATTGGCTGCTTTTCCAGAGAGGCTCTCTTTGGGGTGGCAAGACGGCAGCCAGCAATTCCAAGCTTATATTCTCACAAATGCAAGTCCAAGAGTTCATGTCAAAGTCCTCAACATGACTCTACAGATCATGAACTGGACCCATGATCAGTCCTTGAACAGATCACTGTGGTCAAGAGGATGCCGTACTCCCACTGATCAAGCCTATGAAACATGTCACCTAGGGTATGTGGTTAGAGTTAGCCCCATCCAAACCCCATGGACGGAGTAGCAGAGGGAAGTCAGGGTGCCCTTAGCAGAATAAACATAAATGGATAGCTTGGTGGTGAAAATAACAGGATGCTCACTACATATGTTTTTAAAAATCTGAAGATATTTGAGTGTAGTTCTAAGACAGTGGTTCTCACTGGGGGAAATTTTGTTGGCAGGGGACATTTGGCAATGCATGAAAACATCTTTGTTTTTCATAACTGGGTGATGCTACTGGCATCTGTGGGGTAGAGGCCAGGGATGCTGCTAAAATCCTATGATGCACAGGACAGCCTCCCACAACAAAGAATTATACGGCCCAAAATGTCAATAGTGCTGAAGATGAGAAACCCTGTCCTATGAGCAAAAATGCTGCCGAGGATGCTGTGATCCGTGTCATTAGATAACAAAAGATTTCTGTTCAGATATGCTGTGAATATTCATGTCCTTGCAGTTTGCAAATACCTGTTGGCCGGTCACAGTGAGAAAGAGGCCTCATATCTTTCTCTGCTTCCCTTAACTCTTGAGCTAAACTTCCAGCCCCATCCATCTATATATCAGGAACTGTAATCATTGAAGTGACCATTTTAGATCCAAAGCAATTAGGTGGGAAAATCCTAGAGGGCCTTTTATAAATCAAGATTATGGGCAAGAGTTAATACAACAGATGGTGGGCACTCACCCGCGATCTCCTCCGTGAAGATCAGCCAAATGGCTCCGTGTATTCCACCAGGCAGTGCTTGGAGGAAGCTGCCTGCCCATCTGCACTTATTTTCCTTTTGTTCATATTGGCTGGTAAAAACAGCACCAGGATCAGAGCTGCAGTAGCACATTCCTTGGGGCTTCCAATGGTATCCCTATGGAAATGATGTGTGTCATGGGAAGGCAGATGAGGAACCTTGCAAGTCTTCTTTATGTTGTCAGTTAGGATGCTTTTGGCTACCAGTGGCTGAAGGCCCTCTCAAGTTGTTTTATACAATAGGGCAATGTATTATCACAAATAAGTCCAGAGGTCCTGATTTTGTTTTGCTACAGATCTCCTAGCTTTGTTCTTCCCTGAAATAGTTACAGGGATCCCATCCAAGTACCACACACACAGAGCAAGAGGAGGGGCCTCATATCTTACAAATAAGATCTTTCCCAGAAGCTGTGTAGCACAGTCCCCTCATGTCTCATTGGCCAGGATTGAGTCACATGCCTGTCCTAAACCAGTTCCTTACAAATGAAATGGGATTACAATGATTGGGTTAGGAGCCTAATCACTTGGAATGAAATGGGTATTAAGTGTTCATGTAATGAGCACTGTTTCCACTTAGTAGAAGGCAGATGCTGGCCCCTGGCAAACCAAAGTCGAAATTCATAAGACTAGGAGTAAACAGGAATTTCTTTTGATGGTGATGTCTGAAACAGTTCCTCAAGGATGGGCATAATTAGAACAGTGAAGAATATCAGAGTTGAAAGAAACTTTATTTTTTGTATCTGATGTATGTCTTCATCTGTCAGCGAGTCTTTGGAAAAATAGCCCAAAGCTCTCGGTCTCAATAATGCAATGGGCTAAGACCCAAGATACCAAGGATGACATTTAACCAACCACTACATTACAATGTGACAAAGACCTCAAATGTCCCAACCATAGATGGAAGGACCTCTAATGCCCCTGGCTCACTTTGAGTGAGACAATTCTACATTTTAAGGACAGTCATTTGTAATATTCCATTCTAGGTACAAACTATCTTCTTCATGAGCAATGAGAGTTCATTAATGAAATAATGGTGGCAAAATCTTTGGAAGCTAAAAGTTTTAACATATTTGGTACATTAAAAAACATGCGGGCCAGGTGCTGCGGCTCGCGTCTGTAATCCCAGCACTTTGGGAGGCCAAGGTGGGCGCATCAGGAGGTCAGGAGATTGAGACTATCCTGGCCAACATAGTGAAACCCCATCTCTACTAAAAACATAAAAATTAGCCAGGTGTGGCAGCACGTGCCTGTAATCCCAGCTACTCAGGAGGCTCAGGCAGGAGAATCCCATGAACCCGGGAGGCCGAGGTAGCAGTGAGCCCAGATCGCACCACTGCACTCCAGCCTGGTGATAGAGCTAGATTCCATCTCAAAAAAATAAAAAAAGTAAAAAATAATGTGCAAACACAGATGAAAAACAATAACCCTAAGGAAGAAGCAAGCACATTTAGGAGTAATTAACCATCCTTCACTAACTTATTACTAATCACTTAATCTATTCTCCCTAATTTTGAATATTTTACCTTGGAGATAGACCATTACAGATTTTCTCTACAGCTACACAGAACTCTTATCTGCTTGACATTAAGTCTCCTCCAGGTAATTTTCTTCTTTGAACTTTTTTATTGACAAACTCCGTGTTTGCCTTTCTCGGAGAAGAAGCTGCCCATGGGAGTCATGAGTGCTGCTTTGTCTCAGCCCTTGTGTCTTTATTAACAGTAGGTTGCACATCATGGCCTCTTGTGGGGGTGGAGGGACATTTTAAGTGGAAATTATGGCTGGCATCTGTAAGCTGGACCATTTCACTGCCAGTGTGAGACTTTCTGGGCCTTTCTCTTCACTGCAGAAACCACCAACATTTAAGATGATGGCTACTCTATCAGTCTGGGTCCCAGAAGCTTGGGAGATATAGCAGAACCCTCACCATAGCTGTGGTGGGCATCTGGCTTGAGCAAAAAACATTAAAAGCACATTTTAAAATGAATCAATATCAGGTTGTTACAGATGTATGTTTAAAAAAAGAACAAATAGGCTGGGCATGGTGGCTCACACCTATAATCCCAGCACTTTGAGAGGCCCAGGCCAGTGGATCATGAGGTCAGGAGATCGAGACCATCTTCACCAACATGGTGAAACCCCGTCTCTACAAATATACAAAAAATTAGCTGGGTGTAGTGGTGCGTGCCTGTAATCCTAGCTACTTGGGAAGCTGAGGCAGCAGAATCGCTTGAACCCAGGAGGCGGAGGTTGCAGTGAGCTGAGATCACGCCACTGCACTCCAGCCTGGTGACAGAGCAAGAATCTGTCTCCAAAAAAAAAAGAACAAATAATTCTGGGTGCTTCTTGTTGCTGTAGCATAACCTAGCCTAACTCTTAACTGAAACACCTTCTAAAATCCTTTTTGTGGCAGACAGTGGAGGCAGTATTGGGAGAAAAGAAGGTGTGGGGGAAGAGGCAGAAAAGTGGCAATGTGGAGCCTAGAGTGGCCCCCGCATTCACACCGTGTATAATCAATCCTTGTGGGTGGGGCTTGTGACTTGTTTCTTAACTATAGAATATAGCAAAGATGATGGGGTGTCACTTTCATATTGTATTATATTATGTCTTGTGCTTGAGAAAGTCAACCTTACTGGTTTCGAACAAGTACACCACCATGCATTATATTATGTCTTGTGCTTGAGAAAGTCAACCTTACTGGTTTTGAACAAGTACACCACCATGCATGAGAGGGTCTATGGGGAGAATCAGGTGAGGCAAGCAGCTGTGGGTGGTCTCTGGGAGCTCAGAACAGCAAGAAAATGCGACTGAGAGTCCTATAAGCATTGAGATGAGTTCTGCCAATCACCTGAAGGAGCTTGGAAGGGGATAGTTCTCATTTGGAGCCTCTGATGAGACCACAGCCCCAGCCAAAACCTGATCACAGTCTTCTGAGATTCTAAGTAGATGCTCAGCTAAGCCAGGCCCAGACTCCTGACCCATGCCATTGTGAGATAATAAATGTGCGCTGTTATAAGCTGTAAGTTTGTAGTAATTTGCTAGGTGGTAACAGAAGACTGGTATACCCTATGAAAACATTTTCTAGTCAGAAGATTCCCCACTCTCTCAACATTGTTCATTCAATAGCTAATTACTGAAGATCTATAATGGGCCTGACATTGTTTTAGGAACTTGGGATTGAAAGGTAACTAAATAGACACAGATATTTGCCCCTATGGTACTTACAATCTAGTAAAGAAAGGAGGGGATGAGGGACGCAGACAACTTATTATAACATAATGAATAGAAACATTTCATGGTGTGTTTGGGTGCTATGATGGGGAAGCAGAACAAGGTAAGGGAGGATGATGATTGAGAGACAGAGAGGCAGAGTTAGGTTGCAGAATTTAAAGGATGGCCATTAAAAAAAATAAAAAAAAAATAAAGGATGGCCATTGAGGTGAGGTTTGTAGAAGAGGACCTGAGACATGTGGTTATCTGGAGAAGAGAGTTCCAGGTAGAGGAACAGGTCCAGGCCAAAGTGCACCCAGTTTGCGTGAAGAACAGGAAGGTGGCCAACGTGGGTGATGTGAAGACAGCAAGGAAGAGAGCACTGGGAAATGAGTTCAGATAGGTCATGCGGTATTCACCATGTCGGGTTCTGTAGGTTCTTCATACCAAGTGAGCTAGCAGGGTTTACCTGAACCATGGCAGGGAGCAGAGCCAGCGAGCGGCATGATATGACTGATTTAAAATTGTCTCTCTAGCTGTGGTGTTAAGGATAGACCATAAGAAGCCAGGCGTGGTGGCTCATGCCTGTAATCTTAGCACTTTGGGAGGCCGAGGCAGGCGGATCACTTGAGGTCAGGAGTTCGAGACCAGTCTGGCCAACACGGTGAAACCCCAACTCTACTAAAAATACAAAAATTAGCTGGGTGGCAGGCGCCTGTAATCCCAGCTACTCGGGAGGCTGAGGCAGGAGAATTGATTGAACCCAGGAGGCGGAGGTTGCAGTGAGCCAAGATCATGCCACTGCACTCCAGCCTGGGCGACAGAGCTAGACTCCGTCTCAAACAAACAAAAAAAAAAAAAAAAAAAAAAAGGGCAAGACTGGAAGGAAGAGAGCTGTTGGAGTAACGCAGGCAAGAGATGATGGGAGTTGTGGAGATAATGAGAAGTGAGAAGTAGCTGGATACTGGATACACCCTGAAGATACAGTCAGCTGGATTTCCTGAAAAATTGGGATATGAGAGAAAGAGAGGAGGGTGTAAAGAACAGAGCTGAATGAATGAAAGAATGGAGTTGCTATCAACAAAGAAAAGAACGGAGTTGCCATCAACAAAGAAAAGAACGGAGTTGCCATCAACAAAGATGTGGAAGATTGTGAATATCTGGGGGGGAGATCAGGAGTCCATCTGGGGCCTGTTGAGTTTGCAATGTCTTTTAGGCATTTCAGCGGAAATGCTGAAGGGGCAATTGGATCGACAAGTCTGGAGATGGCTGTAAAAATCTAAGCTAGAGAGGCACATTTGTGAGTTGCTAAGCATCTAAGTGGTATTCACAGTCTTCAGACTGGATTGCATCACCAGTCTGGGTGAAGTGGCTCATGCCTGTAATCCCAGAATTTTGGGAGGCCGAGGCGGGTGAATCACCTGAGGTCAGGAGTTTGAGACCTGCCTGGCCAACATGATGAAACCCCATCTCTACTAAAAATACAAAAATTAGCTGGGAGTGGTGGCAGGCACCTGTGATCCCAACTACTTGGGAGGCTGAGGCAGGAGAATTGCTTAAACCCAGGAGGGTTCAGTGAGCCCCACTCACTGTCGGTTGCAGTGAGCTGACATCACGCCATTGCACTGCAGCCTGGGCAACAAGAGTGAGACTCCGTCTCAAAAACAAAAAAAAGAAAGAAGAGGATTGAGGACTGAGCCCTGGAGTGCTCCAACATGAAGAGATTGAGAGAGAAGAACCAGGAAAACAGGCCGACAAGGAGCAAACCGTGAAGTAGGAAGAAAAGCAAGGAGCATGGTGTACCAGAAGCCAAGAGAAGAAAGTGAATCAAGGAGGAGAGAGTACTCAGCTGGGTGAAGTGCTGCTGAGAAGTCAAGTAACATGAAGGTGAAGACTTACCCATTGGATTTAGCAGTGTGGAGGCCAGGCGTGACCTTGACAAGAGCAATTACAGCAGACTGGTGGGGGCAGGAGCCTGTTTGGTGGGTTGAAGAGACCATAGGAGCAGGGTGTTGGGGACTAAATGTTTATGTCCCCCCCAAATTCATCCATTAAAGCCCAAATCCTCAATATGGTTGTATTTGGAGTGACGAAGTAATTAGGGTTAAATGAGGTCATGAGGGTGGGGCCTTGACCTAATAGGATTAGCGTCCTTATAAAGAGACAGCAGAGGCCAGGTGTAGTGGCTCCCGCCTGTATTCCCGGCACTTTGGGAGGCTGAGGCAGATGGATCGCTTGAGCCTGGGAATTTGAGACCAGCCTGAGGGACATGGTGAAGACCTGTCCCTACTAAAAATACAAAAAAATTTAGCTGGGTAGGCACGGTGCAAGTGCCTGTAGTCCCAGCTATTCGGAAGCTGAGGTGGGAGGATCATCTGAGTCTGGGGAGTTTGAAGCTGCAGTGAGCTGTGATCCTGCCACTGCACTCCTGCCTGGGCAATTGAGTGAGCCCCTATATCAAAAAACAAAAGAAAGAGACACCAGAGGGCTTGCTCTGGCTCACTCCAGGAGCATGCTCAGAGGAAAGGCCAGGGAGGACAGCGTGCCTTAATTGTCTGTAAGCCAGGAGGTTGGCTCTTGGCAGAAAGTGAATAGGCCCAAAACTTGATCTTGGACTTCCAAGAGTGGTTGGGTACTGGATAGACTCTGAAGATATAGTCAGCGAGATTTTCTGAAAATCCAGAAGAGTCTTTTCTGAAAAGCCTCTGGAACTGTGAGAAAATACATTTCTGTGGCTTAGGTCACCCAATCAATGGTATTTTGTTATGGCAGCCCAAGCAGGCTGACACAGAGGGTAACTGAAAACAGCAAGTGTAGACAGCCCTTGCAAATTCTGCTGCAGACGTGAGCAAAGAAATGAGGGGGTGGCCAGCAGGGGAAGAGGAATCAAGAGGGTATCTGTTTGTCTTGTTTTCTCTTAAAATGGGCAAAATAGCATTTTTTAAGTTTGTGAGAAATATACAATAGAAAATAAGAAACTGGCTTTGTAGGAGAGAAAGGAGGAGGGTTTCTGGAACAATGTCTCAGTGGATGAGGGGATGAAATTAAAAGCACAAGGAGAGGGACTGGCTTCAGACAGGAGCAGGGACAGATCACCGTGGGAACAGAGAGCCAGGGATGGGGAGGAAGGCAGGGTCTGAGCAGAGAGGAGAGTGTGTGGGATGTGAAGATGAGAGAGGGCTGAGGTCCTGGGGCATCAGGCCTGGGCCCTGAGTGGCCATGAGGCCAGTCCATGTTTCCTTGATGCCTGTAGCTGGTCAAGTGCAGGTGTGAGTAGGCAAAGTCGGCTCTCCCCGGCGGTTGAGGATTTTGCCAAGTGAGCATGACAAAGTGAAGGAGCAAGATGTCAGGATGCAGGCTGAGGGGTGGGTACAGGGCTGAGGGCAGCTGGAGTGGGAGCCAGGTAATGAGACAGCACACGGCCTTTTCTTTGAAACAAAGAAGCCCAACTCAACTCTGGTACCCACCCACTGTGAAGGGTCTGCTTGGATTGGAAGTGAGTCTTTCCCACCCACCCAGTTCCAGGTATCACCTGACTCTTGGTTCTCAGTGAACCTGAGCCATCCTGTTGAAACCGTAGGGACCGCTCTGCCCAACAGCACATGAGCCCTTCACCAGAGGCTGCCTGCAGAGGGTAAGGCCATGCTGAAGCACCGCCTGCACTGCTGAACACGTCAGGCATGGTGACAGGAGCTGGTGGATGGGGCTATCGGGGTCTTTCCAGAGACACAGGTAGTTCCAACTTAGAACCATGGATACATCCACAGCACAGGCTGGAGAGAAAGCAGAGTGAAGGCAGGCGAGACAAAGGAGGAGGCTGTGGGAGAATAGGAAAAAGTCAGACCAGTGCAAGGGGCAGTAGAGACCCAGTAGGTCCTGGGCCAACCTGGGACCTTCCACAAACCATGTTGACTACCCTGGTTTCCAGCTGTGCCCAACAGCCAGTGCATTTTGTCTTTTGACATTGGGGGCTATGAGGCTGTCACTAATTATGTTCGTCTCAAAGTGGCCTTCATGTTGGAGCAGGTTCAGAGACCAGATGGCACCATCGGCACAACCCAGGGCCTGGAAGGAGCTCCCTTCCTGCCCCTGTCTCTTTCCTCTACCCCTCTGAGAGCTCAGCCAGGACACCGGCTCACCTCTCCCGAAGCCCAGCTAATTACGAATTAGAACTGGCTAATTCTTTTTCTCCAGCTGTCCCAACCTCGGTTTGTTATAGTTGTCTGCTGGAATGCCAGTTGCACAAATATGTATGATAGGGCCTTTGATCTCTGAGCAGAATGACATAGATTTATCAAATGTTTGCCTCTTTCTGCCTCTTTGACAAAGCCTGATTTATTGCATGCAGCCCTTGCCTCCCTTCCATTCTTGAAATATGAAGTGTTTGTGAATAGCCAAGGTAATATTTAATATCCTGCCAACGAGCCTTTTGCACTTGCTAACAAATGAACTACATCCCTGCCAAATGGCCCACATCTGTTTGGGCTCCTCTTTTTGACTAAACACATTAGCATGAAAATGCCTCGTGGAGAATGCCAAGTGTCCCTTTCTAGATGAGGGAGCAGAGACAATTCTGGGGAAGAGGACCACTTCCCGGGCAGCAGCAGCCTTGCTTGAGGCAGATGCTCTCCTCTTTCCCGAAGTGTCTGGGCATGAGCTGGTCCCCCAGCAGGGTTGGGGCCAGGGAGAATTTAGTGGCCTCACTTTCCACTCCCCACATAAATTCAGAGCATGAGGCTACTGTGAGAAATAAACATTGCTAGCTCATTTCTGGCTCTTCAACCCCAAAGCGTTTTCCGTAAGGGATTCCTAAGAAAGTGGAAGTGGCTTCCAAGCAACATTTTATTTTGAGAAGAAAGCTGCAGAAGTTTAAAGATGCTGATTCAGGTGCTCTTGATGGGATTTGGCCTTAGCCCTGACTGTGGCTGTCTTCCCTGAACGTGGCGCTGGCTTGGGAAATCCCAGGGGGTAGGGTGGATTTGGTTGAAAGAGAAGGTAGTAAAATGTCCTGGGTTGTCTTAGTGTTAATGGTCTTGTAACAGGCTGACCTATTAATCTGGGACTGCATATAAATGTGGCCTTTCTTTACAATAAGCTGGGACCACAGGTGTAAAATGCTCAGGACAGCCTCGCCTCTTGGCTGTGGGTGGGAGAGCCTGAGGGTCTGCAGAGGAGCTGGGCCCAGCCTTGGCTGGCACTCCTCTCCAAGACCCTGGGGCCCGTTTCCTTAGAGCTTCTGACCCCAAAGTCTCTATTACCAAACTGGAAGGAATTTCCCCTTCCTCCACCCTCTTCCTACCACATTTCCCAAACCTTTAGTCATGGGAAGGGAAGACTGCCTTCTGCACGCAGCCGCTGATTGACTTGAGCCAGGCTCAGTGAATCAAAAATGGGCACCAACCCTGAATCAGACCAATTAAGACCTGCATCTCAATTCCAAGACTTCCTCTTTCATACTAGGTTTGAGGAAGAAGCTTCTCCCAGCCAGGCAGTTTCCCACCCCAGAGGCAACCAGAGTTACTAGGTTTTTTGCATTTTTTTCTAGAGATATATTATAGGCATGAGGGCAGGGATGTTTGATTCTTCTGTTCACTCCTGCATTCCCAGTACCTGAAACAGTACCTGGCCCAAGGTAGCTAAATATAGAGAAATAAAGGAATGAATAATTGTTTAAGGGTTCTCAATATCTTAAAGGGAGAGAGCTTACCAAGAGCTGTGGCCAGGATCAAGTCTTGCTGGAAGCCAGTGTGCTTCTCAACTTCCAACTGCATGAACCAACACATTCCTTATTTTGATCAATTCAGTTTTAGTTGAAATTCCTGTCACTTGCAATTATGTGTCCAGATGGATACAGGAAGGTTGGTTAATGGTCAGCTCATGAGGACGCAGCGCTATGGGAATGGCTGTCTACAAATAGACAACGGGCTTAGTAGAGAAGAGTTTTTTCTGCTTGTCTGGTTCTGGGGAGATCATTTCTATTTTGGAGGTGACTAAGTGTCAAATGGCTGTGTGAGGGATCTGGACATCAGCCACAGTTTGGGTCGGTTTTAAGGCAAGCAATCCCATTATTCCTTTTGGTCAAATGAATTCAGACCCTCTGACTGAATAGATTGGTGGGTTATTCAGGTTGGGGAGACTTGGATGGAGAGAAAAATTGGAGGAGTTCCTGCTTTGAGCATCTTCCAGGCAGACGCAGTTGACTGAGGGGAACCGTGTGGCAATTCTGTTAGAGCAAAGGCAATGCACCTTGTCTTCAATGAACTGGTGTTCAGCACACCACACCACAGCAGGAGACTGCAGCTGGGACAGGCCAGGGAAGCTATTTCCCAAGTGCCAGGCAGTGGGGAGATTCCAGGCAGAGGCTTGGGTGGCCAGGGGTCTACAGTGTTGGGGGAGGCAGGATTATGTGAGCGTGAGGGGGTAGGGGCCAGGGGCCAGGCTGAGACAGCCTGGGTCTTCCACTAGAGCTGAGACCAGCAATTGAGATATTGGTGACCACAGGCAAAGGGAGAAAAGGGGACATGAGAAATGCAAGGAGTACTCCCCTTGAGCGAAGGTACCAGCTTGTCCTCAAGCTGACCCCGGGAATATCCCAGGATCTTCTCTCACCCCAATCAACCCTGTGGAGTTTCCTCCGCTCTCCCTCTCCCTCATCTGCCCAGATTCACACCCATTATTTCTCCCCTGGTCTTGCCAGTTCTTCCCATCCACCTTCTGCTCTGTGGCCTGGATTTTCTTTCTAAAGCACAAACGTGGCCATGCTACTTTCCAGCTTTACTCTTCAACGGCTCCCTATTGCCCTTAGGGCAAAGTCTCAGCGACTTAGTTGGGCAAACAGAAAGTTGGCCAGACCTGGTCCCTCCACTTCTCTCTTCAACCTCATCCTCCAGCTCTTCCTGGCCCCTACACTCCAGCCATGCAGAACTGTGAATGCTCCCCAAACACTCGATGCCCCTTCACCCTGGGTCTTTGCTCACCCTGCTCTCTGCTTGAAGTGCCTTCTCTCCTCTCCACACTCCCTACCAGTGTTTGGCCTAATGACCAATCGCCTATGCTGAACTATTTCCTTTGAGACACAGAAACACAACTGCGGTGATGCGTAGACGCTAGACTATCCCACAAAAAAAAAAGAGCCATGGGCTGGGCTGAGTGCTCGGTTTGGCTCAAGTCCCCTTATAGTGTCAGGGCCTATGGCCAGACCAGCCCTGTGACAGAGATGGAACCCGGAAGGAGGGATCCTGAGAGCCAGATCAACGGACACAAGAGCCAGGATCGTGGAGAAGCGGATGTTGAGAAGCCCCCAGCCAGGCTGCACAAAGGCAGCCCTGAGTCAGGTGGCGGGTCCTGGGAGTGGCACAGGTGAGGTTGGAGGATTCTAGGTTAGGAACGGGGGTTGGGGGTTGGGGGTGGGGGGTGGAGGGGAGGGGAAGGCACCTTCTACTTCCACCTCACGGCTGCACTACCTCTCTGGGAAATCTCCGGAGTGAGCTCCCGGGGGCTGGGAATATTCGGGTGCATCTCGCTCCCCGACACGAGGCCTCACACATAACCTCGAGCTCAGTGGGCGCAGGGTAGCTGGCTGCTGGGCGGAAGGTGGCTCTCCTTTCAGTGGGTCTCTGTTTTTGTTCTTGGCTCCTTGCTTTCTGTGTTTGTTGAAGCCGGGGAGGGCCGGGGACCTTGTTTGGTGTGTCTGGCTTATCTTCTCCAGATTGTCTTGGTCACCTTGCCTCTCTTTGGACGTTTGGGGTTGGGTGGGGTGGGGTTACCCAACCAAGAACTTTGCTTTGCCTCGCCCACTGTGTCCTGTGCGGTCCTCGCTCCGCCCTCTCCTGAATCCCCGGCTCTGGCCCCGCTTTGCTGAGTGGGGAGCCCTCAGCCAACAGCGGCTTCACAGCGCCCCAGCCTGCAGCGCCCCCTGGCTGCCGGCTTGTGAGGAAAGACAGGCTTTTCCCACGACCCTGGAACCGCACCCTCGTTCCCTGAATGGGGCTCACCTGCCATCTTGACTTTCTCTGCAACTGGAAGTCCTCATTGTCTTGGCTTCTACTTCACAGGCAGGTCCCCAATTTATAAACCGGGAGTGGTTCCCTCATTTACGGTGTCCTGGATGCATGATGCTGGTGCTCAGGAGGTGAAGCCTGAGCTCCTATCTGGTGGGAATGAGTTAAAGCAAAGCCTTTAGCGGCAGATGATGAGGGATGAAGATGGACACAGACACTAGATTCTCTGCTAATGCATTTAAAAAGTAAAGATGTTGGTCAAGAATCCAACTGAATTTACTGGGCTGAAAACTCTGTTACTAAGTAGTTAAGTCAAGGTACCCCTGAAGATACAGAAAATGATGAAAATTGATGAATGAGTCAAACTAGGAAGAAATAGTCACTTGCCTTGGTTCGACTTTGGCAGTTTGCTTCACGAAGCAGGCAGAAAGGTGCACCTGTTCCAGATTCAGTCACAAGGGGCAGGCATGTACCAATCTCCTCCACCTTCAAGTGCTCCCACCACCTCCACCTCCCACCATGCCACGAAAGGTACTCGTTCATTCCTTTTGTCATTGACGGAGCACCCATCACATGGTCATTTATGGATTGTCTTCTGTTGTAGGTGCCTGTGGAGACAGCAGTGAGAAACAGCCATTTCTGCCCTACTGAGTTTATGGTTCAGGGGTGGTAGTCGGTAGTCAATAACAAGTAAGTGAAATGTGTATGTCACATATTAATAGGTGCTATGGGAAATGAATATGTCAGGAATGGCAGTGGCAGTGGGTGAGGTGGAAGTTTGAAGTTAGAAAAGGCAATTCCAGAAACAAGTAGAAGCGGTGGGGTGGTGGCCTGGAGGCAGTGGAGTGCATTCTGGTTAGCGCAGCCTGGGGACAGAGTCCTGAAGTCGGGAGTGGGAACAGTGATTGCATCAGCCAGATAAGGACTATATAGAAGCCATCTTTTCTCATGGAACCACATGTCATTAATACCTTTCCAAATCCATTCTTTCTTTATCCCAGGCTAACAGGCTGTTTCTCTCTGACCACAGGGACCTCATATAGCCCAGATGGGGTTATTCTTTCATTTATTCAGGAAGAAGCACTTATTGAGCACCTACTCTGTGCTAAGCATTGTTCTAGAATTGTTCTAAAAGCTGGAGATAAAGCGATGCAAAGATACAGTCCTTGCCTTCATGGAACTTATATTCCAGGGAAGACAGACATTAAATAATGAGATATGTAAATAGACATAGAACATGAAGTAGTTTTAACTGAGGTTAGGAGTTCGAGACCAGCCTGGCCAACATGGTGAAACCCCATCTCTACTAAAACGCAAAATTATCCAGGCGTGACAGCATCTGTAATCCCAGCTACTCGGAAGGCTGAGGCAGGAGAATCTCTTGAACCCAGGAGGCGGAGGTTGAAGTGAGCCAAAATCACACCATTGCACTCCAGCCTGGGCAATAGAATGAGATTCCATCTCAAAAAAAAAAGAAAGCAAAGCACAGCAAGGAGGTGGGGACAGGGGTGCTATTTGATAAGGTGGCCAAAAAAGGCCTCTCTAAGGAGGTGTCATCTCAATGAAATAAGAGGACCCCACGCAGAAGGAACCGGAGGTATTAATATGAATACCCCACAGCAGGTGTGCTTGAGTATTGAGGAAAAGCGTGGATATCTGTGGGCAGGATAGTAGGTGTGGCAAGAAGGTATTTCCAAGATCAGAGAGGGCAGCAGGACCAGATCACACGGGACCAGGTAGGGAAGCAATTACAGAGTGGAAAATGGGAATGGCAGGATATGCCTGGTAGCTTAGAGGGATCACACTGGCTGCCGTGTGAAAAACAGACAAGGCTGGGGCAAAGAGGAAAATAAACTGCAGGCATGTCTTGCAGGCATGCGTCTCGGATAGATGCGTGGTTCAACCAACCTGGTGGTGGTAGAGGAGGTGAGCAGTGGTCAGAGGGGATTTTCAGAGGGCTCAAGCTGGTGGTGTCATGCAAGCTGAAGTGTGAGGAGGGAGGCATGATCAGAATGCAAGTATAGAGTTGTCCCACGCTAGTGGATACCTTGCCTCTCAGACGCTCTGTGATGTGCGTGGCAGAGTCCAGCCACTGAGTGATGGACTCTGTATTATTAAGTGAACATGAGAGCATCTTTGATCCAGAGCATATCTTCACATCTTACAGTTAGGAAATAGTGGCCAAAAGATGCCAAAAAGTGTAATGTGTCCAGCAGGTCACTTATATTTGGGTTTCCAACAAACAAGAAGCAGGTATATTGCTCTCATTTCTCCAGGCTGGCAGATATGTACAGCAGTTCTCCCTTATCTGTGGTTTCTCTTTCCACTGTTTCAGTTACCCATGGTCAACCAAGGTCCAAAGATATTAAATAGAAAATTACAGAAATAAACGTTACGTAAGTTTCAGATTGTGTGGCGTACTTAGTAGTGTGATGCAATTTAGCGTCACCTGCTCGGGACCTGAATTATCTTTGTCCAGCAGATCCATGCTGAATACTGTCCCACCCATGAGTCACTTAGCAGCCATCTCGGTTATCAAATCCAACGGTGGTGGCATTGCAGAGCTTGTGCTCAGTAACCTTTATTTTGTGTAATCATGGCCTCACACAGTGATGCTGGCAATCCACAGATGTCAGAGTAGCCAGAAAGTGCTGCTCTTAAGCGAAAAGGTGAAAGTTCTCAACTTAATAAGGCACAGAAAGATAAATATTGCATGTTCTTACTTCTATGTGGAATCCAGAATAATCAGACTTGAAGCAGAGAGAAGAATGGTGGTTAGAGAGGCCGGGAGTTGAACGGGATGGGGACAAGATGGTGAAAGGGTACAAAGTCAGTTAGGACGAGTATGTCTCCTCCCTTTGACATACATCACACACTGTGTGAATGCAGGAAATAATGTATTATAATTTCAAAATTACTGAGCACATTAAAAATGTTCTTATCACAAAAGTAAGTATCTGAGGTAATGAATACATTCATCAGCTTGATTTCATTATTCCAATTGTCTTCATAAATCATAACATCACTTTATTACCTCATAAATATACACAACTACAATTTGTCAATTTACGAAACAAAACCAACCTCCCACGCACCCTCTGCCAGCTCTTGAAGGCGTGATCAAGTGTCAGTTCTACGAAGAACTGTGCGAACTCAGCACAGGATGATTACTTCCAATGACGTCACACACACTTCTGTTCTTGTATACCGTTTTATTGTAGAAGGAAAAGAGAATCAATGAATTGTACAAATGTGAAGCCTGTAACAAGTTGTAGAGGCTTTTTCCAGACATTCCTATGCAATGTTCTCCACAGTAAATAACCTGGGGGCAGCCAAGAGGGAAGATTTCAGATAAGTGCAAACAGTGATTGGATGTTATCTGCCTACAATCCCTTTAGACATTTTTGAGAGAACTCTGTTTAAATGTTGTTTAACTCTCCCACCCCGAGCAATGAATCCCTACAGACCAGCAGTGCCCTGGGAGTCTGAGTAATGAAAACATCTTGTCAAGCTTCAAGACCTTTGGGCAGATGGGACTCTGCAGACCCATGGGAACACAAAGGACTAAAAAGCTGCAGGTAACCGTGTTTGGTAACTGAGACCACACCTGGCCACAGGATAACTCACAAAATTCCCAGAACCCTGCTTCTGGCTCTAATTGCACATGTGGAGGCTAATTTCTGAATTCAGGAGATATCAGGATGGACATGTATTTTTCACCCAAGGGACAGGAATATGAGCTCTGTGGGCTGGTTAGCCCAGCACACCCTTCTTCCTAACTTCCCTTCTCAATACAGCCTTGAAAAAGCCATGCTGTGTAGCAGAGGAGTGGCAACCCACAGTAGTGACTCCAGAGGTACAGTAATGCGGTGGGGGCCAGAGGTATCCGGCTGGTATTAAGTCCAGGGCTACCCTTTTAGAAGGAAATGCTTCCAACAGTGTCTATATGTTAACGTGAACTATAAAGATGCCTGTGACTCCTTGGAGTTCTGAAATGCTCATACGCAATGGGGTTGAAGGGAGCACAGGGGCTGGCAGTCCAGCTTGAGACTCCCTAGGCAAACATGTGGAATCCCCAGTTCCAGTGCACAGCAGCCGGGTCCTAGCTATTGGTATTGTTAGAAGGACTATGGTTGAGAATGTGTGGGGTGGGGAAAACCAAAAATGCAGGCCCTGGCTCAGTCACCAGGAAGGGGGTGCTCCGAGGCCTTTGAGGGACCTGAGCTCACAGAACTACAGACAGCAGATCATGAGGCTCACGCTGTCTGGCCACCAAGTGCCACTCCGCTGGGCAGGTGGAGTGTGTGCGCGGTGTGGGGGTAAGGATGGAACCAAAAGAGGAAGCTGTGTATGTGTACACCTATGTGAGGAGGAAGAAACAGAATGGAGGGTGGGGTTGGAGGAGAGATGTATAAAGACCCTCAAAGGGAAAAATAATTCCTTTTTTGTATTCACTGACTGAGCTGATGCATTTCTTATTTGGGGAGCATTTTGGGTAACATTCTTTAAAAAAAAAAAAAAAGTCAAGTGATCACTGAGCACCAAATTCGTTTATGATCTCGTTCTAAACCCAGCAATTTCTCTTCTTGTGTTCCAGAATTACCACAACATGCTCGCCTGGCCGCGGAGGGAAAGGGGCGGTGGGCGTCCCCGTGCTCTCAGCTGGGAGGGGGCCCCGCATCCCCGCCCCCGCGCGGCCGCTTGCAGGTGAGCATGAGCAGCAGCAGCAGCGGCAGGTGCCACAGGCTGCAGAAGAACAGTCTCCGCGAGCTCCTGCGGTCTGCGTCCACGTAGAAGCGGAAGCCGAGGTAGGAGATGTACGCATTGATGGGAAGGGCCATGATGGGGAAGGTCCACGTGGTGATGTCCAGGACAGGGGCTGCTGCGGACAGCACGAGCAGGGCCAGGCAGTGGCGCAGCGCCACGCGCCGGCACAGGCCCGGGTGGGTGACCGACATCATGCAGTAGCCGCCCCGGGAGTAGTCTTCACGGAGGCCCCAGCTCAGGGCGTTGAAATGAGGAAACTGCCAGGAGTAGAGGATTCCTCCCAGGAGAAACGCGCCTGTGCGGGGGTCAGGGAAGGAGAGAGAGACAAAGGCAGTCATCACCAGAGACTTCCAAAGAATGGTTTCCTCTCCTGGGAGAGCCTGCCTGGCACCTCAGAAGCTCTGCCACCCTATGCTCTCATCGCTGCCTGCCTACATCACCGGGTGGCTGGGAGACAGGTGCCTACATCAGGCTGGTGGGGCAGCCGATGAGCTAAGATCCCTCCTTTCTCACCTGGGGGTGCCAGTGTGCCTGGGGGCAGGAGGCTGTGGGGCCTGGCTCAGGCCCTGCTTCACAGGGGGGCTGCCTGCGCTGCAGGACGCTTACCATCACTGGCTCCTGCCCACCTGATGCTCCTCATGCCTCCCCACATTGTGGGGAGCAAAGGAGCCCCTACACACCGGCAAACACTTCTAGGGAATTCAGTATCTACTTCAGTACTACCTCTGGATGCAACCTCTGTGCTGGAGTGCTGAGCTCCATTTCCGCCCGCTGGGACCCGGGTGTGTGGCTTCAGGCAGGTGGAAGCAGTGCTGTAACCTGGAGGACGCTGAGAGTCCGCTCCGCCTGTTCTGTGAACCCTGGCTCCCTTCCCAGGGCAGTTAGCGCTCCCGGCTCACCACTGACACAGAGCTGGATGTACCTGCAGGCGGGTGTGTCACACCCTGGCTCTGATCTGTTTACCTCTTTCACCAGGGCTTCCAGGGCACAAGCCTGCCACATTCCTCTCACCATCCCCCAGAGCCTGGCACAATGGCACAAGCGGGAGGTGTGAAAACCACATGTGTTAAATAAAATGAGTCACAAAGACAAAACGGTCCCAGAGTACAATGATAACTTGTCTATGGCTTTGTAAGTTTTCAACAAGGACATAACACCCTGAGCACCATTTTGCCCCTTTCTTTGGAACAGTCTCCCCAGCACCCACATGGGTGGAATGAAGGCTGCTGTTCACTGAGCTCCTATTATGTGACAGACCCTACTCTCATAGTTTGCCCCTTTTAATCTTGACCATCGGATTTTGAGGGAGATTTATAAACTTCATTGAAAAAAAAAATTAGGCAATGTCAAGTTCTCCAAAAAGAGATGGAAGAGCAATTCAAAACAAGGTTGCCTGATTTTCAGGCCAGGGTCCTCCTATGACATGCACGAAGCCACCTAAGGACAGGCAGCAGGGTGGGGACTGGAAGGCAGGGGCTGGTTATTCCTGTGCAGGTGACTGAGTACTCGCAAAAAATGCTCCCCGGGTGCCTACTATGGGGTAAGCACTGTGCTAGGCACTGGGGATACCATGGCGAGCAACAATCCACAATTGCTCCTGCCTGCACTGAGCAGACCCTTCAGTCAAGGAGGTGGACATCAAGAGCCACACTAGTGACTCTAAAGTCACCACTCCAAATGCAGTGAGGAAAAGTGCATGATGCAGTGAAGACACACAAGAGGAGCTGACTGAGTCTAGGGGACCAGAGGAGGCTTCTCTGAGGAAGGGATGTCTGAGCTGAGCTGGAGAGAGTGGTGACTTTGTCAAGTCAGGGCTGGTGGAGGGGACAGTATTCATACAGGCCTTGGGGCTAGAAGGTTTGAGGTGTGGACGGTGTAAAAAAAAAAAAAAGATTAACACGTGTTAGGAGTCACAGAACTATATATATTTAAAAAGTCAATTGTATTGCATGATTAAAAAAAAAAAGGAAGGTGGTGTGGTTTGGCTGGAGTGCTGAGAATGACAGGGAAAGTTCTTCAGGACAAGGTTGGCTAGAGTGCAGTGGCATGGTCTCAGCTCACTGCAGCCTCAATCTCTTGGGCTCAAGTCATCCTCCCGCCTCAGCCTCCTGAATAGCTGGCACTACAGGTGCACGTCACCGAACTCAGAAAACTTTTTAAAACAACTTTTTGTAGAGATGGGGTCTCACCATGTTACCCAGGCTGGCCTTGAACTCCTGGCCCCAAGCAATCCTCCTGCCTCAGCCTCTCAAAGTACAGAGATTACAGGCATGAACCACTGCACTCAGCCTTGACTTTGGTATTCTAAAAGCAACAGAAAGCCACAGAAGGAACTTAACGTATAAGAGTGCTGAGCGTGTGTGCCTGTGTGTATGTGTGTATATGTGTACCTCTGTGTGAGTGTGTGCACCTATGTGTGTAGGGGGTGAGGGGAGGGGCACCAGTGCTAAGTGATCCTATTTGTGAAGGACACACTGGAGGAGCCTAAAGCAGGTGTGGAAGGACCAATCAGGAGATGAGGAGTGAGGGGATGAAGGATGACAGTAGTTAGGATCAGGATGGTGACAGTAGAGATGCAAAGAAGATGAATTTGGAAGGAATTTGGGAGGCAAAAGGGACAGGATGTGCGTGCAGTGTAAATAAGGAGGGGAGGAGAGAGGGAGGAGGTATCAATAGCAAGTCCTGGGCTTATGGATCCATAGAGATGCCACTCACTGGCAGGGAAGAAGGGGAGAGGAGGTCATTAGTGTGACCTTGGGTGTGTTCAGTCTGAGATGCCTTTGGGACATCCAAGGGGAAAGTCACTAAGAGGGTAGCCAGAGTGTGGGTATGGTCTGTGATAAGCAACTGTGAGCGTCTTTTCCTGAGCAAGCCACAGGGTCCAGGCAGACATTTATGTGTCTGCATTTCCTACCTGAGGTGAACTTCTTAGGGTATGTTCACTTTCCTGTGAATCTCCAGGCATTAGAACACAGAAAGTATGTAATAATATTGTAGTAAAGTGCACCCAAACTCATCGTGGGAGCCAATTAAGTTATCCCCAAGATCACTGTTTCCCAACACCGGCTTGGGAACCAGTCAGGCAAACTACAGGATTCTGTCTACCTTCTCCTTCCCCTCCTCTGGAACCACCTTCTCCATGGGGTCCCTGGCAGAGAATTGAGAGTTCACCAACCCACTGTGTCATCTGCCCTGGAAAGCGCCATCCTGCCCAGGGAGAGAAGAGGTTGAGAATTTGTAACCACAGTCCTACTTCAGGTAATGAGGATCTTTTAAGTCCCTGGTCTGTGGGAATGTTCAGAAAAAGGGAGCTGGGGGCTACTGCTAGGCAGAACTCACCAGGAGACAGAGCACTTTACATAATGCAGAATACTTCAGAAAATAAGTCTGGGGCTATAAGCCACTGAGGGGTCCCTGTTTGTGCAAATGCCAGTGAGCATGAGAAGGAACCAGCTCCTCCTTTAATCTGTGTTCTGTATTGCTCAACAGCAGAGAGTGCAGAGTGACACTAGGGGCAGGCTTTGCAAGTCATCTAAAAGAAAGGAGGAGGATTTTTAATGCACATTGTTCTGGGGAGAAACTTAATCATTTCTGAGTTATGTTTATCAGACAGGGCAGTTGTAGCTTATCAAGTGGAATTTGTGTGGGTACAGATGATTTAAGAGGGATGAGGGCCTCCTTTTATATCCATGAATAGTTTTCTGTGGCTTCCATAAGTCAGTCAACCCCTTTTCAGTCTTCCAGTATGGGAGGAAATATAACAAAGACCTGATTTTAGGGTCCCTAGTTCAGTAGGGTTACTGTCAAATCCCCCAAATTCATTTTTAACTTTAAATTTTATTATATATATATGTAATTTATATATGTATAAATCTTAGTTCATGCAAACACACTCAATTTTAATGCTGATAATATGAGCAGCTATTATTTATTGAATCCATTAACCTGGTAAACAGATGACAGGTGTCTCACATGTAGGCACAATTTTGGGTGCTAGAAAGGCAGTGGCAATCAAGACAAAGTCCTGCTTAAAGTCTAGAGGGAGATGGACATAAACACAAGTGCTGATGGCTATTTTGAGACTAGACTCAAAACAGGGTAATGCAATGGGGGTGACTTGAGACTGAGTGCTCAGCGAAGGCCTTTCCATAGGTGACATTTAAGCCATGACTCAACTAATAGCAAGGATAACTCTATTGGATGCTGGGAAAGGTCCCAGTAGGCCTCTGAGACAGCATGGAGGCTGAAGTGAGGAAGGGACAGTTACAAGATGGGGCTGGGAAGGCATCTGGAAATCAAGATAAGGAGTGGGGTCTTCCCCCAGCGCAGGGGGGGAACAGGCTGGGGGTCGAGAGACAGAGGGGGTGGCAGAGGGGGTTACTCAGGTGGGGAACCCTAGGACAGACACTGGTGAGTGTGCTCACGCTAAAGACACAAACGGTTTTATTTTTGACTATTTTAAGTTTGAGGTACATAATAGACATCTCATTTGAAATGCCTGTGGCTTTCACGTGCCAGGCAGTTACACGTATGCTTTCGAATCCTTACAACAACCCCACCTATAGGTATCATTATCATCATCTTATAGATGAGAAAGATTAATTTGCCTGATGATATTCAGCACTACTGGCACAAGATATTAGCACCTTCTGTTAGAATGTGGTTGGTTATCTGGGGTAACATAGCAAGACCCCATCTCTACAAAAAATTAGGCAAGGTGCCACGTGCCTATAGTCTGGCCTACTTGGGAGTCTGATGAGGGAGGATCGCTTGAGCCTGGGAGTGCTAGGCTGCAGTGAACTATGACCGCACCACTGTACTCCAGCCTGGGTGACAGAGCAAGACATCAATTCTTAAAAAAAAAAAAAAAAAAAAGTTGTTGCCACACACAGACTCAAATTAGTGACATTCCCACATCAATGGACTGTTGGATGCTCTGGGTAGAGGAAGGCTTGCTGAAAGAAAAAATTGCAGAAGCATTTTCTAGTACCTTAAAAAAAAAAGAGAGAGATCTGTTTTAAAGAAAAAACTATCAACCAGATGGCATTTTTTCTTGGCAGTGGGTACTGCTAGGGAATTAAAAAGGACAGAGGAAAGGTTGGAATGCTCAGGTGCAACTGATGGAGTAAACAGGGTGATGCAAGTAGACTTCTTTATATTTTGATGGTAAATAAAGTGACCTCTGGATTTTAAAGTGACTGGTAAGAGGAAGCGTTGTTAGAGTCTTGGGGCGTGGGGTCACGCTGAGACTTTGAACACGATGTACAGAGAAGCCCAGCCCCAGCTCACGAGCTGTCTCAGATTCAAAGAGTTTGCAGTTATGACAGTCACAAGCACGGGAGAAGTGTCTTTCAAGAAAAACAACATCAGTGATAACTTAGAAATGGGGGAAGGAATCGGATCATTCAGAGCTCGGTGTCTGCTTTGCTCTAGAAATGGCTCAGAAAGAGCAACCTCAGCTGGGAAAACGGCTAAAATACCAGCTCCAAATGTGAGATTTTCCCTGTCTTTCTCAAAAGCCCTCCTTTTTTGTGTGTGTCAACCGAAGTATTTTGTTTTGCTCAATACACTTTTTTCAGTAATGCTTCTGCTTAAAATAAACATAATTAAAGAAATCATTTTCCTGAGAGTAGCATGCTGTTTTCTGTAAGAGGAAATTGGGTGTGGGTTTGGCTCATGTCACAAATGAAGGAGGTTTGGAAATCACAGCCTAGCCTTAATGGATTGTAATCAGAAAACCACCACCCACACACGGCTTTACTTGATATGCTTCAACTGCCTCTCCTCCTATAAAAGATGAAAACAAATTACTCTCTTCATCAAGATAAGGTGAACTAGAACAGGAAGACTTGAATTAGTGCTGGGGCTGTGGTGGAACCCACCTTCCTTGTGGAGTAAACATAAAGCACTCAGCTGACTAATTCAAAGACCTCACCTTCCTTCAAGATAAGTATTCTACTCATCTCCTCTGCCTCAAGCTCCTAAAGCAGTCCATTTTTATTGGGTCTGTCATCTATGACAACAAATCTGGACTGTGTGCCCCTAGAGATAGGTACAGTCTGTTTTCAAAGTCCTCTGCTGATGTCTGGCCAGGGAGAAAGACAACACAAAGGGATTACAGCCCATGGTGAATGTTACTTAGTGCAGGGCAGGAGAACACTTAATTTAGCCTTGAGAGGTCAGGGAAGGCTTCCTGGAAGAAGTAATTTGTAAACTGAGATGTAAAATTGGTCTCTGAGTTTTAATCCATTCACACAAACCACGTGTTTTCGACTTCTTTTAACTGTATCTTCCCATTTTCCTAACCCTGCACAATCTTTGTACATATTTGGTTTAATCACGTTTGAAAGAAATGTCCACTTCTCTTCTGTTAATCAAATACTGGCTAGTCTGTGAACATAGAAAATTCTGAAAATCTAGGTGGCATATCTGTAGACATGGCTCTCCAGAGCACGGCAGCTTCCTGAGAGCATGGAGCAGAAATCCCACTGCAAAGGCAACTCCACAGAATGTCTAGGTGTGCAGGGCATCGTTACTTCCCTCCTTACTTGGAAAATGGAGAAGGGCACATCTGCTGTACTGTATGTAAGGACAGCTGGAGGGAACCCTCATCCAGTGGCACCTGGCTCTGATTAGAGGGCTGTATTAGGTGGGGCAAGGCTCATTAATGTCTTCCTGATGACTCATTGAAAATGTTATGTATTTGTATATTCTTTCGAAACATCTATCAAACATTCCACAACATATAGACTGCAGGAGAATCACAATCATTTCCACCTCTGCCCATTGTCCAGAAATGCTCTTGTCCACAGCACACCTCCATCATTTTGCTGACAAAACTAAGGCAATTCCAGCTAAATGGTATCTGAATGGAGTGGAGACAAAAATCCTGAAGCTGGAGCTCTGACTCTGTCAGGAAATTCCTTGTGGAATGGAGTTCATCGGTTTCGGCTTGTTTTCTCTCACTGCCCAGTGGGCACCTTCCCACCCCCACCCCCCAAACCCATTGTCACTCACCATCCACGAATGGCCTTGCAAAGGATAAAGAACCCTAGCTCCAGTGAACCTTGGTGCTGGGTTTGGGAGGTCTTTCCTCGCCAGTACAATAGTCTCCTCTCTGATGTGGCCCACGGTAGCGCGTCTGCTCCATGACTGGCTCTATTTGTGCTTTCAGGGTTATGTGGTTATGTAGACTGGGGGCTAGCTGGGGAAGCAAAGCCAAACCCAGAGCTTCATGGTCACAGATTTCAAAGCCTTTCTTTTGAGGGGCAACACAAAGGAGCTTGTGAAACAGATCAGCCTCAACAGTGCAATAGACTTCTATGGTGCTGCAGATAAAGGGAAGAGGATGTGGGGCCAGTTTATCAACTGCACAGGCGACAAAAGGGAAGATTAAAAGTCCCCTGAAAATAGGAAATAGAGTGGGCAATAACTGCTTGCCCTTGAAGAATTCTTTGCTAGTAGTTTAGGAATAATGGAGAGGCTCAGTGGGCGGGAGGGAGCTGGATTCTCTCCTCTCCCTCACCTCATTGTGTGCTGCCGCCTTCCAGGCAGAGTCATGAGGAGGTTTCACTTAGAGAGAAAGATGGGAGTAAAGGAAGCAAAAAGCTCTGACTCTGAAAACAGTGCTCCCCTTTTTCTCTTCTTGCCATTTCCTTGGAAGGACGTTTCAAGCACCTGTGAATTCTCTCTGAAATTCAAATGCTTCCTACTCCCTTAGCTCATATTGGAAGGTCTTTCCATCTTTATCACTTAAATATTAATTCATTGAAGAATGCTAGTTACATGTGCACTCTGCTCCAGGCACCATGTCTACCAGAGGCTGGCCTACCACACTGTCATCTATCATTCATTCAGGAAGGCACTGGCCCAGCTCCCTAAAAGCTTGTGATCAATTATGGTCAACACAGCACAACTGACAAGACCTCAGTGCCCTTAGTACCAGTTTGCCTCCAATTATACCACCAATCTGGGGGCTTGCAACATAATTTCTAGTATGTTCTTTCGTAGCTCTTTTTTTTTGGTCTTTCAAGAGAATATAGTGTTCTAAATATTGTTTGTTTGCTAATATTCCCATGAAAGTGTTCCTTGTTTATTTTGTCTTTAAAAATATCATTTAGCTTAATCTGGAGCTCCAAGGCTAGTATAACTTAATCTGGAGAGCTAAAACTAGTTATGGTAAAATCTTATACAAAGTGAACACAGACACAGATACTCATTTTCAAGTTTGGTTTCAAACCGAGGCAGCGTTATAAAGGAAATCATTAAGTGCTTGGGTTAAACAGCACCTGGTACTTAGTAAGCCCTCAATAAATATTTGTTGAATGGGTGAGTGAATAAATTCACTCCGACTCTACTTTCTCATCCAGGAATAAGGGAGGTAAATAAAGTGAACCAGAACTGAACATTTTGTAGTTTACCAGCTGAGGGTAAAAAATCTCATTCTCTTTTTGTTACTAAAACCATCCATCTGCCAAATGTCACTTCCTGATAAGATCCCATTTCTAAGTCCTCATTTGTAACTAAATGTTGGGTGACATAATTAATGCTTAACACACATCTGAATTACAAGCCAAAGGCAACTGCAAATCCACTCTACAAGATGGTCATTATGGAGGCCCAATCCATACACTCCTGAAACATGGGACTTATTCGAATTTAGGAAAATGAGGAAAAATAATCTGAACCTTTCTAAGATATTGGAGTGATGAAAAGAGGGGGCCTTGGCAAGAAGGAGGGGAGGGGATTTAACCCAAAGCCTCTGAGATACACTAATAGTCTCTGGAGATAAACACTGTGGAGAGGTCTAATGCGTATGGCTCCAGGCCCGCTTGCAGCTGGAATGTTGGCTGGGCACTTATCTGCAGTCCCCTCCCTCCCCTACCTCCTCAGAGTGGACTCCTTCACCTCGGCTCCAGCAGGTCACTTCTGTCATTGCCATTCCCTGTGTGCAGAATCAAACCAAGTGCGGCAGTTCCTGTGACAACCAGCTGGCTAGACCAGGGGCCAGAAAGCAATCCTCTCATTCTGCCTTTCCTGAATTTTAGCTAGGAAGCATTTTTAATGTTTTTTGCTAACAGCAGTTAGGCTGAATTAAAAAAAAAAAAATTAAGATAAGGTAATTAGGCAGGTGAGAGGAAAAGGCCTAACTCTGAGGCTGAGAGGAAAATGAACAAAAGTAAAATCCCATTATAATGATTACCTTTATAGACAGAAGGGCTTTGTAAAATGAAGTTATTTCCTGTGCACAGACGCAGCTGGGCCGCAGAGTCCTGACTACCCTGACAGAACAACCACAAGGAGCACTCTCTGGGCTGGGCCCATGCTTTGCAGCACAGCACTCTCTGTAGCAAGCACTGGACTGAAAGCTGTTGGCACTGTGACGGGGAGAAAAGCTGAGCTGCTTACAGTTCATTGTGCAGTTATAAAATAGCAAACATCAAGAACAATTCACATTTGCTTAGCTTTCACAACGTCCATCTGCTCATCTGTGCCATTTTCTTCACCCTGCCATCCTACCTCACTTACCCCATGCTGGATTCCCGAAGCGGCCCGGTCAGACACCCATGTGGGACCCACACCTCTCACCGGGAATCTAGAACAATTAGAAGTTCTTTTACACTATCTGATTTTTAAAAAGTCAAAGTAGTTGTGGGGGGAAAAAAATCAGAATCCCATGGAACATCCTTAGAGTTATTTTATGTTTTATGTCTTTGCAGGAAGAGAGGAGGCATCACAATCTCTTCAGTGCTCAAGGCCCCCTGGAATTCTTAATCTGGACCTGTAGCCACCACAAAAAGCACAAAATGATCCAGACACCACAAAGGCGAAAAGGTACTTCCTGACATACTGCATTTTCTTGCTTGATAGAGCACTCTGACCCATGGGCTGCCTCGAATGCACAGTGTTTTCTATAGCTACCAATCTTTAAATATCTCTCCTCCAAAATATATTGGGCCTTCAATATATGAGGCTGCAGGATTTCCATTTCAAACCTTGGCTCAGCTGCTTCCTCTCCATCTTGACTACCATCTACTGAGCCCCAGGAAGGGCTTTTGCAAAAGTATCCTCAGTCAAGGTGACTGGGTGACTAAAGGGTTGGTGCTGGGTATTTGATGTCTTGGCTCAGAAGGGAATATGTTCAGTGCAACCTGCCTCCCTTCAAACATGTATCCTTCATCCATTTCCCCGCTTGGAGGGTCACTGGTGTTAACAAGCTGCATCTTCAAAGGATGATCAGATTGATGCTTCACTACTTAAAAGGCAAAATGTTAAATTAACTAGGGAGGGCAAAGAGAGTTTGGGAGGGAGCAGGTCTAGGGTAGGTGGAGCCCTAGTGGAGAGAGAAGTAAGTGGAAGAGAGGAAGCAGGAGGTGAGAGGAGGCACACAGGCTTGGAAGGACAATAAAGGCAGGCTTCTGCAATTTACTGACTTTCCAATACCTTGGAGAACCTGCAGCACACTGTTAAATGATCCTAAAAGTATGACCCTGCTGTTATGCTGCCTCAAGCTCCAGTGGGTCTTTCTCACCACTGAATGAACTATGAGTTCCTCTGCAGGTGGCTCATCCTTGCACGTGTCCCCACCCCACTCTAGACTGGCTTTCAGGCCTGTAAGCCTTTGTACAGGCTCTTCCCTCTTCCTGGAAAGCATATTCCCTCCTCAAGGAAACTGGTCATGACTTAATTCTCTAGTCTTTCTTCTCCAAAGTCGTCTGGGACCAGTTTGGGGTAAGTTAAGAGAGCCCACAGCCCTCTGAAGATACCCTGTTAAAGCTCTTAGATCACTCAATCATTTGATTACCTGCCTGCCTCTCCCCAAAGACCCTGAGACATGATTTCCTGAGGACACTCACTGGGTTTTAGTTATGTTTGTGTCTCTCAATGCCTGGCAAACAGTAGGTCCCCAGTTGACACTTGCATGATGAAGCAATTATGGGGACCAGTTTATAAAGGTGGTGATCTAAAGTGATCCATCTTTGGGGGCTCAAAGATTAAGTGCTTGTCAATACCACAGAAGATGGGAAACCTTTTCGGCCATTTTTTTCTTCTCAGAAGGGCTCTTTATAACTATACATGTCCCCTAAGATAAAAACCCAGATGAGAGATATACCCTCTGTGAATAATATAAATGACACCATTAGTACATCTCAAATAATACCATCTGCCTATGCCCTAATCTCTAGGTATTTTCAAGATATTCTAATGGCTAGAGCTCTGTCTGGTTCTGTCTTTGCAAACTGGTAGTTCTTAAAGTGTGTGGTCCCTGGACCAGGGGCATCAGCAGCAACTAGAAACTTGTTAGAAATAAAAATTCTCAGACCCCACCCCAGCCCACTGAATCAGAAGTTCCAGGGGTAGGACCCGGGAATCTTTGTGTTAGCAAGCTCTCCAGGTAATTATCGTGTTCTCTGAAGTTTGCAAACCACTGTTTTAGTGAGACCACAGGTACAGTCTCATTATTTGTTGTACATATTCATGTGAGGATGATGAAACATAGATTCATAAGGACATCAACCTTTCCACCTAGGCAGTACAGTCTAAGTCACCATTCTGCAATAATGGAAATGTTTTACATCTGTGCTGTTGATAGTGTAGCTACTAGGTACATATGCCTTTGGGCATTTGAAATATGGCTAACGGGACTGGGTAACTGAATTTTAAAGTTTAGTATAAATTTAAATTTAAATAGCCACTTGAGCCTAGTGGCTACCACACAAGACAGTACAGCTCTAGAAGATGACTTAGCAATATGAGACCATATTCAACCCAGTTCCTAAAATCCCAGCAATAAAAATCTGTTTAAAAATACATTCTCTTAGATTCTATCACCTGTAAAATAGAAGGTACCTATGTTCACTCATTTGTTCATTCAATTAAGTATTTGCTGCTTATCTCAAGTTGGTTCTATCAAATTAATGTTTGGAAACTTTTTTGAAGTAGTTTAAAGCATTATGTAAAGTAGTAGTGTTCTTTCTGTATAATCTTGACAAGGCTTTAAGCATATGGGTTGATCTGCAATTAACTGGGATTCTGGGGGCAGTAAGTCATGTTGTTACTGTGTGCCCCACAATGCATCTTTAAGATTTAAAGTAAAAGGATACACTGTAATAGAAGCCAACCTCAAAAACTGCCAAGGGAACTTCTCTTTGTGGTTATACATGTCTTTCAGACTTCTCTGTTTTATACCAGGTTCTGTCGGGGTAGAAAAGGGGTCTCATTTTCCAAGACAAATATGTACTTTCATTCTGCTACCTAAACAAGGGATGAGCTGCCCTTAGCTGTCCATCATTAATGAGTTTGTATACAAATGATTAAATCTGTATTATAGAAAGACTATAATCAACATTAAAAAATTTATTTTAGGCCGGGCGTGGT